>NC_064633.1:38064786-38375050 GCF_023864275.1 Schistocerca cancellata | reverse complement strand
CTCGATGTGCGGGTGCGTTGTCTTGGTGAAACAGCACACGCGCAGCCCTTCCCGGACGTTTTTGTTGCAGTGCAGGAAGGAATTTGTTCTTCAAAACATTTTCATAGGATGCACCTGTTACCGTAGTGCCCTTTGGAGCGCTATGGGTAAGGATTACGCCCTCGCTGTCCCAGAACATGGACACCATCATTTTTTCAGCACTGGCGGTTACCCGAAATTTTTTTGGTGGCGGTGAATCTGTGTGCTTCCATTGAGTTGACTGGCGCTTTGTTTCTGGATTGAAAAATGGCATCCACGTGTCACCCATTGTCACAACCGACGAAAAGAAAGTCCCATTCATGCTGTCGTTGCACGTCAACATTGCTTGGCAACAAGCCACTCGGGCAGCCATGTGGTCATCCATCAGCATTTGTGGCACCCACCTGGATGACACTTTTCGCATTTTCAGGTCGTCATGCAGGATTGTGTGCACAGAACCCACAGAAATGCCAACTCTGGAGGCGATCTGTTCAACAGTCATTCGGCGATCCCCCAAAACAATTCTCTCCACTTTCTCGATCACTAGGAGCCAGGTCAGGCTTGTGCGAGCCCGAGGCTGTTTCGGTTTGTTGTCACATGATGTTCTGCCTTCATTAAACTGTCGCACCCATGAACGCACTTTCGACACATCCATAACTCCATCACCACATGTCTCCTTCAACTGTCGATAAATTTCAATTGGTTTCACACCACGCAAATTCAGAAAACGAAAGATTGCACGCTGTTCAAGTAAGGAAAACGTCGCCATTTTAAGTATTTAAAACAGTTCTCATTCTCGCCTCTGACGGTAAAATTCCATCTGCCGTACGGTGCTGCCATCTCTGGCATGTATTGACAATGAACGCGGCCTCATTTTAAAACAATGCGCATGTTTCTATCTCTTTCCAGTCCGGAGAAAAAAAATCAGAGGCCTTAGAACTTGAATGCACCTCGTACAAGAAAAGCTTCTCAACAAAATGCTGTCGATATCTATGCCCATGTTGATTGTTTATAGTGCTTGGGAATGTTTCTCATTAAAATAGAACAGTTGTAAGGTGGCAGAATAAATGGTCAGATTCGCACCTTACATGAGACCTTTACAAATCACAATGAGAAGTAAAGATGACACCTAACGTAAATTGACAGTTATGAGAACATTTTCCTATCAATATGTAATGCAAAAAGGGATGACAGTCAGTCAACGGTAATTAACACACCATTCCTATTCAATGCATCTCTTTGAGTGGAAGGTAGGAGAGGGAAAGCGAGTCGAATCGCTTTTAGTTCTGAAAAGCCAGCTCCACAATGGCATAGCGAAACCACGCTGCGGGAGTTACGCCGACAGCCACTTAAAGGGATGGCAGAAAGAAGGACAGCGACCCTGGGCCAGGTGATTCAAGCTGGAGGGAGGCCTGTAGCGAGGGCATCGGTACAAGAGCAGAGAAGAAGCTTTAGAAAACTGCGTTTCGAAATTACAATGGGACGCGAACAAAAGCAAGTGACGCATTTTTGTCCAGTGAGTGCGACACATGGGAGGGTCAATGTAATTTAGACGTCTAGAACGGGCACAAAACGCCTGATTGGCGGAAACTCACTAGGAAGGAGAAAACTACTGAAGTTTCGATGCAGTTTGATAGAAGGGGTGCTGCGATTGGTAGAGTGTGTTTCTACAAAATGAGAGGAATGCTCCTATTGATCAAAAAAAGCCGTGACGTGAAAAAGAACCCAAGTGGAGGGAAGCAGTTCTGCTATGAGTAGGACAAGAGAGAAATTTGCAGTGGGGACAAATCTCTCAACTGGTGTCAAGTGCATAATGGAGCACTTGACGCTCTGTACGACACAGAGAAGAAATTGGTGTGGACACTGCGTTTACAGCGACTGCACTCCAACTAAAATTAGCTGTAGCAACGCTTAGCTCCAACTCTGGAGAAACGAACCAGCCACATTAGTTAACTGTTCTTGTGAGAACTGAGAGGGCACTATAATATGCACGTTGCTCCAACCATGCTCGTGTATATCGCCACATAATAAGACTAGGGCTGAGTACATGTTTTCTCGCATAATGAGAAACATAGGGAAAGTTTCTGCTGGAAAGTTCAGCAAAGGCCAGATTAGTTATGTAGGAATTTCAGTGGGAGAGAGCGGCCTTGCAGACAGCAGCACTTCGCAGCTTAAGGTCAATACTGCGTGCAGAGGCGTAAACTTTGTTGGTTCACCAGCTTGCGTCCACTGTAAACTAGAGCGGTCTGAGGAAATCTTGCTCTCAAATTTGTCACTTGACTAACCATCCACCGTAGACTTGATTGTCATCCTAAATAGTACCGAATTTTGAACCGGAATCGAACGATTTTCGTACAACTGACCAACATCATAATGTATGTGTTGGAGGAATTTTGTAAAGAAACGTCCAATTAAACTTTCATAATATTGCGCTTAATATTAATGTTCTTTCAGAGAGTTAATATTTAACATTGTTACGTATAAACTTATTTCACTTTTTGATGTTGCCAAGATGCGTTATCCATTGCGCTGTTTTCATGTTGGTGAGTTGAAAACTGTTTGAAAAGCTGTAATGTAGTGAGAAATATTGCGACATTAAACTTGTCATTTCACCTCACACAGTTGTTCTCAATTCAAGAACAAGCAAAAGAAAAAAAAGGAAAAAAGAAAACAAGATCCCTGCAACCTTACAAATGGCGGCCTGCCAGGATGACAATTGGTCTGCGTGGATGACAATTAGTCAAATTAGTAATAAAAACAAATTTTAGAATTTTGACCAAAAAATTTATTTCATGTTGTCTTGTGACGAGATTACCCAATGTATGTAAATGTATAGTGGACAAATACAGTAAAAGTGTGATCCAAAGTGCAGAAAGGTTGTATTGACACGTAGAATCAAAGTATCATTGAGTAGAAGTAGATGTGCGTGACCTCGCTGGTGCGTGCATTGAGTTGGATTGAAATTCCACAACCAGTGAACAGTGTTGCTAACGTTGTGTACGTAGTCTAAGAAACTTTCTATGATATTTTGGAAAAGTATAAGGTCCTATAACTTGATGCTGACGAGAGCGCAGCCTCGCGCGGTTTGAGAAAGACAGAGGTTAGCTAAACGAACTGAAATGGCGGAAGAACGGAGAGTATCGCAGATAGGTCAAACTCAAGATCTTGACAGGATAGAAATTGATGTAGAACAAAAGGTATTGAGTACAGGTCACGAAACGGGGCGTAGTGATAGTAAAGAGGGAATGGTAGCAGTTTCAAGATTGGTATCACAGTCAGCGAATGCGCAAAAACAAACGAATGACGGATCTAGTAGGTCGGAAATAGAGTCAGAGGACGTGCAACTTCGGTAAGTTGAACCAAATATAGTAATTTTGAACCAAACGCGACAGTTTCCAACAGAAAGAATGTCCGTAAGTGCGTCCACACCGTGTACGGAAGTCGGTGAAACGCCACGTGAAAGACACAAACGGAAAAATTTTCATCGAATAGTGGCAGGCGACGAGGGCCAAGAATCGGATAGTGTGTTTGCATTATTGAAGCAATTCACTATGGTCGTAAAACAAACAAGTGAAACAATGAATGCCGGCCGGAGTGGTCGAGCGGTTCTAGGCGCTACAGTCTGGAACCGCGCGTCCGCTACGGTCGCAGGTTCGAATCCTGCCTCGGGCATGGATGTGTGTCATGTCCTTAGGTTAGTTAGGTTTAAGTAGTTCTAAGTTCTAGGGGACTGATGACCATAGCAGTTAAGTCCCATAGTGCTCAGAGCCATTTGAACCATTTGAAACAATGAATGCAAGGCTAGAAGATTTGAGATTTGAAACAAATAGAGGGTTAAAGAATTTAAAGACAGCAACAGATGCAGGATTAACAGAATTAAAAACGGAAACAAAAGTAAGGTTAGAAGATTTAAAGACCGAAACGGCCAAGCTCCAATTTGAAACTTACTCTGGGTTCGAAAAAGTCCGCAAAGATCAGCAAAAATTACGAACTGAAGTCAATGAACAGTTTACTGAAATCCAGAGAGAGGCAAGGGACTCGCGCGAGCTTGTAACGGAACATATTAAAGGCTTTACTGTACCGAAGTATGCGATACCCTCCAAATTCAACCAGTTTAACGAGTATTTATGATTATAGAAAAGTTATTGTGTATGTTAACAATGATTGCATAACATGTCTCCATAAAGAGTCAACCCATTAAATTATACTGAATAACTGACCCACACAAAAGTTAATATCACTTGATCACTGATACAGCAAATGGCATCATGTAAAAACACTAAGTTCATCTTAAATAATTAATATGAAGTACGAAAAATAGTGGCCAACTTAGGTATTTTGGATCTCCTTAAATAAAATTCACCCAGTGAAACCTATTTGTTCACTAGGAGCGTTTTCACTCAGTATTCACGTAATCAATCCTATTTTAGACGAAAACCAATGTAATTCTTAATAATTCATGTTATTTACTTATTTATGCAAATAAGAGAAGTCAATTGACAAACTTATAAAAAACGGCCTTTTTGTAACAAAGAATTATTCTGTCAAGTCAACAAATCTGTCTGTCATTTTAATAACATGTTAAATTATGTCACTGGATGCAAATTATTAACTTTTCTGCACAAATTATGATAACAGATGTACATGTGACTTGTAAACTATATCTCTTTTTAGTAGTTCTTTGACAATGTTATAAATACAAGCAGCAAGAACGGTCGGGAGGGAGTCGGAATGTCACTTTGGTACAGTGTGTTTGTGTGTTATTGTTTGAGGTGGATAAACAATGCAAAGAACATGTAAAGGAAGTTGTGTTGTGTCATGGTCTTTGGTGGACAGTGGAATTAAGATGGCCACCAGAGTAATAAATATTTGAAGTTTACATATTTGTTGGTTTCGCTCGTTCTTTATCATCAAAAGCACATAAAAAACACGGGACCTCATGTTTCTTACCCTAGACAACCAGATTTAGAGCCAGCATCAACATCGATCCAGCAAGCAGCAGTGATTTCTACAATGCATTTTAATGGCGCCAACCTAACATCAAGTGCTAACAAGCTCCGTAAATGGGAGTGAAATAGTGCGATTATAGCAATTAGCAATATCTACGACCAGGCGACCATTACAAGCTGATACAAGCGTTAATGGCTGACCAGAAAAAGATGCATTCTGACGTTGACCAGATGCAGGATGCAGTGTCTAACGGTAATCAAAGAGTGAGTAAGTTAGCATGTAAGATGTCTGGTAAGGCGCAACAAATCGTGGAAGAGCTCAATGTCAGAAAACGTGTCACGCGAGCCGCATTAAAGAGATTTGACACACGCATTGAAAACATAGTCTCGAAAAATCACAAACAGTTTGAAGACCTTCGCACAGAATTGAAACAGTGTATCGAGAATCGTACAGAAAGTAGTAGCGAGACACCGGAAACGGTATTATCATCCCACATAGTAATAGAGAGTAATCCAGAAAGGAAAAAGTCAGTTGTGCAATCTTCCGTAGCAGTAGCGGGAACACAACGTCCTGAAATTCCAGTCGTTTGTTGCATTAGTAATCACCGAAGCGAAACAAAAACAAATAGGAAAGGGACAGTTAACACAGGGGTGCGGAGTAGGTGATGTGCAATCACTCCAGACATGGGAGCGAGAAACAGTAGACGCGCGCATTCCAGCAGAGCGGCAGCCGGCCCTCCGAAAGTACGTGGGTTACGCGAGAGCGGAGCAAAATGCGGCGACACATGTACCAATACTACAATGTCCGAGTCACAGCACAACTGGTTACAGACCGCAAGCTAATGTGAATCTAATAGAAAGGCAAAACACGGAGCCAATAATGGGAAATGTAAACGAATCTTTCAATCCGATACATGAGGAACGGTACAGTGTAGGAAACTGCACACCACTGCGTAGATAGGATACTAAATGGGACATAAATATGTCAGGTCAAGACCCAAATGTGGTAGAATGAGCACAAGAAAATATGACACAAGTAAAAGAAACGGGTCATGTTGTGAAATTCAAACGCCGTATGGTGGAAGAGAAAAAATTGACAATGATCATTTTCTGACAGAAATTTCCAACATTACAACGAAAGCGGGAACGGCTTACATCCACCCACGTTCATAAATCAATTTCAGATCGTTTTACCAGAGCAATGGCCGCTTAGCCATAAACTTCATTTAGCCATAAACTTCATTTGTGGGCATGTGGACGGAGCAATAGCGGAAACCATGCGAAGAGTAGTGGCGAACTGTCATTCATATGAACAATTTAAAACTGCATTCTTGGAGCGTTACTGGACGACAGAAACACAAAACGGAATACAGTATGAGTTGTTGCAGAAAGAGTTGTTCGAAAATTCCGGAGAAAAGAAACCCATTAGATTTTTAGATACGACAAAGAAAAATCAGTGCTTAGATAATCAATACAGTGATGGGGAACTGATACGGATGTGCACGATGAAGTTGCCGTTACATTATCAGCGGTTATTGGTTGGTAGGGCAGGAGATATAATACAAGCATTTAGAGGAATGTTAAGAGAACTTGAATTCATCTTCAGTGAAGGTGACTCCAGAAACCAACGTACAAGCAGAGAAAACAATAGTAGGGGGAGTAACAGTAACAGATCAATTTTTAATAATTATTCCAACGGTGAGAATAACATAGGGAAAGGCAATGGTTTAAGGAGTGGTAGTCGCCCATAGGAGGACAATAATAACTATGGTTTTGGTAACGCACAGAGGGCAAATAACAATTATGGTTTCGGGGAAGCGAGGAATTATAATGGGTTCAAATGGCTCTGAGCACTATGCGACTTAACATCTATGGTCATCAGTCCCCTAGAACTTAGAACTACTTAAACCTAACTAACCTAAGGACAGCACATAACACCCAGCCATCACGAGGCAGAGAAAATCTCTGACCCTGCCGGGAATCGAACCCGGGAACCCGGGCGTGGGAAGCGAGAACGAATTATAATGGGGTATTTGGTCCTCGAAACTACGGTGGTAACTATGATCCGAGATACAATCCCCGTGCAAACGAAGGCGGAAGGTTTAGAGGTTTTCAGCAGCCAAATCCAGGTTATTCAGGTGGAAGTGGAATGGCCAGAACGCAGAAAGGTTGGGAAAATCAAACTTCAGCGGAACAAAACATGCGAAAAGAACCGATAGAGTAAGTCGAGGTTAGGCCATCAAACCCAGGTAAAAGACAAAATTGACTAGATGAGCGGTACGAAGACCAGACACAAGTAATTAGATCGAATAATGAAGTTAATTGTATAATCATACATGTAAATAGACTTAGTTTTGATAAGCCAGATTTTGATGTAGGTTTAAGGGGACATCGAATACAGACACCAGCATGCTGGGATTCAATTGACTGGGAATCGACCGACGATGATGAGGTACAGGAGTCAGAACGGTGAATAAAGACAGTAGTACAAAAATTGATGATGATGGCCAAACCTTAGAAGATGTAACGCGTCTATACGAAACGGAGAAAGTAATAGTATGCCATGAGGATAAAGCACCATTGATAACACCAATAGTGATACCTAGTTAGAAGTGAATTCCCACGAGTAACTAAAGTAAAACATAGACTTTTGTAAATTAGCCGGCCGGAGTGGCCGAGCGGTTAAAGGCGCTACAGTCTGGAACCGCACGACCGCTACGGTCGCAGGTTCGAATCCTGCCTCGGGCATGGATGTGTATGATGTCCTTAGGTTAGTTAGGTTTAAGTAGTTCTAAGTTCTAGGGGACTTATGACCACAGCAAAAAAATGGCTCTGAGCACTATGGGACTCAACATCTTAGGTCATAAGTCCCCTAGAACTTAGAACTACTTAAACCTAACTAACCTAAGGACATCACACACACCCATTCCCGAGGCAGGATTCGAACCTGCGACCGTAGCAGTCCCGCGGTTCCTGACCACAGCACTTGAGTCCCATAGTGCTCAGAGCCATTTGTAAATTAGCACCAAGTGATGGGAAGGTTGCAGCGTTGAAAGTAAAATTCTTTTCTATATACAAAGGTTAGACAAAAGAAAAGAGTCCACTCGAGAATTTAGTTGTATTGAATGTCCTGAAATCAAAGAATAGGAAAGAGAGCAAAATGCACACAAATAAAACTTGTAGCTTGCACTTATCTCGATTAATTAAAAAAAATATTTCGTAAGGAGGGAAATTAATAATGATGGTGAAAAGATGGGAAAGTAACAACTAACGTAACTCTTCTGCAAACGAAATGTGTTCTGGGGAAAGAATTGAACGCAAGAAGAAAAATAGAGATCAGCATGTGGATAGTTTAACGATACAATAGTGGATTCTCTCTTAAAGACGTAGTGTGAAGGACGAGCAAGTTGATTTTTGTAGAAGAAAAAAAGCGAAGAAGTAGGTAAGAAATAGATGATTAAGGGGGAAGGAGATTGGCATTTTAATTTTTGTTCCGTCGAGGACGGTGAACAAATAATTGAAGAGATATTTTGGGAAATATGTGAAACATACAGGATTTGTGGAAGATACCACAATCTGATATTGAAATAGAAAGATGAGAGAAAGAAGAATAAGAAGGGGTTAGGAGATTATTATTAGGAAAGAGAACTGAAATATTAAGCTAAGCAAGAAATATGGTATTTCGTGGAAGGAGGTAGGACAGTAGAATGTTACGTTCACTAGAAAAGATTTCTATATGGAAGAGTACAATGAGAGAAGATAGGAATGTAAAAGTTTGCGATCGAAAAAATAGGAAGAAGTGATAAGTATGAATTCAAAAACAATGCAACAGAACAATAGAGACGGTTTTTGCAGGGCAATAACAAAAAAATAAAAAAGTGTATTTTGAGGGTTTTTTACAGCTAAGGACAAAAAGAAGAGATTGCAGAGAAAAAGACGCTAGAGTGGGAGTCAAGGTGAGAAGGTTTCTATAACAACATAATACACCTATGGTTAGAAAAAGAAAAAGGGGTTACTAACATACTAACCGTCGTCACCATCAATCTCACTCTTACTATCCATCGTGATGAAGATGAGGAAACCATGTCCTTTATCTTATAGTAGAATTAAGTTAAAAAAGGGGGGAGCTAATTTTGATAGAATTAATGATATTTTTTGTAAAGTCATATAAGAAATTTGTTTAACGTTTGTAAAGTTGATAGCGTAATCTAGGCGTGTAAGGAAAGTAAGAATTTCACATATTGAAGATGAAGTCGGCAGGCAAGGTGCAGCATCATTGCGGCCAGATCGATGACAAGACTGAGGAGAGCGGTTAGGCGTGGGAGCAAGGAACGCTGAGTGTGAGTGCCTGGTACGTCAGCTTACGAGATAACAAAAGAAGAGGCCTTGGTGGAAACGATGTTCCTAGAGGATAACTCCTCTGTGGAAAAGTTTGGAGAGATACAACGCAGCCTGAATGCAAGCAACTTGCACTCCGAAGTGAGCTTTATTCCTACCTATTCAAAGCTGCATATGAAGGGATAAAGAATGTCCACCGAACCGGAACGGAGGTGGACATATTACGGCGAGGACGAGTGGAAGCTTAGATTCACCACAGGAAGAAGAAGAAACGCGTTTCTGTAACTAAATTTGCAGAATAGCGAAAATTGTCATCAGACCATACGAACTTCAACACTTCCTTGACAATCCCTGACAACACATGGGACGGAGCAGGAAAAGGATCGAAGGCTGTTCAACTTATCTAGATGAACAACCGATCACAATGAAGAATAGACAACAACTGTGAAGAAGACGCGATAAGAACGGAGAAAAGATAACGATGTTAAACAGGTCTTCAATCCTAACTCCCAGTCCAGAGAAGAACGAAGACACAAGTAAGAAGACAGCAAGAAGCAGCAAGAACAGAAAACACAATGAAGGAGATTTAGAAGAAATAAGTGGCTGGACCAGAAGAGATCAAGGAATCTTTTCAAATTCCTTCCTATAAAAGACCATTATTACATTTAACTACCAGCGAGAATATAATTTAACTGATCTAACACCATATATGTATTCTATGTTCTTTATGTAAGATTGCAACGCTTTCAGGTGGCATACCAGAAATATGGAAGAGAACAACTCGTATGGAAATCTACCGACGAAATGACCCACGGTGAATCGGCGTAAGGATTCGACGAATGTGGAAGCGGAAAAGTTGGCTGCCAAAAATGGATCTCCAATTCAACAGCACCACAGTCATGTGCATAATGGAACAACGGCTACCACGCATTCACGACACACTCAGACCTTCAGACCTTTCTGTCGAATGTCATTCCGTTCTCGACGGGAACATGGCGAGGGACACGGGCAACCGTCATGCCACACTCAACGCAAACGCGGCGAGACGCATACCAAGCGTCATACCATACTCAACGGAGACACGCTGAGGCACACAGCCGACCATCATTCCACGTTAGACGGAAACACGCCGAAACTCTTGAAGAAAAAGTGAACCATGGTACAGAAAGGAGAAAGAACTGTCTGTGACAGACTACTATCGCCAGCCGCGGTGGTCTAGCGGTTCTGGCGCTGCAGTCCGGAACCGCGGGACTGCTACGGTCGCAGGTTCGAATCCTGCCTCGGGCATGGGTGTGTGTGATGTCCTTAGGTTAGTTAGGTTTAAGTAGTTCTAAGTTCTAGGGGACTTATGACCTAAGATGTTGAGTCCCATAGTGCTCAGAGCCATTTGAACCATTTTAGACTACTATCTAGAAAAAAAAGGGACAGCAATTTAAATTCTTATTGTGTTTAAAGGTATGTTAATGTAAACTTTTCCTGTGTAAGTGATAAGTCTTTATTAACGACGTTTGGTTGCTCATTTTGATACGTAAATAATATTTTCTTATATTTCGGTTTTTTCTAACTTGTTTAAGTTAATAAAAAACGTACTATTAACAATTTTGAGTGTAATGAGTTCATAAAAATACATAGGATAGATAAACGTGAATGGATTTAGCTATTGCAGGATGTCAATGTAGAGTTTGTAAAGTACAAATTAGGTTTAGAAATGCAGTGTTTGTGAAAGTCAATGTTGATAATTTTTGTAAAGTCATGATGCGTAGAATTAAGATTTCTGGTAAATAGAAATCTTACATACGATTATAGGTGTAAAATCATGAGATAGGTTGAGATATAGCTTATAAAGTTTAATTGTAAGAAATAAACATGTTTTCAATTATGACTAATCCAAAAGAAAAAAAGTAACATTTTTTTTTATAAAATGAGGAAGATAATGTTAAATGAAGGTTTCCTCAACTTCAATACATATCCATCATCATTTAACATAAATGAACTGAATAAAATAGAACAGTCTCAAAATAAAAAGGAGAATTTTCAAATGATACAAATACACTACTGGCCATGAAAATTGCTACACCAAGAAGAAATGCAGATGATAAACGGGTATTCTTTGGACAAATATATTATACTAGAACTGACATGTGATTACATTTTCACACAATTTGGGTCCATAGATCCTGAGATATCAGTACCCAGAACAACCACCTATGACCGTAATAATGGCCTTGATACGCCTGGGCATTGAGTCAGAGCTTGGATGGCGTGTACAGGTACAGCTGCCAATGTAGCTTCAACACGATACCACAGTTCATCAAGAGTAGTGACTGGCGTATTGTGACGAGCCAGTTGCTCGGCCACCGATGACCAGACGTTTTCAATTGGTGAGAGATCTGGAGAATGTGCTGGCCAGGGCAACAGTCAAATATTTTCTGTATCCAGAAAGGCCCGTATAGGACCTGCAACATGCGGTCGTGCATTATTCTACTGAAATGTAGGGTTTCGCAGGGATCGAATGAAGGGTAGAGCCACAGGTCTTAACACATCTGAAATATAACGTCCACTGTTCAAAGTGCCGTCAATGCGAACAAGAGGTGACCGAGACGTGTAACCAGTGGCATCCCATACCACCACGCCGGGTGATACACAAGTATGGCGATGACGAATACACGCTTCCAATGTGCGTTCCCCCGTTGTCGCCAAACACGGATGAGACCATCATGATGCTGTAAACAGAACCTGGATTCATCCGAAAAAATGACGTTTTGCCATTCGTACACCCAGGTTCGTCGTAGAGTACACCATCGCAGGCGCTCCTGTCTGTGGTGCAGCGTCAAGGGTAACCTCAGCCATGGTCTCCGAGCTGATAGTCCATGCTGCTGCAAACGTCGTCGAATTGTTCGTGCAGATGGTTGTTGTCTTGCAAACGTCCCCATCTGTTGACTCAGGGATCGAGACGTGGCTGCACGATCCGTTACAGCCATGCGGATAAGATGCCCGTCATCTCGACTGACAGTGATACGAGGCCGTTGGGATCCAGCACGGCGGTCCGTATTACCCTCCTGAACCCACCGATTCAATATTCTGCTAACAGTCATTGGATCTCGACCAACGTGAGCAACAGTGTCGCGATACGATGAACCGCAATCGCGATAGGCTACAATCCGACCTTTATCAAAGTCGGAAACGTGATGGTCGTATTTCTCCTCCTTACACGAGCATCACAACAACGTTTCAACAGGCAACGTCGGTCAACTGTTGTCTTTGTATGAGTAATCGGTTGTAAACTTTCCTCATGTCAGCACGTTGTAGGTGTCGTCACCAGCGCCAACCTTATGTGAATGCTCTGAAAAGCTAATCATTTGCGTATCACAGCATATTCTTCCTGTCGGTTAAATTTCACGTCTGTAGCACGTCATCTTCGTGGTGTAGCAATTTTAATGGCCAGTAGTGTATATAAAGATAGTCAAACTGTTTGAATTTCCATGTAGTCAACTATATTTAAAAGAAAATACTTCCTTCAATTAGTTCAATAGAATAGTACAAAAGAACAGAAAATCATGTGTGAGGTAAAATGAAGGAGACTCAATAGAACCTCTTCGTAAATTATACTAAATATTAAGATAGGAAGTTTGTCAGTAAACATCTCAATTGCTACAGTCAGCAGTTGAACCAATTTTGCACTATCTTCAATCAATTACTCAACCATTGATTGACCCAGTAAAAAATTGAAGATGGAAGGAGGAGGATATGTAAGGTTGCAGAATAAATGGTCAGATTCGCATCTTATGTGAGACCTTTACAAATAGCAATGAAGGTGAAGATGACAGCTAACGTACATCGACAGTTATGAGAACATTTGCCTATCAATATGTAATGCAAAAAGGGATGACAGTCAATCAACGGTAATTAACACACCATTCCTATTCAATACATGTCTTTGAGCGAAAGGTAGAAGAGGGAACGCGAGTCGAATCGCTTTTAGTTTTGAAAAGCCAGCACCACAATGGCATAGCGAAAGCGCGCTGTGGGAGTTATACCGGCAACCACTTAAAGGGGTGGCAGAAAGGATGACAGCGACCCTGGGCCAGGTGGTTCAAGCTGGAGGGTCGCCTGTAGTGAGGGAATCGGTACAGGAGCAGAGAAGAAGCTTTAGGAAACTGCGTTTCGAAATTCCAGTGGGGCACGAACAAAAGCAAGTGACGCCTTTTCGTCCAGCGACATGTGGAAAGGTCAATGTACTTCAGGTGTTTAGATTGGGCACAAAACGTCCGATTGGCGAAAACTCACTGGGAAGGAGAAAACTACTGAAGTTTCGACGCAGTTTGATAGATGGGACGTTGCAACTGGTAGGGGGGTGTTTCTACAAAATGAGAGGAACGCTCCTATTGGTCGAAAAAAGCCGTGATGTGAAAAAGGAACCCAAGTCGAGGCAGTAGGTCAAGAGAGAAATTTGTGGTGGGGACTAGTCTCTGAACTGGCGTCAAGTGCAGAATGGAGCACTTGACGCTCTGTATGACACAGAGAAGAAATTGGTGTGGACACTCCATTCACAGCGGCTGCACTCCAACTAAATTTAGCTGTAGCAACGTTTAGCTCCAACTCTGGAGAAACGAACCAGCCACATTAGTTAACTGTTCTTGCAAGAACTGAGAGGGAACTATAATATGCACGCTGCTCCAACCATGCTCGTGTATATGGCCACATAATAAGACTAGGGCTGAGTACATGTTTTCTTGCATAATGAGAAACATAGGGAAAGTTTCTGCTGGAAAGTTCCGCAAAGGCCAGATTAGTTTAGTAGGAATTTCAGTGGGAGAGAGCGGCCTTGCAGACAGCAGCACGTCGCAGCTTAAGGTAAATACCACGTGCAGAGACACAAACTTTGTTGGTTCACCAGCTTGCGTTCACTGTAAACTCGAGCAGCCTTGGGTAATCTTGCGCTCAAATTTGTCACTTCACTAACCATCGATTGTAGACCTGATTGTCGTCCTAAAGAGTACCGAACTTTGAACCGGAATCGGACGATTTTCGTACAACTGACCAACATCATAACGTATGTATTGGAGCAATTTTGTAAAGAAGCGTCCAATTAAACTTTCATAACATTGTGCTTAAGATTAATGTTCTTTCAGATAGTTAATATTTAACATTGTTGTGTATAAACTTATTTCACTTTTTGATGTTGACAAGATGCGTATACATTGCGTTTTTTTATGTTGGCAAGTTTGTAACTGTGTGAAAAGCTGTAATGTGGTGAGCAATATTGCGACATTAAACTCGTAATTTCACCTCACACTGTTGTTCTCAATTCAAGAATAAGGGAAAAAAAGAAAACCCCTGTAACCTTACACAGTGACCACATGCTCTCCAAAACTTTTCCTTCCCAACAGGACTATGCAAAGTGAAGCCAATACTGCTTGTAATTCTCAGGTGAGATATTGTGAAGTAGAATGTCGAATGGTATCTGATCCCCTGTAAATAATATCATGAATGCTTGTCAAACTGTTAAATGCAAAAAGATTAACCAAAATTAAAAGTAACTTGTAATTTGAATGCAACCTCCGTTCATCGCTACCTTATTTCTAACCATGCCTGAAAAGAGAGACACGTTAATAGCATTTATTTTTAGGTTACCCCAATCTTAAGTTCTTGGCACAAGATTAGTTCAGGCCAGCACGTAGTTTTCTCTGACTGCCCCAGAATTCCTACTGCATTATCCGTTGCGACCTTAAAAAATATCCGTATGTGCAAAAGAGCACCCGGGAATAAAGATCAATCGATGATAGACTGTTCTCAAAATTTAGGTTGGCCAAAACCTTAGTCTATTAACGGGCATAATAGTCAGAGGAGGTCGATAATAAGAGTGTGTCCAAGATCTTTTATCACAGCTGGCCATACGAAAAGAATGAAAGAAATTCCTGCTATCAAAAGTAAGCATGTCCCTCCTCAGCCTGCCATTATAAATTCAACAGTAGTCAATATATATAGAACAAACAGGCAGACAAAAAAAAAAAAAAAAAAGAAAAGTAGTGTCGTCATAAGGGTGCTTGCAAGACAACGTATACTTAATTTGCCTAAGGCTGAGGTCTGAATCACCACTGTCCTCGATTCAGTACGAACTCAAAGTTTAAGAGCGCAACGCTGCGACAGCCTAATACCAAAGCCCACGCGGCTGAATCTACAGCTCGGTGAAGTCTGAAAATGGAACTGACTGCTGCACGAAGCGGCGGTTTCCGGTTGCATAACGGGCATCAAGAGGTCAGATGGAAACCCAGTTCTAAGCAAAGAGGGGAAAGCAGAAAGGTGGAAGGAGTATATAGAGGGTCTATACCAGGGCGATGTACTTGAGGACAATATTATGGAAATGGAAGAGGATGTAGATGAAGATGAAATGGGAGATACGATACTGCGTGAAGAGTTTGACAGAGCACTGAAAAACCTGAGTCGAAACAAGGCCCCCGGAGTAGACAACATTCCATTGGAACTATTGACGGCCTTGGGAGAGACAGTCCTGACAAAACTCTACCATCTGGTGAGCAAGATGTATGAAACAGGTGAAATACCCTCAGACTTCAAGAAGAATATAATAATTCCAATCCCAAAGAAAGCAGGTGTTGACAGATGTGAAAATTACCGAACAATCAGTTTAATAAGCCACAGCTGCAAAATAATAACACGAATTCTTTACAGACGAATGGAAAAACTGGTAGAAGCCGACCTCGGGGAAGATCAGTTTGGATTCCGTAGAAATACTGGAACACGTGAGGCAATATTGACCTTACGACTTATCTTAGAAGCGAGGTTAAGGAAAGGCAAACCTACGTTTCTAGCATTTGTAGACTTAGAGAAAGCTTTTGACAATGTTGACTAGAATACTCTCTTTCAAATTCTAAAGGTGGCAGGGGTAAAATACAGGGAGCGAAAGGCTATTTACAATTTGTACAGAAACCAGATGGCAGTTATAAGAGTTGAGGGACATGAAAGGGAAGCAGTGGTTGGGAAGGGAGTGAGACAGGGTTGTAGCCTCTCCCCGATGTTATTCAATCTGTATATTGAGCAAGCAGTAAAGGAAACAAAAGAAAAATTCGGAGTAGGTATTAAAATCCAGGGAGAAGAAATAAAAACTTTGAGGTTCGCCGATGACATTGTAATTCTGTCAGAGACAGCAAAGGACTTGGAAGAGCAGTTGAACGGAATGGATGGTGTCTTGAAGGGAGGATATAAGATGAACATCAACAAAAGCAAAATGAGGATAATGGAATGTAGTCGAATTAAGTCGGGTGATGTTGAGGGTATTAGATTAGGAAATGAGACTCTTAAAGTAGTAAAGGAGTTTTGCTATTTGGGGAGCAAAATAACTGATGATGGTCGAAGTAGAGAGGATATAAAATGTAGATTGGCAATGGCAAGGAAAGTGTTTCTGAAGAAAAATTTGTTAACATCGAGTACAGATTTAAGTGTATGGAAGTCATTTCTGAAAGTATTTGTATGGAGTGTAGCCATGTATGGAAGTGAAACATGGACGGTAAATAGTTTGGACAAGAAGAGAATAGAAGCTTTCGGAATGTGGTGCTACAGAAGAATGCTGAAGATTAGATGGGTAGATCACATAACTAATGAGGAAGTATTGAATAGGATTGGGGAGAAGAGAAGTTTGTGGCACAACTTGACCAGAAGAAGGAATCGGTTGGTAGGACATGTTCTGAGGCACCAAGGGATCACCAACTTAGTGTTGGAGGGCAGCGTGGAGGGTAAAAATCGTAGGGGGAGACCAAGAGATGAATACACTAAGCAGATTCAGAAGGATGTAGGTTGCAGTAGGTACTGGGAGATGAAGAAGCTTGCACAGGATAGAGTAGCATGGAGAGCTGCATCAAACCAGTCTCAGGACTGAAGACCACAACAACACAACGGGCATCGAAGACCTTCCAGGCGTGACGGTTATTAAGCAAGACTATGACTACAGAACTCCTACTACAGACGTCGCCAGCTACGAACTGGACTGGCACTGTTAAGCGGTGGCCTAAATACGATGGAGGCGCCAGGATACGGTCGAAACTACCTGCGCGCACGTGATCCCGCGGAAGCAAGTACAGGTGATAGGAAAAATAATGTGAACAGCTGTAGTAATGGGACGGTTAAGGCACGTGTCATGCTAGACTAAACGTGTTCAGCACGGACTAGGCATCAGTGCAGGTTGTTTATGCGTAGTGCACACTTCGTATTTGCATTCAGAGGCCGAGATTGACGTGCAATGAAAGACCTAACAGAGTTCCAAAGAGGGCAGATGGGAGGCCCCGAGTAGCTGGAACATAAGTAACCAAGACCGCTCACTTATTGACTGTTTCAAGAGCAACGGTTTCAACAGTCATGAGAGCCTACACAAAACATGGAAAGACATCATCATCTAAACGTAGTAGTGGGCGCAAATCAAAACTAAATGACAGAGATCGTTGTATGCTAACAAGAATTGTGTCAAAACAACACAAAACTGCAACAGCTAAAGTGACTGCAGAGGTCAATCGTCATCTTTGAGACACTGTCCGTCGAGAACTTCATAAAGCGAAAATTCATGGTCGAGCTTGTATACCAAAACCATTAGTGACGACAACCAACGCAAAGAAGCGTAAAACATGGTGCCAGGAGCGTAAATCCTGGACAGTTGATCAGTGGAAACACGTCATATGGTCTGACGGGTCAACGTTTTATTTATTTCCACATTGGGCCAGGTTTACGTCTGGAGAACGCCAAAAAGAATCCCAAAATCCTGATTGCTTGATTCCAACGGTTCAGCATGGAGGTGGAAGTGTCATGGTGTGAGCTTCCGTATCATGGTATTTTGCTGGACCCATTACTCTCAAAGGCCGTCTTACAGTCAACGATTATGTGAAAATTTTAGGTGATCAGGTGCACCCCATGATTCAAATGTTGTTCCCTAACAATGATGCCATATTTCAGGACGATAATGCATCCATTCACACAGCCAAGACAATATAGTGGTGGTATGACGGGCACGCAACTGAACTGCACCATCTTCCCTGGCCAGCAACAGTCCCCGGACTTGAACATTATCAAACACTTGTGGCCAGTACTGGAGCGCAGACTCCAGAGCAGATTTCCACCTCCCTTATTAATAAAGGAGTTAGAAGAGGTTCTGATCAAAGAGTGGCATAACATTCCACTAGAGACTATAAAATATGCCAGTATTCCAAGAAGAATCACGACTGTTGTTGTGACTTGGCAAGACAGCCAAGCCACTATGAGGAAGCCGAAAGGAACACGTTTAAGCTCACGCAGGCTGGCGTGAGGTCTGGAGCATTTAAGGAAGTTAGACTTTAGCAAAAAAGGTCGTAGCTGTTGGAATACTTAACTTTATTCCATAATTGTTGAACATCGGTCTGACGGTACATGCATCACAAGATAAATAGCAAATGATAATGGCGCCTTGCTAGGTCGTAGCAAATGACGTAGCTGAAGGCTATGCTAACTATCGTCTCGGCAAATGAGAGCGTAATTTGTCAGTGAACCATCTCTAGCAAAGTCGGCTGTACAACTGGGGCGAGTGCTAGGAAGTGTCTCTAGGCCTGCCGTGTGCCGGCGCTCGGTCTGCAATCACTGACAGTCGACACGCGGGTCCGTCGTATACTAGCGGACCGCGGCCGATTTAAAGGCTACCACCTAGCAAGTGTGGTGTCTGGCGGTGACACCACAACTGTACTACTAACAAATAGGGGTCCAACCTCTTATCAATAAACCATTCCCAAGTAAGAACAGATGTTCACATTATTTTGCCTATCCCCTGTAGGTCGGTAAGGCCGGCGAACTCTGGTGGAGATGTTGCCGTCATCTGCTGGCCAGTGTTTGTCCTGGTGGTTGTTTAGATGGTCGCTACAGTTTGGTATGAACACACGCCGAACGCTTCAGTCCACTGGTGTGGCAACCCTTTTATAGGCAACAGCATTGTCTGCGTGCAGCCTGCATATACCGCACATCTAAACACATACTCCGCAAGCCCCTGTACAGTACATGGTGGAGGGTACATCGTAACAGTATTATCGATTTCTTTCCCTGTCCCACTCCCGTACTGAACGAGGAAGACATGATCGTCTATAAGCCTCCATAAGCGCTGTGGTCTCCCTAATTTTATTCCTACACCGGATATGTGTGATGGTGATGGCATAATGTTCACACAACTTATTTTTGTATGCAGTTACCCTAAATTTAATTCGCAATATCCTAGCAGCCTCGTGGAGCTTTCGACGTTAGGCACTGGATTATTTATATTGCTTCGACTGCTTCATGACTCAGCTACAACCGTTCAGTGACATAACGCGATTTTTTCGGTAGTCCCAACATATGATCCTTATGCATATGTATTAAACTGACAAGATTATTGTAGCATGACGACTATATTGCATCACCTTTCAGTAAAGTGACACATAATGAAAAGCCCCAATCTATTTGAAACTTTTTTGTTGATTTTGATCCCACTCTGGAATCTTTTCGACTGAGTCTCGAAGTGCCTGCCATTACAAAACGTGTTCATTTGGTGGATCACAGATCCGTGTTCTGGGCTATGCGATGATGGTGGTAGGTTCTTATGGGACCAAATTACTGAGGTCATTGGTCCCTAGGCTTACACACAACTTAACCTAACTTAAACTAACTTACGCTAACGACAACACTCACACCCATGCCTGGGAGGACTCGAACCTCACACAGGGGGGAGCCGCGCGAACCGTGGCAAGGCGCCCTTACACCGCGTGGCTACCCTGAGCGTCTTTGGGTTATCCAGCATATTTCAAAACGTAATTACTGCAATGAAGGTAACCCATTCCCTACATTATTATTTATGAATTACTGCCATTGTGCCAGTGTTTCATTTGCTTGTGAAATCAGTAATCACTCAATTTTTTTATATGAGGGGCCTTCAAGAAGTAATGACAGTTTCCGTTTACAAAATGCAGAACGTGATGTGGAACATCTTGCAATATTCTCAATTAACCCCTACATTTTCATGAAGTTCTGATAGGTGGCAGTTCTCTACACAGCATTCAAAATGCCGTCTGTAATAGAGGTTCGTACCAAGCAGAGAGCTGTCATTGAGTTTCTTTTGGTGGAAAATCAGAGCATCACAGATATTCGTAGGAGCTTGCAGAATCTCTACAAAGACGTGGCCGTGAACAAAAGCAAGATGAGTCGTTGGGAAAGGAGTCTGTCTTCATTGCAACAAGGTCGCTGGAACCTGTGCATACCCCATTTGTTGGCCGGCGGCATGCAGCTGTGACTCCAGCAATGCTGGAACGTGTGAATACTCTCATTCGAGGTGTTCGATGGATCACAATGAAACACCTCGCTGCACCACTGGATGTCTCTGTTGGTTGTGCTGACATAGTTGACTGACAGTTGGGTACTCAGAGGTGTGTGGCTACTGGGTCTCTCGCCCCCTAACAGAAGACCATAAAGAGCAAAATTGTACGAGATTGATCTTGACAATTTTTTATCGAACATCGTCACAGGCGATGAGATATGGGTACATCGGTTCAGACCTGAAATCAAACAGCGCCAAACCATCTCTTCTTCCAAGAAAACGTTCAGAGCCACACTGTCAGCCAGTAAAGTCATGGCGACAATGTTCTGGGATTCTGAAGGGGCTATTCTGTTTGATCTCTTCCCTCACGGCACAAGTATCAACTCTGAACTACACTACGTGGTCAAAAGTATCCGGACACCTGGCTGAAAATGACTTACCAGTTCCTGGCTCCCTCCACTGGTAATGCTGGAATTCAATATGGTATTGGCCCACCCTTAGCCTTTATAGCAACTTCTACTCTCGCAGTCATACTTTCAATCAGGTGCTGGAAGGTTTCTTGGAGAATGGCAGCCCATTCTTCACGGAGTGCTGCACTGACGAGAGGTATCGATGTCGGCTCCAGTGAGGTCTGGCACGAAGTCTGTGTTCCAAAACATCCCAAAGGTTTTCTGCAGGATTCAGGTCAGGACTGCCTGCAGGCCAGTCCATTACAGGGATGTTGCTGTCATGTAACCACTCCACCACAGACTGTGCATTATGAACAGGTGCTCGATCATATTGAAAGATGCAATCGCCATCCCCGAATTGCTCTTCAACAGTGGGAAGCAAGAAGGTGCTTAAAACACCAATGTAGGCCTTTGCTGTGATAGTGCCACGCAAAACAACAAGGGGTGCAAGCCCCCTCCGTGAAAAACACGACCACACCATAAAACCACTGCAGTATGAGGAAAATGGGGCTTTTGGCTCACTGGCTCACTTTCTGGCTCACCCCTCGGGGTTCACCAAAAACTATGGCCAGTTATCTAAAACACCCATTTTCCTCCTACTCTCATACTCATTTTCAGGTCTAACTCACTCTAAAATAATTATTCCAAATAAAATGTGAATGTAAGAAAACGAATTTAATATCATTTTTTATGAAAGGTAAACGTAAGAAAATAAGGTAAATATAGTTCTTTATAAAAGATGAACATAAGAAAATAAATAAAAACTGACCATTTCTTACCTAAAATTTTCCTAAGTCTTTCTTCTTCAGCAGTGATAAGATTTTTTTGAACTGTAGAATTTTTGTTTTTGAAGATAAGACCTCTTAAGATATTTACAAATCCAATGATATCCATCTTTTCGATACTTATCTTTATGAGATTCATTAATATTCTTTTTCTCTACACAGAAACCACATTACTTTAGCTGTTTGGTATTGTCCATTTAAAGAATATAAAACATAATATGAAAAAATTTCACACAGTGAATTCCAGATCATGCAATTCATTATATTTATTTTTAAGTTTCTTCATCCCCTTTTATCTCAATTTCCTCTGTCCACTTTAAAAAAATTGAATATCCCAGTTTGTAATTAATGTAGAATATCTATCTGGTAAAAAAATTTAAAATCAATATTAAGTTCTATAGAGGTTTTTGTCCATATCTAGTATTTAAGTATTTGCATCCAGTAACATTATATAAAATATTTACCTCTATCTCACTTAGATTTTTAATATCTTCTGAGGCACTTACATTGAATAGGTTCTTGATTAGAGTCTCCATTTATATAGAAAACATTTCATTTAGATTTTTATAATTTGTAATGTCCACACGGTAGTGTATCTATTTCATTTTCCAGAACATATCTTTTATTATCATGTAGGTTCAATGCTTTCTTGTTTATTTCAACTGTGTGAATTTCATGTCTTTCACTTCCAATCCTGTTGATTTTCCTGTACTGTTCTCTTTTGTTAAGCAAACAACCTTCCTAATCTTCTAAGCTTATTCTATTTTTAACATCACATTTCTTAACTCCTTTAATTTTTTTCTCTATTTTATCACCAACTTTATAAGTGTACATTTTTGCTCTTACACTGCAGCATTCTTCCATTATGTTTCCATTGCATTCATCTTCCATTATGTTTCCATTGCATTCATCTTTCATTTTTCTCTTGTTTACTTGTGGAATTACATAAATATTATCTGCTAGATAATCAGTTGTATCAAAGTAATAAATCATTGATTTCATATCTTCAGAAAAATATTTAGTTTGTATATTGTAGATATAACTGTGTGTATATTGATAACACAGCTCAATATTTTCTCCATATTTTGGTTTCAATATTCTATAGTGAAAATCATACATCAGTTCTTTAGATAAATCAGGTATGCTCATTTCGACATTGATTTTGTGATTTTTGTCTTGTTCATATGAATGACCACAATATTTTCATTGAAAATAGTTCTTCCTTAAAGTTTGGCTTTGCTATTAATTTATCACATTTTTCTCCATCTGATACTAATTTTATTTGCACTCTGTTTCTTATATTTTCCATTGTCTTACCAAATACAGAATTGTTCATCAATTCGCAGAAACTTTTCAAAATCATTTTTGGCTTTAGTTCTCATTTGTGTATTCGACTCTGTATATTTCTTCAACCAATCAGATTGCTTAACTTTTAAGAATCTTTGTATTTTTCTGAGTTTCATACCAAGAGATGGATACTGTTTGAGGTTTTTATAATGAACTACGTAATTATGCTTGTCAAGCAGTGTAGTCATCAACTCGTCTTTTTTAGTGTTAGGCACATTTTTTTAAGATGGAAGTGGTAACTCTTTATGTAAATCATGTAATATTTTTGGATATTCTAAATCTACTTCAAAAATACATCCATTTTAGCAGTAATTGACATTTCACTTATTTTTGTACAATTGGAAGAATCTGGTTCACCCCATTCAAATCCTCCATATGGTAAATATTGACTTATAGTATAACCACATAAATTGTTTGCATCTACATAAACTAAATAATTTGATATCTTAGTCACATCATAATCACTCAGATATTTGTTGTTTGCCTTTATATACCTCTTGCAACATTGTGATATTTCTCCTCTTATTCCCTTTTCAACCATCAGAATCATGTCATAGTCATGTAACAAATAAAGTGGTTGTTGAGTAATTTTTAACATCACATCTCCAAGATAAACCAGGAGCTGTAAAATATCAAGAAGGATCTAAATCAAAAGCTTGTATACAAGTTTTTCTAAAATTTTCAAACACATCAGCCAATAACAAAACATCAGTTGTCAGATATAGATCATGGTATCCACCCAGATTTTTCATACTGAATTTTTTCCAAACCAGTTTTGCATGTTTGTATACTTTGTCACTTATTTCACAGCCATTCAGTTTATTGTAAAATTCTTCTTTTGCTGGTACTTGTGTCTCTTCAAATTTATTCCAAGAATCCATGTAATCATATAGCTATACACCTTTTTCTGATCACTAAATCGAATGATTCTGCTATCAAAGACTACTTAATATTTTTCATTTGATCTCTCTTCAAATTTGATGACAGTTTGCCAAGTGAAGAAGCCAAAAATTTAAATCTATCAATAAATCTCATTTTCCATCTTTCTGCCCTTTCACCAACTGTCTTCATTGTTGGGTATTAAATCTATCTCTTTCTTATCAAACCCAAATTCTTTCAGAAACAAATGAGCATCATATCCAGATAAATTATGTAAATAAATCAGCACAAAGACTGGATGTTTTAACTGTAAGTTACATTTCTTACTTAATGGATTTACATATTTTCCAGTCAAATGATCATGATGTCAAACCTTCTTATTATTTCTTGTGTAATGATATCTACTCAGTGTAAAGCTATACATTTATTATGTCTTGATTGTTCTTCAGTTGTTAGTGAACTCGTTTGTTCTGTTTCAGAATAAATTCTTCAAATTTCTTCAGCCCCTTTTTTATGCATTCAATAAATTTCTTATGAAAATCTTTCTAATGCCCATTGACATTCTTGATATAATAACAGAACCAACTTGTTTAATGTTTTTAGTATTTCATTGTATATGAATTTTCTGGATTTTGCTGACAGTTGTCTATCTTCAATAGCAAACTTTCAAAATCATCATAAATAACAATAGGAAATTTTTTTGTATGTTGATAATTTTTAAAATTAACATATGAGCCTTTCTCTATCATTTCTACTTTTAATGGTTTGTTAATTAAACAGCATAATGTGTAATTATCTAATTTTTCTTTACTAGAGAAAAATAAATGTTGCCTCTTTATGTTTTGTTATCTTAGCATAAACAAGGTGAGATGTGTTTTATCCAACAATAATGCGAGTTACTTTCATTCTTAAAAAAAGAAGATTTAGATGTTTCTGTCTTTTACTTTTCGTAATTTTTAATGGATACAGTTGATATTGTTCATCAAACGGATAGATGTTGATAGATACAGTAATTCTACTCTCAATTTTTGGAATATGATCAACCACTACAGTAAATTCAATATTTTCCAGTTTCTGATCAAGATCAAGACCAACCTCTTTATATTTTGTAACTCTTTTTCCGTTTTTATCTACAGGATACAATGAGGATTTTATAGCCCATGGAAACCATTTTTGATCATTATTTTTCACATTAATACGTACTTTTTTATTTTATCTGGTAATTCAATGTAAGATGATCCCCTCAGTGGAATACACCTGTTTATACCTAACTGCAAACCAATAATTCTATTTAATGTCCATCCTGATAAATGGGTTTGAAAAATCACCCATTTTTGATAAAATATTTTGTTTCCCAATTTTCAATTTTTTTATTATCTCTATTTCATTTGTGATCCTATAGGTCTCTGTCTGGAATTGAAATCCCATAATTGTTCTGTCAGTCTGCATTTGGTACTCACAAATATGTTTTAAAGTTATTTTCAATCCATGATGTATTTTTAGATTGTCTTTTACAATTTTCACAATTTTGGTTTCTACTGCATTCGAGAAATGGATTTTTTCCTTAATAAATCATGAACAAAATTCCCTGTAAATTAGAAGACTAATAATAATTTATGGATGGTTGCAACCTAATCATGCTCAGTTAATCATGAACTTAAGTATTATTGGAACTAATGGTATTGATTATCCAACATACAATGGGAAATCCAATAAAAAATTAATCGATAATTATGTAGTAAAAACTATTTGATTATATAATCATAAAGAAGGGAAATAATATATTATCTAGAATTGTACATCCTTTTAATTCCTCATCAGTTTTACTACATTTGACTTCATCTCCTGGTGATAAAATAGGTATGGAAGGACGTGTTCTTAATAACGGAAAAATAAACAGTAAAAAAACTGAAGTGCTGTATCCTTTATGAATGCTTGGTGGATATTTTAAAAATTATAAGGAAATTATGTGGGAGGGAGATTTAATAGTAAGTTTTACATGGTCATCAAGTGCTGGAGATTCTATTCTTCGATGGTCTGATTATAATGACGCTAGACTTGAAATAAAAGACATTCTTCCAAAAGAAGGTAAAATTGTTGTAGAATCCATGGAAATTCGTGTACTAGTTGATAAATATGAGCCAGATTACAAGTTAGAACAAAGGAAAAATATACTCAAAAATCCTAAACTTCCAATATCCTTTTATGAACTACAAACTGTAGAAGTTGCAGGACTGAGTGGTAAGAATAATTTTGAATTAGATATCACGAATTACTATAACTCAGTAGAATTTGATATGCCGTATTTCGTATTTGTTACATTTCAGACAAATCGTAAAAATAGTTAGTCGACTCTTCGTTATTCGATCATGTTAAACTACAGAATATATATTTGAAAAATGGAAGAAACGAAATTTTCCCACAGGAGATGTGGAATATTAATCCTGCAAATAATTTTCTCAGAGCATACGATACATTTCTCGATTTTAAAAGTTACACAATTGAAAGCAGATCTGGATGGTAGTCCATATAATTTCATAACGTATTATCCGATTTATGTCATTACTAAGACTCGCAGAATATTGTAACATCACGAAAACGACTATGAAAGTGTGTGCAACTTTTAATGATAAAATTCCTGCAGACATTTTAGCATATGCAGTTATGTACAGAAAGTAGAATCTTACATACGATGTTCAACACAGAATACTTACTGAAAATTTTTAATTCTTAATTTTTGCCTCTACAGAAATGATTGAAAAATTAAAAAAAAACGTATAGAAGTTTAACTTTATGCTTATGTACATTTTTGAAACATTTTAAAAAGATAGGGAAAATAGAAACCGAAAATTTTAGTATCTTACTTATTAATTATTTTTGAGTGTGTTCATTATATTTATCTGAATAGCTCTTTTTATGTAGATGATGTTAGCACTTCGAATTTTTAAAATCGGTTAATATTTGGCTGAGGAATTAACAAAGAAGAGTTTGCCCTTGCCCCTGCGCGTTATGTAACCCAACTTAGTTCCGTGTATTGTCGGTGGCAGAATTTTAGGGGCACAGGGCCTATCCAGAAATGCAATCAGAATTCAATTACCTTTACAAATTATAAAGTTATGACAAAAACCTAAATTGGAGAACTTTAACTTTCGTTGCTTATTCTCAAGCCTGCGAAGATCACAAGTCCAAAAGAGCTTAGTCATGTTAGATGTACTTTACATGTGTCAAACAGTACACTAGCCACATTTCGCATGTATCAGACTGTACTGTTATCTGTACGTCTATGTGTCAGCTGTGGCTGTGCTGTACAAGCTACTATTTGCATAACTTGTTTTTCTGTCTCACTTCAGTGTATGTCCACTGCTGCCACCTCCTCGCATGTTCTGCAGTCCTGTTACAGCAACTGAATTCACCACATTTGGTACCATCTTGTGTATACGTTATGACTGCCATCTATTAGCGAAAGTATGAAGTATGAATATTAATATACAGTGTAGTTATAAAACATTCATTTACCATTTGAAAAAATAAAAAAAGTAACAGTTACCAGTAGCTTCTGATTCACCTATAGTTTACTTCTGAGTGATTTAAACTTTGAAAATAATAAATTCTCATACAAACATTGAATTCTGCTAAAGTAGTATGTAAACTGACTGCAAAGGAGGCCGTTTGCTCCAGGTTTGTCTCAGGCCGAGAGTGGGCTAGCCACCCAGCAGTGAGGTGAAGATCATCATGGAGCCCTCACATTGCTGCTGCCCGAGCTCTGCCCCTCAATTAAAGACGATGGGTGACAGATGCTGAACGGGCAGCTTCCATCTAGAGGCTGGATCATCCGACCTTACTGTGGACCTGGACTTCGAGTGGAAAGTTGTAGAACATCAGCGACTGAACCCAGTGAGGTGAAATGAAATAAACATCACAGAAAAAGCCCTACCACCAGGTTCAACTGGCGCGAGAATTTTGCAGTTTTTGAGAATGATCTTATTTTTTAAACCTATTATTATTTTGCATTCGTTTCCCTAAATGTATTTTCACCTTTTATAAAAAACGATATTAACTATATTTCCTTATGTTCACCTTTTATAAAAAATGATATTACATTTTGTTTTCTTACATTCACCTTTCATACGAAATAATTGTTTTAGAGTGAGTTAGACCTGAAAATGTGTATGAGAGTAGTAGGAAAAGGGGGTTTTGGATAACTGGATCAGTTTTTGGCGAACCCTGATGGAGCCATAACACCACCACCTTCAAGTTTTACTGTTGGCACTACACACACTGGCAGGTTCGCCAAAAACTGAGCCAGTTATCCAAAACCCCCCTTTATCTACTACTCTCATACCACTGGTGATTCACCATA
Organism: Schistocerca cancellata; assembly: GCF_023864275.1. Classification (NCBI taxonomy): domain Eukaryota; kingdom Metazoa; phylum Arthropoda; class Insecta; order Orthoptera; family Acrididae; genus Schistocerca; species Schistocerca cancellata. The sequence goes on along the minus strand of NC_064633.1, from coordinate 38,346,614 downwards.
CCCACACGCTGTCATTGGATCGCCACATTGTGTACCGTGATTCGTCACTCCACACAACGTTTTTCCACTGTTCAGTCGTCCAATGTTTACGCTCCTTACACTGAGCAAGGCGTCGTTTGGCATTTACTGGTGTGATGTGTGGCTCATGAGCAGCCGATAGACCGTGAAATCCAAGTTTTCTCACCTCCTGCCTAATTGTCATAGTTCTTGCAGTGAATCCTGATGCAGTTTGGAATTCCTACGTGATGGTCTGGATAGATGTCTGCCTATTACACATTACGTCCCTCTTCAACTGTCGGCGGTCTCCGTCGGTCAGCAGACGACGCCGGCCTGTACGCTTTTGGGCTGTACGTATCCCTTCACGTTTCCACTTCACTATCACTTAGGAAACAGTGGACCTAGGGATGTTTACGAGTGTGGAAATCTCGCGTACTGACGTATGACACAAGTGATGGCCAATCACCTGACCACGTTCGAAGTCCGTGAGTTTCGCGGGGTGTTCCATTCCGCTCTCTCACCATGTCTAATGACTACTAAGGTCACTGATATGGAATACCTGGCAGTAGGTGGCAGCAGAATGTATCTAATATGAAAAACGTATATTTTTTGGGGTGTCCGGATACTTTTGATCACACATTGTATATCGCGCAGCCCTCAGGAAATTAAAGAAACGACTTCAGCGAGTTCATTAGTACAGAAATGTAGATGAACTTCTCCTTCTCCATGACAACACAATACTTCACACAAGTCTGCGTAGTTCACAAAACTTCATTGCACTTCTCTTCCTCATCCACCCTAAAGCCCAGGTCTCACACCTTCTGACTTCCACCTGTTTAGGACGCACTCTTCGGGAAGCAGTACGTGGATGATAGGGAGGTTACTTATGCAGCAAGACATTGGTTCCGATGTCGACCAGTAGAATTGTACCATGTGTGCACACAGGCCCTCCGTAGGGCGGTGTAAAGCCGCCACATTCAACGGAGATTATGTTGAAAAATAGGATTTTGTAGCCAAAAGTGTGGGGACTAATGTGGTTTATTGGATTCCTGAATAAAACCACCCTGCTTTCAGGAAAATGCCCGTCGTAGAAATTTGCAACTGGAGCCACTTTGCCAGTCAGTGAAATGTTTCTAAATGGGATTAAAGTGTTCAAAAACTTTGCTAATAGATTGGGTCTTTGCAGTGTGTATCACTTACTTGTGTAATGATGCAATATGGCTATCAAGTAACAATAACTGTCACTTTAATACATATAAAGATGGACCACATATTACACTGAATGAGATTTTCACTCTGCAGCGGAGTGTGCGCTGATATGAAACTTCCTGGCAGATTAAAACTGTGTGCCCGACCGAGACTCGAACTCGGGACCTTTGCCTTTCGCGGGCAAGTGCTCTACCATCTGAGCTACCGAAGCACGACTCACGCCCGGTCCTCACATCTTCACTTCTGCCAGTATCTCGTCTCCTACCTTCCAAACTTTACAGAAGCTCTCCTGCGAAACTTGCAGAACTAGCACTCCTGAAAGAAAGGATACTGCGGAGACATGGCTTAGCCACAGCCTGGGGGATGTTTCCAGAATGAGATTTTCACTCTGCAGCGGAGTGTGCGCTGATATGAAACTTCCTGGCAGATTAAAACTGTGTGCCCGACCGACACTCGAACTCGGGACCTTTGCCTTTCGCGGACAAGTGCTCTACCATCTGAGCTACCGAAGCACGACTCACGCCCGGTCCACACAATCTGCCAGGAAGTTTCGTATCAGCGCACACTGCGCTGCAGAGTGAAAATCTCATTCTGGAATCATCCCCCAGACTGTGGCTAAGCCATGTCTCCGCAGTATCCTTTCTTTCAGGAGTGCTAGTTCTGCAAGTTTCGCAGGAGAGCTTCTGTAAAGTTTGGAAGGTAGGAGACGAGATACTGGCAGAAGTGAAGCTGTGAGGACCGGGCGTGAGTCGTGCTTCGGTAGCTCAGATGGTAGAGCACTTGCCCGCGAAAGGCAAAGGTCCCGAGTTCGAGTCTCGGTCGGGCACGCAGTTTTAATCTGCCAGGAAGTTTCACATATTACACTACTGATGAAATCACGTTACGTAATTGAATGGTTGTGGCCGAGCTACGAAGCAGCTACAGCAAAAGAAATGATACAGTCAATGCTCTCGGGAACTGCACGAGGCTACTGGAATCATATCTGGTCGGTATGCCACACTCGAAACTGTAGCGGAAAAGCTCTCAGAACTGAAAGGGGTTCCCTTGGAAAGAAGAGACGTCCTTCTCGTGAAATTTAAAGCAACTGTGTTCAACGAAGGCTGTGCGAGCATTTTGTTACTATCATCGTATACGTGGTGACGCAGCAGCCATAAGAATTACTGCTATGGTATATCCTCCATCATGAACAGGACTTGCGGAGTATGTTTTTAGGCTATTCGCAGACAATGATGTTGTCTACAGGAGGGTTGCAACAGCAGTGGATTGTGGAGAAATGCGCGAGGAACTGCAGGCTATCAATATTATTGATGCGCTATTGTCAGTTGTCCCTGAAAATAAATAAATGTAACTAATACACATAAAGAGGCTAGGAGGTCCATTAGTGCTCGGTTGTACTATTGAGAGTAAGCTACTGGAAATAGTAACACCAATATAATAGCCTGGACCGAGCTAAAGTGGGTTTATCGTATAATACAGCCTGTAGGAAAATCAGGCTGTGCTTCTTTGGAAGAATATTAAGGGAATGTAAATCACCCACGAAAGAACTAATGTACAAAACAGTTGTAAGACAGATTCTTGTTGACTACTGCTGTCCAGTCTTGGACCTACATCAGCTTGCATTAGTACAAGAGACAGAGGAAGTTCAACAAAGAGCGGCACGTATGGCCGTACGATAATTACAGAGTGGTTAAACAAAGTCCAGTGGCAATCACCACAAGGGCGGTGTACCGCGCCACGGTGAGGGTTACTTCTGAGATTAATCTAAGAGAATACGGCCCAGGCAACATTTTACATCCTCCTACAAATGCCTCATGAACTGACCACAATGATAAAATCAAAAAAAAAAAAAGAGTTAATATGGAGGGTTACAGGCAATAAAAACAATGTACTTTGTAACGTCTATTAGCAGAAGACATATTATGTAGTAACGAGAAAACCTTGTGTATCACATTTTGTTATTGTATAAAATTATGTATTTTTTAATTATTATTTATTTTAGATAATATCTGTGTCGGCGAGTACTGAAATCGCCACAGACGATAAATATCAAACAAAGATGAGGATGTGCAACTAGTATAAATAATACAGAGCGAACATTAACTTCTCTGTCTTTTTCTTCTTGGAGTTAAGCGAGTAGGATAGCCTGTGCCGTTGTATTGTACGCTAGCGTAGCCTTCTTTTGTCAAGACTGAGAAATGTACGCCATTACGTACTCATTTTAAAGGTGTGTAATAGTTAACATATTTAAATGTTTTGAATAGAGTTATTTAAATGAAACCTTGCATTATTATTTGTAATAGCTTGCTTGCCATATTATCCCATCCTTTTGAGACATTTTCAGTTATTTAAATATTATCCGTGGTGCCGAGCTGCGCTACGAACGAACGAGCCGCTGCCGCGGCGTATTCAAACTACATTAAGTGAAATCTATCATACCGCAAAGAAGCGGGAAGGTAATAGTGAAATAAAATTATTTCTTTCAGCTTCCGGACTTGCAGAGCAGAGCAGCAGATTTTATGATGTGTTGCAGGTTGACGCGGGCTGCTGATAATATATATAACTAACAGTACGAAAAGATAATTTACCTTCGTAATACAATAGGAATCTTGCTGTGTTTGGTTCTGGTCTGGCAAACCTTATAGTGAAAACGTATTTTTCTCCGATAATAGTCTCATGTTCTTGTGCTAGTCGTGGTACTGAATGGTGTTTTACTGATAACCAACATCCACTGCAAAATTTTGTTGTTGAACAATCATGCGAACTGTAACAGCAGTATTCATAACAAAGTAATTTTCATTTTCAATAACTGTAAAGTAGGGAAGATATGTTGACTTTTAGAGTGAGTTACAGTAACGAAAAATGTTCCTTTAATAGAAAGCCAGATACAGAACAATAAAAACCCAATATATTCTCTTTTGTTGAAAATTAATGTTTATAAAGAAATTCATAGCACAGCATTACCAAAAGGTATTTCGCGGCTCTTTTCATATATGCGTTGTTACGCAAATAATAATAATAATAGTAAAACAAAACAAAGCAAATAATAGAAAAGAGCATACGAAGCGAAAACTTCCGGACCCCAAGCTTTCTCGACTTTAAGAATCATTTAATCCAGTGATTCCCAACAGTTTTATACCATTATCCCCTGGACAAGATCAGATATACAATACCCTGAGAAAGTTTGGGACCTAATTAAACCTTATACTGTAAAAAGAATTAACTCTCATATTTTTAAAGCGACAAATTATTTAGAACACTTATTTGAGATTCAAACAGCTGACACGGGTTTTCTACGTTTTTTACTAAACCAAAAAATATTGAGAAAATGGTGTGTTTGACTCTTCTCATTTGCAACAATCTTTTTTTATATTTAGTTTTGTGTCTACTGTTGCATATCTGTTGTCATGTACAAAGTTCATTCAGTTCTTCACTTTTGTTTTCATCGCTACTGTAATGCAAACCCTGTCCTCGCACCTCTAAGTTGTGCTGAATGGAATCGGCGTCATTAAGAGTTCTTTCAGTAATAATAGCTACTAACGACAGACTGTTCACCAAAGGAATACCATTTCTGTTTTGTGAAAATCGGTTTGTATTGTGTTGCTTTTGCAAGTTCCAAATAATTGTATTTTTACAAGAAATTCACTACATGAAAATATCCCTACACCCACTGAAACAGATCATGGAAACCAGGTCAGTTTTGTAATCCGAACAGTAACTATTTCAATTTATCACTATTCGCAACCAATAGGATGACAGCAAAAACTACAAAGAGTACAGCTGACTTTCAGTGCTGTTGCTAAACTAAGTAAATTTTCGGAATGAAACTTTCAATGTGTATGAAATTGAATGTTGACAAACAGTTTGTATCTCTAGTTTTGATTCTTGATAGTGAGACGTGATCTTTTGACACGCATAAGGACACACAGAAATCACAATAGTAATCCGTTGTAATTGCCACGCACTTTATTCAGTCATAAAGCATTATCAAATCACAAACATAATATTAAAGGCGATTGCCTTATAAAGCCAGATCACTTGGATAAATGACAAACATATTTATTTAACTAGACCAAGACCCATAAAAACTTGAAAATTGAATATAACTAGTTAAACTAACTCAGTTAAACTCCATCACTTAGATGGAACTAATATCCACACAATTGTGATCAGAACTCTAATTACTTCCAATCAGCTAAAGAATACATTAAGTGACAAACATAGATCTTTTAAGATTTGGCTAGCCAACTTTCCTAAATAAAACACTATTCCTAAAAGCTTTATTACAATAACATCACTTACGTCACTAAAGAGGTGCTTCAGTTTGACCAAGCAAATTCTCAAATTACTTAACTCAGTAGATTAATCAACAATGTTGTTAAAATCATTACTACTAGAACATGACCATATGACAATATCCCCTAAAATGAGGCCGCTTCAATACTGAGTGTGAATTAGTTATAGACGCGAGAACACCAAAGGATTTTAATCAGTACAAGAGATCCACGAGACAGCAACCGAAATGGAAATGTACTCAGCTTTGCACTGCAATTAAACTTCAGACACCGTAACTCTTCACGGGAAGGATGGAATCACAAGACAGGAACAACATAACCCGAGATGTAAAGAGGGCAGGGGGGGGGGGGGGGGCAGGGCCTTAAATATCAGTCTGCCACCGTGGTACTGTGCTCCCAGTTTGCTCTCGTCGACCACTGCCAATTATCTGCAACACAAAACACATCAGCGGCGGACAATATTCTGAGGCATGAGATACACAATCTTGTCTAGAGAACAGGTGGTCAATACTTTCAATGAAATCAGCCTCCGTGAGTTACTTGGCCAGTCACGGCCCTTAAAATGTGATTACCCAATTCGCAAAGGATCACTAAAATAATGTCCTAAAGTTAAAATGACAGGAATTATCTCGGCACACATTTAAACGCCAAACTACAATAATGAACTAGAAGGTAGAATGGAAGAAATATCTCGGCATGGTTTGGAACGCCAGTCACCGACTTACACACTACTCGTTGCACTTCTAGCTATGCATTTAGCCATGCTTTATGTCGGTTTGTTGGACGTAGCCACACTTCCTTAACTGCCGTCAAGTATGAAGTCACGACACCGAGTTGCGTGATAAACAACTAGAACAATTCCAAATAGTTTTTAGTACACTGGCATGTTCAGTTAAGATGCACCCAATCCACCGAACCAACTCGACGACTCCAATTCATTCGGCCTGTGTAGCTTGTAACAGAGTCGAAGGAACTTGTCCTCACAACCTCTAGGAAAACCAAACCACTGTGGGCAATGGATCGGCGTTGCACGATTCAACACGCCGTAGGGGCTGGCCACGCTCCTTCGCCGTGCCGACCCGGCCTCTCCGCGTGCTGCCTACGTACACAGTACCACGTCACTGCACCTCACACCGCGGATCCCCACACAAGAGTCCCAGCAGAACGCACGCGCTGCCATTAAATGCCCGCCGCCAAAGATATGAAGAAGAGCAATCAACATCGAAGTCGACCCAAAGATGAAAATGAGAATCGATGGCAAATGGCGGCGCCAGGAACGCACCAGCTCGCGCAGACCCTTCCAGATTTGAGCGTGACTCGTTGGCAGTGAAGAAATGAAACGTATAGATTACCAGGAGGGACAGAAAAGGAAATAAATGTATTAGGGAGGGGATTAGAATGGGAAACGTAACTATGATAGTCATGAAGAAAAGTGGAAGTGGGCTAGACGGTGGCCAAAAAGATGGATGGTGGATAATCAAAGGAAGTTCTTCCCTGGATTTGAAAAAATAATAAACAACTGCTAAGATAAACTTACGCATGGTGGATGGATGACATTAGAAGATATCCAGGAGCAACAGTGATTCGTACCACTGCATGTCACAGTGCATGGAAATTTCTGGAGGAGTCATATGACAGATAATGATGATGTATTGTATACTAGAATCGTGTAATAGACATTAATTTTAACAAATTTTCATCGAACCTGTTTTGTTCTTACCCCTTATAAGTTTTCACTTTAACTACCCTTACGTTGAAAACCTCTGATCTGAAGCATCGATAGGTGTCCAGGAGCTCTAATCAAACGAAGGTGAAATCGAATTCATCCGTTGGAAATGATGGCACCACAGAGTAAACCAATCATCATTTCCGATAGATGAATTCAATTTCTCCTTCGTTTTTTTGAGCTAGTTGATACCTACCAATGCTTTAAATGATTGGTGTAACAAATTATCTTGGATCACGGATTTCTTCCGTTCAGTTAAAAGTATATTTTCACAACACTAGTGCATTGTATAGTAACTTAAGTTATTAATAATTATGCGCTGCTCAGTATCGCATCCTCATGCCGGCATTACTCGTTATCAACTCTTAACACGTCCGTCCCCAGTAGCTGAGTGGACAGAATGTTAATGCTAAGGAAGCGGGTTCGATTCCCGGCTGGGTCGGAGATTTTCTCCGCTCAGGAACTGGGTGTTGTATTGTCCTAATCATCACCATTTCATCCCAATCGACGCGCAAGTAGCCGAAGTGGCGTCAAATCGAAAGACTTGCAGCCGGCAAACGGTCTATCCGACGGGAGGCCCTAGTCACAAGACATTTAACTCTTAACACCGCACATGAAACACAGCTCCCTTTTCTTTTATTTTGTCATACACTTCATCGCTAAGACTTTTATAACATTCGCCATTTCTCGTTTTTACCCCTCTCAAAGCAATCAGTAAGACCGATTTCGAAGGGTGCTGTACCCCGCAAGCTACTTGCCATCCATGTACGTATTCTTTTTAGCGAAGTGCTATTTCTTATACACACAGTATCTATGGCTGGAAGCAACCCACTCTGGATCTTCTAACTTGGGGTTGTACCTTCCTTTGTCCTTTAAGAGCTGATTTATTGGTATTCTCAGCTCAAAAAATCTTTTAAGTACATTACCGCGGCTAAGCCAGCGGACTTCACTGTGGTAAGGTATGTCACCGTACTCTTCCCCAATTTCAGCCAAGTATGTGTGAAACTGTCTTTGTGTAAGCCCATGGCATCTCAAATAATTAACTGCCCGAATAACCACTTGCATGACGTCCCCCAGTTTTGCTGCTTTTTCACAGAGTACTTCTTGGTGAAAAATACAGTGGATGCTGTACAATGATTCTTCTGTACGCTGTAGCTTTTTTCTGAGTAATCCAACAAATCCCATTTGTTCCCCTTTCATTGCAGGTGCTCCGTCCGTTGTCACTGACACCAAACATTCCCAGTTTAAGCCAGCTGAATCGACAGCTTCTTCAACAGCTTTTAGGATGTCCGCGCCTGTGGTAGTGCTTTTTAAAGATATCATATCTAAAAAATCCTCTGTTATGTGCAGAGCAGTGTCCACGCCGCGGACATAAATCACTAATTTCGCGGTGTCTGAAATATCTGTGGACTCATCAATTGCGATAGAAAATGCAATAAACTCCTGCACTGCACTCCTTAATTGACGGTAAACGTCACCTGCCATAGCACTTATACGACGACTTACAGTGACAGCTCGAAACTGATTTGCATTCAGTGGGCAAAGTAAATCAGCAGCGTCATTGATGCACTCCTTTATAAACTCACCTTCAGCAAATGGTTTTCCAGCTCTCGCTATATTAAGCGCAATCTTATAACTTGCACATACCGCTGGGCTATCATTGTTGTCATCCTGAAAAATTGAAAACAGCGCTCCATAAAATGTAAAATCAGTTAGGTGAGAGACACGACGAAAGAAAGTTGCAGATCTCTCGTGACAACAGCAACTTATGTCAGATTCATCTACACTCCTGGAAATGGAAAAAAGAACACATTGACACCGGTGTGTCAGACCCACCATACTTGCTCCGGACACTGCGAGAGGGCTGTACAAGCAATGATCACACGCACGGCACAGCGGACACACCAGGAACCGCGGTGTTGGCCGTCGAATGGCGCTAGCTGCGCAGCATTTGTGCACTGCCGCCGTCAGTGTCAGCCAGTTTGCCGTGGCATACGGAGCTCCATCGCAGTCTTTAACACTGGCAGCATGCCGCGACAGCGTGGACGTGAACCGTATGTGCAGTTGACGGACTTTGAGCGAGGGCGTATAGTGGGCATGCGGGAGGCCGGGTGGACGTACCGCCGAATTGCTCAACACGTGGGGCGTGAGGTCTCCACAGTACATCGATGTTGTCGCCAGTGGTCGGCGGAAGGTGCACGTGCCCGTCGACCTGGGACCGGACCGCAGCGACGCACGGATGCACGCCAAGACCGTAGGATCCTACGCAGTGCCGTAGGGGAACGCACCGCCACTTCCCAGCAAATTAGGGACACTGTTGCTCCTGGGGTATCGGCGAGGACCATTCGCAACCGTCTCCATGAAGCTGGGCTACGGTCCCGCACACCGTTAGGCCGTCTTCCGCTCACGCCCCAACATCGTGCAGCCCGCCTCCAGTGGTGTCGCGACAGGCGTGAATGGAGGGACGAATGGAGACGTGTCGTCTTCAGCGATGAGAGTCGCTTCTGCCTTGGTGCCAATGATGGTCGTATGCGTGTTTGACGCCGTGCAGGTGAGCGCCACAATCAGGACTGCATACGACCGAGGCACACAGGGCCAACACCCGGCATCATGGTGTGGGGAGCGATCTCCTACACTGGCCGTACACCACTGGTGATCGTCGAGGGGACACTGAATAGTGCACGGTACATCCAAACCGTCATCGAACCCAACGTTCTACCATTCCTAGACCGGCAAGGGAACTTGCTGTTCCAACAGGACAATGCACGTCCGCATGTATCCCGTGCCACCCATCGTGCTCTAGAAGGTGTAAGTCAACTACCCTGGCCAACAAGATCTCCGGATCTGTCCCCCATTGAGCATGTTTGGGACTGGATGAAGCGTCGTCTCACGCGGTCTGAACGTCCAGCACGAACGCTGGTCCAACTGAGGCGCCAGGTGGAAATGGCATGGCAAGCCGTTCCACAGGACTACATCCAGCCTCTCTACGATCGTCTCCATGGGAGAATAGCAGCCTGCATTGCTGCGAAAGGTGGATATACACTGTACTAGTGCCGACATTGTGCATGCTCTGTTGCCTGTGTCTATGTGCCTGTGGTTCTGTCAGTGTGATCATGTGATGTATCTGACCCCAGGAATGTGTCAATAAAGTTTCCCCTTCCTGGGACAATGAATTCACGGTGTTCTTATTTCAATTTCCAGGAGTGTAGTATCGTCAGATCGCTCTTCTTAAATTCAGTCAATTTCCCCATCCGCTCAGAATCCGACAATAAATTGTACTCGTCCATGTGAAATTTATTATAATGGTGTTCCATACAAAACTTCCGCTGACCAGCGAGAATACTGCCACATATTAAACATTTCGAATTTTCACGTTTTTGTACAAAGAAAAATTGATTCTCCCATTCATTTTTAAAAGATAGCAAATCATAAGTTTTCTATCCTGCCACACAATATAGTTATGTAGTGGTGACTTAACAGGGGCTTATCTGTTGCGTTATGCTATTTCCTAAACATTCAGTATCTTCGGCTGGAAATCGACGGAACTTCAGTACTTATAAAATTTGCTGTTACGTATTTATTTACACCAATGGGTTCATTTCTAACTCACACACTATGACGTCACACACACTAGCAATGTAGTGGTGCCTTAGAAATGATTAATATTTCGGACCCCTGCTGTATTGTGATTGACTGAATGATGGCGTCGATGTGACATGACACAATGCGATGTTGAAATGATGTTGGGATGCAGTGGAATGCAATTTATGTAAGTGGATCAAACGTTGAAAAAATACGAAAAATGTGGAAAAGAAGTAAAATATGGGAAAATACAGAAACATATGAAAACTGATGAAAAATAAGTAAAACTGAGAAAGAATGATAGTACTTACAAGTCTCCCTGAGTGTGGTCTATGCTTGCGCCTCAAATGACGAAATATTGAATTGTTAATAACAAATAGACTTCGATTGATGTCAATTAATTTGTTATTAAGAAATAGACACAGCCTAATCCTCTCCCTATACTGCATAGCTCCAATAAACGCAATCCATTCAAGTACTCCAGTTACGAAAGATGAAGATGGGGACGGAGTGCTTCAGTTGCAACGATAAATAATTCGGACACATGCTGCATCATGATTGGTTGAGAGCATCATGACGTCGACAAGACGTCGCGAATAGCGAAATGGAGCTCTCGTAATTGGATAAAATGCGAAAAAGTAGGGGTAAAATACTAAAATAGTTGAAAAATAAGTCAGTCGCGGAAAATATAAAAAATATGCCAAAAATATGCATAAATCTGAAAAACTGTGAAGGAGTGAAAGTGCTTAAATATCTGCCTGGGTGTGGTCTCTACTGGAGCCTCGAATGACATAATATTAAATTGTGACATGGCGTAATGTAATACACACAGCTTACAACCTCTCTCTATGGTGCCGAGCTCCAGAGTAAAACCCACACAATCAAGTGCCCCAATTATAAAAGATGAAGATAGAGGAGTGCTTTATACTCAATGGTCCTGGAGGGGGGAAAGGAAGAGGAGAGGATAGGGTGGAGGTTCCCCTGGGTGATCTTCATCAACTCCCGGTGGTTCTCTGAGAGGTGGGGGGGGGGGGGGTGGCAGGTGACCTTGTATATCATTTGGCCAAGTGTGTAACCTGACACTGGATGTGTAACCTGTCAGTGGCAGTGATAATATTATCTCAGCGAGAATTGGCCTTGATAACCTGCTGCTTATCAATTGCAGCAATACCTTATCACCAGATCTGCTTGTCCACATATGGCATGTGTCTCCATAAACTATCTGTGTGACGTTGTGGCACTCTTGTTGCCAGCAAGGTCCGAAGATCTGTCCCTGTCAGAACATTTGTTTTGAGTAGTGTGGGTTGCGTATCTCCCTTACCCATGCATGTGTACCCGCGCTGTAACCTAGTTTCAGAAAGCCATATGTTATACTGTCTCTCACATGTATGAATTACAATTCGTTTGTGACTGTCCCAGTACGCTCCCCTTGCCCTCCGTTCATCAACTCAGTCCTCAAACGAAACACATGATTTATGGAGGTATTTTTGTTTAAACGTTTTTGACAACTGTTCTTAATTTTACATATATGTCTTTCCTTCTATTTCATTTGTATTTGTTCTAATCCTTTGGTTATTAATTTGTCCATCAACTGTTAATGCACAGTTTTAATGCCATGCCAACCATACCACTACACCACCTGGTGGCATGTACTGGTAGTTAGATTTTGAAATGGCAGTCTACCGTCAGTTGAGGACCAATGTGGGAAATGTATTTATGTGATGCACTACTATGTATGAAGGCATTTTATGTGATACGTAAACGTAATTGTGAATATTGTCAAATATTTTCTCTTTTAATGTCACGTACATACGTTAAGCTTGTATCTTCATGGCAGTTATGTTTCATTTGACAGACGTTATGATGATGAGCTACGCCCACATGCATCAGCAAATACTTTACGAGGCCGGCAGAAATATAGTAGACAATCAACCGCTCAACACCGCTTGATCCTCAGAAACATCTTGTTAAATTACTGATTTTTCTCGAACAGCGATGCTGAGGCAGGCTACTATGGAATGTACGGACGTGTCGGCGGCAGCCCTTGAGTCAGTAGATCGACTTCCGGGAACTGACATGCGAAGAGAAGAGTGAGTAGTTTGACTGCTCAGAGGCCGTACTCTGTAGCTGACAGCGCTACCTGAATTATTTATGAGTCACTTGATGGCCGTCTGAAGCAAAGCTCGATAAGGTTTTCAAGAAACCCGTAGCTGGCGTCCTGAATGTTCCAGCTGAAACGAAGAGCTGTGTATATCGCGAGACTACAGGCAAGCCACATGTTCGTCAGGATACTATCGAAATGGCGAGCAAGGACAGTTCAGTAACTAACAGTGAAACTTTGACACATACATAGTCAGTTGTCTGTTGTCTTATAAGTATTTCTGAATGGTAGAGCTGATGGAAAAGTTGCACGTGACGGAGGGTGTATAACAGATAAAAAATAGAATTTCGTACGTTTTTCTCATTTGTTTGTCAATATACCTACCTCAGGTAATATGAAAACAGAGAAAATATGAATCTGAAAACAATAGAAGATATTGGTATAAAATTCAAATAATAAAGTTCTACTTATGGCAAAAAGTTCTAAAGGATCGGAATTAATCGCTTCTTTTAACAAACAATCGATGTATTGGTTTATCTTCCGATGAAATGTATTTGGCCACAGTGATATCGTTAGTTAAATCTTCATGAAATTTAATAAACAATATCTTAAATGGGGTAGTTTACTAGATAATGAATGTAACAGGGAAAAAATGGCTCTTCGTGCAACTCAGTTCTACTCTGAGTCATGCACACCTTTTACGCCCAGACAATTTTAAAGACACATGATAAATAACTTTGAATACTCTCAGATACCCAGGCTACATTTAATCAAATAACAGTTCTTGATACATCCATTAATATGAACATTTAATCAATTAATTGTTGATTTACTGTGGTTTGGTTTTATGTGTACTGACATAAAGGCTACAGACGATGTTTCAATTTTGTTTTCTAACGAATTTGGTTCCTACATAATTATTAACTTGAATTACATAACATATTTTTCATTCAGCAAATGGATTTCCTTAGAAGCTAAGTACTTCACTTTTTGTGAGTTATAATTGTGACTGTCATACGAGTTGATATTATCCAATTCTCGAGTTCACGCATGTAACTAGAATATTATAAATATATATTCCTACATTTTAATTAATTTTAAAGTATCTATATTTGAAAGATTCTCTTACTCTTCAAGTGAGCTGGGTGCGAGAAATGTTTTTGCGGCTGCAATGGATGACATGCTTGTCGACAGCAATAAAATCAGGCCAAAGTTTAGATTGTTTATATGTTAGAAAATATTATTTGTTTTAATCTATAGTCTCATGCGTATTTGGCCTAATGGCTAGCGATTTTGGTACCAACTACTATCATCGGTCTATCCAATGATAAAAAATCACAGTACATGGTTTATTTGATAACATTACGAAACATTTTTCTCTCCGATAGCAAATGCATGGTACAGGGCGCAACCTTAAGGTACAGGCAACCTCTTACTCCTGGCGTGCAGGCATCAAGCACGCTTCCTAATAGGTGTGTCATATGATGATGAAAGTAAAGGTCAATGCTGTGCTATAAATAGATCATACTGCGGCCAGAAGTGATAAGAGTGCCTCACATGCACATAGTTTCTTTATTATTCCCAAAAAGGAGTAAAAATGTAAACGATATTTGAAAAATAAAAACAACAAAAAACCTGAAATGGAAAAAGATAAATAATAGGTAATAAAGCAGTCTCCAGTTTAGTAGAACAGTAAAAGTGAAATAAAACTTTTGGTTTCCATTCACAGTTTCTATAGACTGTTTACCAACTTAAAACTTCAATCTGACCATGTATCTTTTAATCAAGTAGGTGATGTGCACAACAATGATACTGGCATTACATACTAAAAACCACAATTATTTAAACTAGTAAGGTACCCAACGTCTAGAGAAAACAGTGGCGCGGTGTGAGAATGCATTACTCCGCAACTGCTAGTTGAATGTCTCCGGGTGCATTTCCAGTTTCATATTTATCCCAAGAATTTCCAGATGTATGATGGAGATCTCAGCGGCACTACATCGGGCTTAGTCCACAGCCTGTTGTGTCGCAGTTTATCGGTCGACAATGGTCGTGACAGCCGCTCTTCATGTGCGAAGTGCATTCGTCAAAATCTGCATTGATGAGCTTTAGTGTTACGAGGAGACCACAAAAAACTACAACAATAATTCATTCAACTGTTTAGTGATTTGAATATTAACCTCTTGTGGCATTTAAATCCAATACTTTTGTCCGTGTGCTGGCGGCTATAAGTTATAGAACACTCTACCTATACTGTTACCTTGTGCATCTGCAATTTAAAACAGAAAGTCGAATGCATTTAAAACATCATGATATTTCGGCCCCTATCATCTTAAAATCAATTTTACATCAATTACACTACTGGCGATTAAAATTGCCACACCAAGAAGAAATGCAGATGATGAACGGGTATTCATTGGACTAATATATTATACCAGAACTGACATGTGATTACATTTTCACGCAGTTTGGGTGCATAGATCCTAAGAAATCAGTACCCAGAATAACCACCTCTGGCCGTAATAACGGCCTTGATACGCCTGGGCATTGAGTCAAACAGAGCTTGGATGGCGTGTACAGGTACAGCTGCCCGTGCAGCTTCAGCACGATACTACAGTTCATCAAGAGTAGTGACTGGCGTATTGTGACGAGCCAGTTGCTCGGCCACCATTGACCAGACGTTTTCCATTGGTGAGAGATCTGGAGAATGTGCTGGCCAGGGCAGCAGTCGAACATTTTCCGTATCCAGAAAGGCCCGTACAGGACCTGCAACGTGCGGTCGTGCATTATCCTGCTGAAACGTAGGGTTTCGCAGGGATCGAATGAAGGGTAGAGCCACGGATCGCAGCACATCTGAAATGTAACGTCCACTGTTCAAAGTGCCGTGAATGTGAACAAGAGGTGACCGAACGTGTAACCAATGGCACCCCATACCATCACGCCGGGTGATACACCAGTATGGTGATGACGAATACACGCTTCCAATGTGCGTTCACCGTGATGTCGCCAAACACGGATGCCACCATCATGATGCTGTAAACAGAACCTGGATTCATGCACCCAGGTTCGTCGTTGAGTATACCATCGTAGGCGCTCCTGTCTGTGATGCAGGGTCAAGGGTAACCGCAGCCATGGTCTCCGAGCTGATGGTCTATGCTGCTGCAAACGTCGTCGAACTGTTCGTGCAGATGGTTGTTGTCTTGCAAACATCCCCATCTGTTGACTCAGGGATCGAGACGTGGCTGCACGACCCGTTACAGCCATGCGGATAAGATGCCAGTCATCTCGACTGCTAGTGATACGAGGCCGTTGGGATCCAGTACGGCGTTCCGTATTACCCTCCTGAACCCACCGGTTCCATATTCTGCTAACAGTCATTGGATGTCGACCAGTGCGAACAGTAAAGTCGCGATACGATAAACCGCAATCGCGATAGGCTACAATCCGACATTTATCAAAGTCGGAAACGTGATAGTACGCATTTCTCCTCCTTACACGAGGCATCACAACAACGTTTCACCAGGCAACGCCGGTCATCTGTGTATGCGAAATCGGTTGTAAACTTTCCTCCTGTCAGCACGTTGTAGGTGTCGCTACCGGCGCCAACCTTGTGTAAATGCTCAGAAAAGCTAATCATTTGCATATCACATCATCTTCTTCCTGTCGGTTAAATTCGGCGTCTGTAACACGTCATCTTCGTGGTATAGCAATTTTAATGGCCAGTAGTGTATTTAACACACAGTAAACAGTGAGGTGCATTGTGCTACATATCATACATTTGGACATCTTACTATTGCGCAGGTTATGTCTTGGATGGGCGAAGGAGATGTAGGGTGAAAGGAAGGTGAAAAGTAAAAAGGATAGGGGAAGGGGAGACGAATAAAACTTCACAAGTATAGTCAAAATTAACAAGTGGGGGAAGGGGCTGATTAATAAGATCAGTAAATAAATGATCAAAAGTATTAGCAGGTAAAATAAATGTGTGTGTGAATTCCTAAAGGAGTAAACTGCTGAGGTCATCGGTCCCTAGACTTACACACTACTTAAACTAACTTATGCTAAGAACAACACACACCCATGTCCGAGGGAGGACTCGAACCTCCGGCGGGAGAGGCCGCGCACCCCGTGACATGGCGCCTAAGACCGCGCGGCCACTCCGCGCGGCAGTAAAACAAAAATGCGGTTATAGAGTAAAAAAGGTTTAGTGCTGATCAGAGTTCCAGTCGAGAGTATCTAGGAAATCTTACTATGTTGTTAGCATGAAGGAGGCCAGTGAATACGTAAATACACTCCTGGAAATGGAAAAAAGAACACATTGACACCGGTGTGTCAGACCCACCATACTTGCTCCGGACACTGCGAGAGGGCTGTACAAGCAATGATCACACGCACGGCACAGCGGACACACCAGGAACCGCGGTGTTGGCCGTCGAATGGCGCTAGCTGCGCAGCATTTGTGCACCGCCGCCGTCAGTGTCAGCCAGTTTGCCGTGGCATACGGAGCTCCATCGCAGTCTTTAACACTGGTAGCATGCCGCGACAGCGTGGACGCGAAACGTATGTGCAGTTGACGGACTTTGAGCGAGGGCGTATAGTGGGCATGCGGGAGGCCGGGTGGACGTACCGCCGAATTGCTCAACACGTGGGGCGTGAGGTCTCCACAGTACATCGATGTTGTCGCCAGTGGTCGGCGGAAGGTGCACGTGCCCGTCGACCTGGGACCGGACCGCAGCGACGCACGGATGTACGCCAAGACCGTAGGATCCTACGCAGTGCCGTAGGGGACCGCACCGCCACTTCCCAGCAAATTAGGGACACTGTTGCTCCTGGGGTATCGGCGAGGACCATTCGCAACCGTCATCATGAAGCTGGGCTACGGTCCCGCACACCGTTAGGCCGTCTTCCGCTCACGCCCCAACATCGTGCAGCCCGCCTCCAGTGGTGTCGCGACAGGCGTGAATGGAGGGACGAATGGAGACGTGTCGTCTTCAGCTATGAGAGTCGCTTCTGCCTTGGTGCCAATGATGGTCGTATGCGTGTTTGGTGCCGTGCAGGTGAGCGCCACAATCAGGACTGCATACAACCGAGGCACACAGGGCCAACACCCGGCATCATGGTGTCGGGAGCGATCTCCTACACTGGCCGTACACCACTGGTGATCGTCGAGGGGACACTGAATAGTACACGGTACATCCAAACCGTCATCGAACCCATCGTTCTACCATTCCTAGACCGGCAAGGGAACTTGCTGTTCCAACAGGACAATGCTCGTCCGCATGTATCCCGTGCCACCCAACGTGCTCTAGAAGGTATAAGTCAACTACCCTGGCCAGCAAGATCTCCGGATCTGTCCCCCATTGAGCATGTTTGGGACTGGATGAAGCGTCGTCTCACGCGGTCTGCACGTCCAGCACGAACGCTGGTCCAACTGAGGCGCCAGGTGGAAATGGCATGGCAAGCCGTTCCACAGGACTACATCCAGCATCTCTACGATCGTCTCCATGGGAGAATAGCAGCCTGCATTGCTGCGAAAGGTGGATATACACTGTACTAGTGCCGACATTGTGCATGCTCTGTTGCCTGTGTCTATGTGCCTGTGGTTCTGTCAGTGTGATCATGTGATGTATCTGACCCCAGGAATGTGTCAATAAAGTTTCCCCTTCCTGGGACAATGAATTCACGGTGTTCTTATTTCAATTTCCAGAAGTGTATTATACGTAGCTCTAGGTGTATTTTCATTCACGAACACTTGACGTTAGGCAGAAGAAAGAACT
The DNA here is from genome assembly GCF_023864275.1 of Schistocerca cancellata. NCBI lineage: Eukaryota > Metazoa > Arthropoda > Insecta > Orthoptera > Acrididae > Schistocerca > Schistocerca cancellata. The sequence goes on along the minus strand of NC_064633.1, from coordinate 38,327,933 downwards.
GAGAACAACACCTGAGTCATCGTCACAAGTTATTAGATATACGACTGCAGGAATGTAAACAGAGTACATTACAATCAATTTATTGTTTAGTAATTTATTCTTCCTGAGCAACTGTAGTTGTTTATAACGAAATAATAAGCAGCCAGTTACATAAAAGCAAATTAATCTCGTTACTGGTTTTGGGCACTTAGTACCCGTCTTCAGAAGATTATATAGGAAAATATATCACAAATCAGTAGAAGTCAGATAAAAATGTTAAAATTAAGGAAGAAGAGTTAAAAATTTTTGAAAATTTAAAGATAAAAAATGGTACTTACTTATAACTACCACATTATTTTCTAGTATATGCATTTTATTGATGACACTCGCAAGCAATGCGATAGTATAAGTATGTATCATTTTTCGTCTTAAAATTTTTAAGATGTTTAAACATTTTGTCCTTACTTTTAATATTCTTATCTGACTTCAACTTATTTGTGGTGTATTTTCCTGCACAACCTTCTGAAGAAGGGCTCTAAGTGCCCAAAGCCTGTAAAGAAATTAAATTTCTTTTATGCAACTGGTTGCTTAATATTTCGTTATACAATTTATGGTTATACAAATGTTCCGGTTTGGCCCAGTACCCTTACTAAAACAGTTTCAAAACAGTTCATATCGATCCAACGGTATTACCGAAGTAAAATAACGGTAGTATGACATTAATCTCAATGAAAATTAACAGGATTGCTCTCCAGTGGTTAGTTTGAAAATTCCTTGTCAGAACGACAAGTTTCAAAGTTATTTTCTCTTCCATGAATCGCGTGTATATCGCAAAGATGTTCTGTGGCAAGTGATCGATTAGTGAAGGTATCACAGAATCTGATTAGTTGAGAAGGCATGTATGACAAGAGGTACTTAAGATTGGAAGTTTGAACCAGTAGTAAGCCGCACAGATGTGTGGTCTTCGCGTTGTGCCCCATTCGAATGCCAAAGAGCACTCTAGCCTCTTCCTGCCAGAGTTTCCTTCTGGTCTTCTGCGAGTGGCACTGGCTGTTGCCTCCATATTTTTGCTACGGACGACAGATATAGTAAACTGCTTTGAAGTTGTTTACTGATGGTCATTCTCATTCAGCTCCTTACAAAATATGCAGCTTGCATATTGAAGGTTGGCGCACTACTTCCTTGCAGCATTTTCGAATTTTTCAGTGTGCCATTACATGTGTTCAAACTTAACGTTCCTTATTCAATCGGGCAGTTAGCTTTCGATGAACACAATAGAGAACCGGGTTTTCATTAATCCATCCAAACAGCAATCGTATACCACACGGAGCACATGAGGACTACTTCAATCTTTCTTGTGTCTGAGCCAAAATAATTAAAAGTTGAACTGAGAGGTCAATGATTTACTCACATTCGTGTTCTAACGACCTCGAGTTTGATCCCTGTAATCTTTACTGCATCTATCGATACCCGTTTTCTCAACTGAAACTGCTGATATCGATTCGTGTTAATTCACACGTATCTCGGATTTTGCAGGGAGGCTCATTGTGTCCATATTAGTTTCAGTTATTAGCATTCCTTCGTCCTATTCGAAGTTTATCTGAGCATTTTGTTTATGGTCCTGGCATTCTCACATTCAGCTAAAACCGTCTTGATTAAAATGATAATCATGAATATTAATACAAATAATTTTCTGCAATAACGCATAGATTTATTCTTTTTAATGTACCGAAAAACTGCTATAACGGTTTATGTTTTAATATCAATGTAACTTATTTGAAAGTTATCTTTGGTACATTACTGTCTTTGGTAGTACCAGGTGGTTATAATTAAACTGACCGTGCTTCAGAGTGGGCTGTATACATCGCAGGACGCTGAAACATAGTAGGTGTGTTCATTAATCGGTTAGCTAGTGGAACATGCTGAAAAAGAAGTTCTACTTTCTGCCACCAGGTGAAAATATGGCGCTTTAAGCGGTCAGAATGTGATATGGCTGCAGGCAGAGGAGAAGAACGATCAAACTCATGATACCGGCCGTTCTGGCACATATATTAGAATACGGTCACAAACTACGACATGACTCTATTGGTCTCCCGACTCAGCAACATGCTGCATGGTCAACTGTCACTCGCAGCATGTCCAGTGTAATTAGAGTGATATGTTGTCGTATGCTAATCTTGAGATCACGAAGAGTCCGGATACTTCCATGACAGACAAAATCTTACAGATATCCCCACAACCAGAAGTCTCATGGGTTTAGGTCGGGAGATCCTGAAGACCACCCATCTTGAAATTTCCTAGAGATGACGCAGGCGGTATCGAAGATTTCACAAAACAAATCTTTCACCTTGGAAGCGACTTGTGGTGTGGCCACGTCGTGGATGAGAATAGTGGTGTGGACACAGTTGTGTTCTTGCACAGCTGGATACAAGTTTTGCACAAGTAGGCCTTTGTAACGAGCTGATGATCTAACACGTCCGCGAGGTGTCATCTCCTCAAAGAAAACGGACCGAGAATGAAGGAGCTTATGAAACCACTCCACACAGTGACTGCGTAGTGACACTCTACCGGAAGTGCAGCAGAGCAATATGTATGACTTCAAGGTGTTCATACCAATCCTGGAGCCATACAAAGCACTGGAGCCATACAAAGCACCTGGAGCCATACAAAGCACCGTTGTCTACTGACTGTTCCTAGTCCTTGGCTTGGCATTTCTTCATAATTTTTGAGTTTTAGTACTTCTAATAGACGTTCGACTGCCCCTTCTTGGTTTTCCATAAGTTTTCTTTCAAAAAACTTTTTCCTTCCAATATGCTTCTTACAAACTTGATGTGCCTCAGTAAGTGTCAAAAAAGTAAGAACCACACACCTGTTAATGGCGTGGGGGTTAAACGTGGCCAGCTGGCGCGGCTGCAAGGCCTTCACCGGTCGCGGCAACATCGACGACAAGGCGCAGAACTGCACCTGGAGAACGCGGAGAAGAAGACGAAGGAAAACCACGCCCTCGCTCTCATAGCATAAGAACAATGAAATGGCAACAAGCCGCCACCCCCACGGCCAGTGGGAGTGGTAAAGTGGCAGGCCGGCAGCGCCAGGCAGCTGAGATGACAAAGACGCCGCATTGGCAGAAGGCGGCGCACGAAAAGACTGCAGCGTAGATGACCCGTGTGCAACCATCGAAATCGCGCTGAAAGAAGCAGAAACGCTCTTCAGGATGGCGGTGCGTGCGGAGATGGAAGCTGCCTGCCTCATGCTGTACCCGGAGACATACCAGCGCAGGCCGCGAATGGCAGTAGGGACGGTGCAAACGAAATCACGGCCGTGTGCTACCGAAGCATCTCAGACAGAGCAACACAGACGAGCGCAGCGAAGAATTTGCTGACAAATCGCGCTTCGCAGGCGAACAGAGAAGATGTTTGTGACTTAATTGAATTATGTCTTCGTTCGAGCTATTTTAAATACAATGGTGAATTTGAAACGTTCCCTTCGAACAATTGTACACGACTGTGCTGATAAACCTCTTACACTATTTGCTTTTCAAACAGCTGAGCAAAACTGAACGTACTCATTCACTAAAGTGGCACACAATATTTTTAGCGCAACGCAATCTGACTTTCAATAATCCCTACAAAACAATGGCCCTGACTAACTTTAACCTATACCTTTCACAAATCACTTACCTCATAAAAATCTTCGTTACTCGAACTACTGCAATGCAGCCAGCTAAATAAAAGATTCAAACTACTGAAGGCACTAACTACTGATAGGCATAGTTAGCAAATGAAAGATTTTAATAGAGGACAAACACTGTATTTACCTCAATATCATCAAAAGTCATAATATATGTAATTTCAAAACGCCGCCATTTCCTTCCACACATCCACCACCGCTGGCGGCTCACCTCTAACTGTGCAACGCTACGCGCTGTTCACATCCAGCTGCCGCTGCCCAACACTACAATGGCAGACAACAATGCAAACTAGCCACATACTGCACACAGCACAGCCAGTGATTTTCATACAGAGCGCTACGTGGCATTACCAATATAAAAATCTAAACAGCCTACTTACAAATTCTATGAACAGGCCGACGGCCTTGCTATGGGCTCACCCATTTAGCCAGTTGCAGCTGACGGTTTTATGGAACATTTTGAGCAACAAGCGTTAAGTAGTGCTCCCTGGAAGCCTTCTTGCTGGCTCCGCTATGTGGACGATGCATTTGTTATATGGCCACACGGGGAAGAAGATCTTCATGCGTTCCACAATTTCTTAAATGGAATTCACCCCAAAATGAAATTCACCTTGTAGGTTGAGAGTGAGGTCGGTCTCCCGTTCCTAGATGTGTTGGTATACAGATCTGGTAACACTCTAGGTCGCAGAGTGTACAGAAAGCCGACAAACACAAACAGATATTTAGATGCCACTTCGCACCACCACCCAGCCCAGAAGCAAGCAGTACTCAACACTCTGTCTTCACGTGCCTTCCGTATCAGCGATGACGACAACTTAGAATCGGAGTTCAATTTTTTAAAGGGGACATTGAAGGCAAATGGGTATGATAGTTATTCAATCGACAGGGCTTCTAGGTGGAATATTTATACCGCTAATAGGAATGACGAGGAACCGTCTTCTCACTCCGTCAGGTTACCGTTCGTTTCTGGGGTCACTGACCGCATAAGCAGAATTTTAAAGAACAATGGTATTCAGACATCTTTCTTTAGTCAAAACAAAATAAAAGACTTTTTCCGACGGAAAACGGATGCACCTGATTACCTCCACAATGCAGGCGTCTATCAAGTGACATGTGGCGGCGGCAAAGTGTATATAGACGAAACGGGAAGAACTGTTAAAGAACGCATTAAAGAAGACGAAAGGCACGTGTGGCTAAAACAAACTGCAAAATCGGCAGTTAAGGAACATCACGAGAACTATGGCTCTGACATCGATTTTAATAATGTACGTATACTGGCTAAAGAAACAAACATTTACAGATGAAATGTCCGAGAAGCGGTTGAAATTTCTAAGAATGCACCTAATTTCAGTAGAGAGGACGGCTGTAGGCTTCCGGCATCGTGGCTCCCCGCCATCAACGAAGTAAACACGCGGCCGCGATGTGTGAGCGGCATGAACAACGCGCTGCAACTCACCTCGGTGGACAATAATATTTTGGGTAAACATTCCCCCTCTCTTGCTCTCTCCGCTTCGAATCTAGCCACTGATGACGACCAACCAATAGCGGTAGCAGGCATTTCAACCAATAACCCTTCTCCAGCATAACTGTCGAATAGTTCAAAAAATGGCTCTGAGCACTATGGGACCCAACTGCTGTGGTCATAAGTTCCCTAGAACTTAGAACTACTTAAACCTAACTAACCTAAGGACATCACACACATCCATGCCCGAGGCAGGATTCGAACCTGCGACCGTAGCGGTCGTGCGGTTCCAGACTGTAGCGCCTTTAACCGCTCGGCCACTCCGGCCGGCTGTCGAATAGTGCCTTCCTATCCAATGACGAAGGAACGCTAATGGTATCCACAGGAGATGAGCTACTGACGCCCCTTCTTCTGCATTAGTCTATGACTATGGCCCACTAATGCTAGCCATATGAATTTAAACCAATACTATCACTACTCCAGCACGAACGCCAGAACCCCCACCCCCCTTTATAAGTGGACGCGACACTCGTCTCTGACAGTGTTCTAGTAGTAGTGGACACCAAAAGATCCTGAGGAAGATCCCAGCAGAGGGGTCGAAACGTCGAACATTTTAGAAGAAACATGTCGCGGCCTAATAACCCAGAAGATTTTAACTTCAGCGACAACGGCCACGAAAGCCGTTGGAACCGCGCGACCGCTACGGTCGCAGGTTCGAATCCTGCCTCGGGCATGGGTGTGTGTAATGTCCTTAGGTTAGTTAGGTTTAAGTAGTTCTAAGTTCTAGGGGACTGATGACCTCAGATGTTAAGTCCCATAGTGCTCAGAGCCATTTGAACCATTTGAACGTACATAAAGCCTGCAGACTTACAGAGAAGACTAGTCATCACTGAGCAAAGAAGTAATGACGAAAGAGTTCATCACAGCGACTAGATGCATAGCCGATCTCGACGATGTGGCAGATGTTTGCCCGAACCCAGAAGAACGAGGCATCTATCAGCGCAGCTGGTTGGAGATGTGAAAGCAAAGGGAAAGAGAAGAACAAGTTCAAAGAGAAGAAGCAGAACGACGACGCCCACAATACGGCCGCCACTCCAGCTGCCACCACCGCCGCTGACAGGAGAGCGGCTCGAGAGGCACAGACGTCACAAGGCAGCCGAACCAGTGAAGAACGCCCTCGAAGCACCTCCAGTAAAAGTGTGCAAGAGACAGCAACCAAACGGTGGCAACACCAGCAATTCCAGCCAGGGTTTTGGAGGTTTCCCCTCGGCCGTAAGGCGAAGGCCGGAACTGTCCCCAACATCCTCCTCTACTCCAATTGGGAAATCTAACATCCTCCACCCCATAAGCCCTAGAAGCCAAAAATAGGACACCCCCAATCCTAGATATCACTAGAGATACAAACTTATTTAAATAAAGAATATGTAGGATTTACCTCACACATATGACTCAGTAGGGTACTGCATGCATTCAAACAGACTGCCCACCTCCCCCAGAGGTGGGAATGAAATGACGTAAAAAAAAAAGGAAAATCGCACCTGAAGGAAGCTACGAGGTACGTTACCAATATTTGTCACGCAAATAGGACGATGGTCTCTGGCAGAACACCCGACAACCCAAGATGTCATGAGATCGCCAGGGAAGCCTGAAGAGTTAGACCATACGTTGGTCACTTATTTCGCATGCTCATAATTAAAATTATTTTGCTTAAAATTGTCATTGTTGTGTACTGACTGTTCCTTGACCTGCCACCTTGTCTTGGCTCTTCGTTTCTTCATAATTTTTGAGTTTTAGTACCTCTAATAGATGCTCGACTGTCCCTTCTTGGTATTGCATAAGTTTTCCTTCAAAAAACTTTTTCCTTCCAATATGCTTCTTACAAACTTACTGTGTCTCAGTAGTGTCAAAAAAGTAAGAACCACTTAGCTGTTAATGGCGTTGGGTTTAACAAGAAGTGTAGCCCACAATGCGCGAATATAAAGTAAGAACCACGTACCTGTCAAAGGCGTGGGGACAACTAGAAGTGTAGCCCACAATGAGCGAATATAAAGTAAGAACCATGTACCTGTCAAAAGCGTGGGATCAACAAGTAGCCCACGATGCGTGAATATAAAGTAAGAACCACGTACCTGTCAAAAGCGTGGGGTCAACAAGAAGTTTAGCCCAAGATGCGCGAATATAAAGTAAGAACCACGTACCTGTCAAAGGCGTGGGATCAACAAGAAGTGTAGCCCGCAATGTGCAAATATAAAATAAGAACCACATGCCTGTCAAAGGAGTGGGGTCAACAAGAAGTGTAGCCCATGATGCGCGAATATAAAGTAGGAACCACGTACCTGTCAAACGCGTGGGGTCAACAAGAAGTGTAGCCTGCGATGCAAGAATATAAAGTAAGAACCACGTGCCTGTCAAAGGCGTGGGGTAAACAAGAAGTGTAGCCCGCGATGCATGAATATAAAGTACAAACCACATACCTGTCAAAGGCGTGGGGTCAAGAAGAAGTGTAGCCTGCGATGCACGATTGTAAAGTAAGAAGCACCTACCTGTCAAAGGCGTGGGGTCAACAAGAACTGTAGCCCGCAATGCGCAATTGTAAAGTAAGAACCATGTACCTGCCAAAGGCGTGGGGTCAACAAGAAGTGTAGCCCGCGATGCACGAATGTAAAGTAAGAACCACGTGCCTGTCAAAGGCGTGGGGTCAACAAGAAGTGTAGCCCACGATGCACGAATATAAAGTAGGAACCACGTAGCTGTCAAAGGCGTGGGGTCAACAAGAAGTGTAGCCCACAGTGCCCGAATATAAAGTAAGAACCACGTGCATGTCAAAGGCGTGGGGTCAACAAGAAGTGTAGCCCACAATGCGCTAGTATAAAGTAAGAACCACGTACCTGTCAAAGGCATGGTGTCAACAAGAAGTGTAGCCCACAACGCCGCGAATATAAAGTAAGCGCCACATGCCTGTGAAAGGTGTGGGGTCAACAAGAAGTGTAGCCGTCGATGCGCAAATATAAAGTAAGAACCACGTACCTGTCAAAGGCGTTGTGTCAACAATAAGTGTAGCCCACGATGCATGAACATAAAGTAAGAACCACGTACCTGTCAAAGGCTTGGGGTCAACAAGAAGTGTAGCCCACGATGTGCGATTATAAAGTAAGAACCACGTACCTGTCAAAGGCGTGGGGTCAACAAGAAGTGTAGCCCACGATGTGCGATTATAAAGTAAGAACCACGTACCTGTCAAAGGCGTGGGGTCAACAAGAAGTGTAGACTGCGATGCGTGAATATAAAGTAAGAACCACATAGCTGTCAAAGGCGTGGGGTCAACAAGAAGTGTAGCCAGCAATGCGCAAATGTTAAGTAAGAACCACGTACCTGTTAAAGACGTGGGGTCAACAAGAAGTGTAGCCCACGATGTGCGAATATACAGTAAGAAAGATGTACCTGTCAAAGGCGTGGGATCAACAAGAAGTGTAGCCCGCGATGCGCAAATATAAAGTAAGAACCACCTACCTGTCAATGCCGTGGGGTCAACAAGACGTGTAGCCCGCGATGCGCGAATATAATGTAAGAATCACGTACCTGTCAAATGCTTGGGGTCAACTAGAAGTGTAGCCTGTGATGTGCGAATGTAAAGTAAGAACCACATGCCTGTCAAAGGCATGGGGTCAAAGAGAAGTTAAAATTGTTGGATGTAAGGTCCGCCAGTTATGCAAAACACATTTTTTCCCAAGTTTCCAAACATGTTTCAGCACCTCTGTGCCATCGTCTGTGGGTTTCTGTTTTATTTATTCTGTATTGTGAACAGTTTACATAATAATTACAAAATAATGTGGATATTTAGTTCGAAGAACAATTCATTTCTTTTTGTTAATACCTTTACACTCGATTTTCGAGGTTTTTTAGGACCACTTGTGTTTCATTTATTAGAGGTAGCTTGTCATCTGCAACCAAACGACGTTGATCAGAAATTTTGTTGGGAGTTGCCCTACCATTTTATGTTCTAAACGTAATTTAGTTTGTCGCGATATTTTGCGCCTATATTCATTTTACTTGCTTTTTTCTGTGGCATGCCCGAGAATAGAAGGGCTTGCCACACAAAAACTTAAGTAAAAACGAATGTAGGCGCGAAATATCGCTCCTGGAGGAGCACTTTCGCGATCGCATTCTGGCACGCGCCTCGACTGGCCGCCATATTCTCCGGATCTGAACACATGCGACTCCTTTTTGTGGGGCTGTATTAAAACAAAGGCCAACGACCTTGCCACAGTGGTAACAACGGTTCCCGTCAGATCACGAAAGTTAAGTGGTGTGGAGCTGGGCTAGCACTGGTTTGCCGTGCGCTGTAGGGAAGCATGGCGCGCTCAGCCCTTCTGAGGCAAAACCGAGGGCTGCTTGACTGACGATCGGCGGTTACAGTCTCGTAAACTGACATTCGGCCAGTGATGTCTGTGGGCTGAGGATACCGTTGGGCATTCACGACGTGTTCGGTAGGAGATTTTTTTATGTTAAAGACGAGGTATACAGCAATAACCACAAAACCACTGCTGAGCTGAAAACAACCATTCAGGAGGTCATCGACAGCATCGATGTTCCGATACTTCAGCAGGTCACGTAGAATTTCGCTATTTATCTGTGCCACATCATCGCCAATGATGGCAGGCATATCGAACACGACATAACCTAAATCCAAATACAGGGTGCGTCAAAAAAATGTATATACACTTTGAACTGTCATAGACAATTTATTTCCCGTTCTACAAGGTTAAATATCTGTGAGAAAGTAATGTTACGTTTCGTCAACAGGTGGCAGCATGGCAAGGAAGTAACTACAACATGGCAGACATGCGTTTGAGCTTTGAAGCAGGGAAGCAGATAATTAACTTACTGGAAGTTTGAGAATGTAGCTGCGGTTCGAAGACAGTGGAGAAGTGAGTATGGTACAGAACCACCTTCAAGGTTAACAATTACACGTCTACGAGACAAATTAGAAATTCATGGAACAATGTGTGATGTGCATAAAGGTCGATCAGGGCGACCTCGTACAGCTACAAGTGATGAATCCACAACTATGGTCTTGGAACTGTTTCAGCGTTGGCCTCAAAAATCTTTAAGGCAAGCGGCACGTGAGAGTAAAGTAAGTGCTAGTAGTGTGCTACGCATTCTGAAGAAAGGCAATTTTCGTGTGTACATTCCAAGGCTGCTGCAACAGGTAAGTGACGACGAACCAGATGGAGGTTAGAATTTTGTGAATGGGTTCAGGAGATGGTGAGATTTATGGGTATGGTGGGATTTATGGGTAGCATAATTTGGTCGGATGAAGCCCAATTCAAACTCAATGGAACTGTCAGTAGGCACAATTGTGTGTAATGGGCTGAAGATAATCCTCACATTACAGTTGAAAAAGCTGTGAATTTGCATGGTGTAAATGTGTGGTATGGTTTGTCTGCAAGGGGACGGTTCAAAAAAAAAATGGTTCAAATGGCTCTGAGCACTATGGGACTTAACATCTAAGGTCATCAGTCCCCTAGAACTTAGAACTACTTAAACTTAACTAACCTAAGGAGATCACACACATCCATGCCCGAGGCAGGACTTGAACCTGCGACCGTAGCGGTCGCGCGGTTCCAGACTGAAGCGCCTAGAACCGCTCGGCCACTCCGGCCGGCTCTGCAAGGGGACTCATTGGGCCTTTGCGCTTTGAAGGTACTGTTACTGGAGAAACGTACCTAACAATGCTTGTTGACTCCATATTCCCTGACATTCGTGCATTACACGGTAATGATGAGTTTTATTTCCAACAAGATAGCGTCCCGCCGGACTATCACGGTGGATAGGACGCAGGGGACCAATCGAGTTTCCTGCACGCTCTCCACACCTCACGCCGCTGGATTTCTTCTTACGGGGCACAGTAAAAGATGAGGTGTACAAACGTAAACCACGTAACCTGGACACACTTTAGAATGAGATTCAGGCGGTGTGCGCAGAAATCTCATTGGACACTTTGGTACGATGTACGGAATCAGTGGTGACGCGTACTCAGAAATGTATTGATGCTGAAGGCCACCAGTTTGAACATTAATTACATTTGCAAAGTACATTTATTTTTTCAATTGGACTTTAAGCTTTCCATTTCCAGAAATTTAACATTGTAGAACGGGAAATAAATTTTCTATGACGCTTCAAAGTGTGTATACATTTTTTTGACGCACCCTCTATCTGTAGTGACATTTACATGTTGAATAAAGTTCGTGCACGTATATTAAATATATGTGAAACATACTGGCGGAAGAAAGCCGCAACAGCAAGAAGGAGTTTGTGCAATACAAATGAATGTTGGTAGGCGTGTTTCGACATCTGAAAGATTTCGCGTCAGTCGTATAAGAGTGGCGCTAGTGCCGCCACTATGGGATTGAAAATCAGGTTTGCTTTAAATGCACGATTTAACGCTCGTGAGTGTTAGTTACCTTTGGGATAAGACGTGAGAATTGATGGTAGTCAAGAGTGCCTTTAGAGCGACTGAGGTGCCACTATCAGTACGTCACCGAATTTGGACCAGTTCGTGTAATATGGCTACGAGAAGCTGGATGTTTCTTCAAGAATGCTTTTATCAACACCTCACTGATTTAAACGAGGTCGCGTTGTAGGGGTACGAGAGGCTGTATATTCCCTCTGCGGAAATGCAAAAATCCTTGGCAGGAATGTAGCATGATTGCTGGCAGAGGTGGTCACGAGAAAGTACAGTGACAACAAGACCAGGCTCCAGACGCCCACATGGCACTACAACAGGGAGGATCATCGTGTCCGGCGTGTGGCTCTGGCGCGTCATACTTCACCTGCAGCAGCAGTTTGAGCAACAGACGGCAACACAGTGACACAACGGACTGTTACAAATTGGTTACTTCGAGAACAATTCGAGCCAGAAGCCTGTAGTGTGCATTCCACTGTCACCAAACCACCGACATTTACGGTGAGATCATTGAAGGGCAGGGTGGGTGTCTATAGTGTTTTCTGATGAAAGCTGGCTCTGAAAGTCTCTTCGGGTTTGCTGCCGGATTCTAAAATCGACTCGATATTTCGGCGATCCAACAGGTCGCCATCTTCAGGAAAATGCTGCTTCTGCTGATGAATCCCGCTGAGAACAGACGCCAGGTTGCAAATCGACGTCCTATATAGGTGACCGTTCAGTACACGGCGCATGCGCCGCCCATCACGGCTTCTGCCTTCCAAGACAGGGGGGTGGCGCCGCCCATAGTGAAACACTGCTGGCAACGTTATATCGCAATCAAGGTCGCACCGAAGAACGTTCAGTTTTGATGCGAGATAATGCAGGATTCCACGTTTTGCTAAGAGGAAACCCATTGCTGTGTTAATTAAATTATCAGCCAACCTAATTTCAATCGCCTCTTTATAGACACTGTTCCAAAAACCGGAAATGTTGGCAACCACAACAGTTTCCTCAAATTTCATTTTGTGTCCCTCATTTAGGCAGTGTTCTGCTACCGCCGATTTTTCCGGCTGTTGTAGCCTCGTATGACGGCGATGTTCCACCCACCTGTCATGCACTGTGCGAATAGAACGGCCAACGTAAGCTTTCCCACGTTGACACGGAATTTTGTACACCCCGGGTTTACTAAGCCCCAAATCATCCTTCACAGAGCCGAGCAGAGCCCTAATCTTATAAGGTGGACGGAACACACCGTTAATGCTAAAATTCCTTAAAATTCGTCCAATCTTTAACGATAAGCCTCCAGCATAAGGAAGAAAGGCCAGAGATCTATGTTCCTCTCCGTGCACCTCCGGAGCTCGACGAATCTGCTTCTCGGTGTATCCATTTTCCTTAAAAACAGTCATCAAATGCAGCAAACTCGAAGAGACTTTCATGACTTATTACGCCGGGAAAGCCCACGTAATCAAAGCTGGCTCTGTCTCGGTACCAGTGATGCCCGTGTGTTGGTTACAAGGAGGCCAGTGGAGGTCCTGCAACCAACCCGTCTGTGTTCTAGGCACACTGGACCTGCACCTCGACTTAAGGTCTGGGACGCGACTTCGTATGTCAGCAGGAGAACTGACGTGATTATCCCAGACTCTCTGACTGCAAAGTTGTCCGTCAGTCTGGTGATTCGGCCTGTAGCGCTGCCAGTCACGAACAGCGCCCCAGCGGATGGTTTCGACAGGATAACGCTCGCCTACATACCGCTGTTGTAACCCAACATGCTCGACACGTTGTCTTGGCCTGTTCGATCGCCAGATTTGTCTCGAAACGAGCACATTGGGCCATCAACGGACGACAACTCCAGCGTCATCGACTGCCAGAATTAACTCTCTCTGCTCTGACTGACGAAATGCGTGAGGAATGGAACTCCATCCCAGAAACTGACATCCGGCTCTTCTACAAGACAATGCGTGCATGTGTGCATACAACCATCTGGCGGTTACACCAACATTGCACATTTGCAATGTTTATCTCGCACTTACATTAACCTGTGATTTGGCAATGTAAATCAATTTAATATATTACCCGGAGAAATGTATTCCTGAAATTTCATTACTCCACATTAATTATTCTTTGGCGCTGCTTTTGTTTTTCTTCAATGGATATGTGATTTACGTGTATGCTGGCAGAGCCTTGAGTAAACGACTTCTCGTAAACTCCTGGATCGATCTCACCTAAACTTGATACACATATTAATTACTACTTGCAGAGAGTGTGGACGGAGGTGGAGGGGGGGGGGGTAAGAACCATTGACCTTCTGTTGGGGCGGGGTGAAACGTGGAGAGAGAAGGGGGGATGAAGAGATCGATAGACAGAGAGGGGAAAGGAGGACATGGCCACGGATTTGGAAGAGAAGGAGATGGATAACGAGAGGGGGAGGGGGAATGGACAGAGAAAGCGGAAGAGACAGACATAGAGAAGGGAGGAAGTGGTGGGCAGAGGAAGGAAAGAGGAGGAGATGGACAGAGGGAGGGGAGGAACGCCAAGCACTCAGCTAGTATGGAATAGAAGAATGTGTTCTCAGCACATAGCAATCCAAAAACTGAACAGTCCACTGACTGAAAATAAAAAAATGTCACCTCACTGTAGATCAGTTTGTAAAGGAATAACGACTAACGACTGACAACAAATAAGAACATACACACCTCAAGGAAAAATACAGGAGTTTCGCCTCATAATGTAGACTGTCTAACGATTTATGAAAAGTAATGAAAGGTAACTGCACTAGCGGGCTCACATATACTGCGTGTCGGTCAGTCCGCAGTGGATATGAAACAACGATTTACGAACGCATAGTTCAAATAAAATGTCATTTTCTTGTGGCAATGGCGGTTTGTGCACGCCGCCTGTTATGTGATGATACCGCAACTCACCGCTTTTGCATGCATCATCCGGGTCTGCAGTCCCACAACTCGAATCTCAGCTGTGGCTCGGAACTTTTTAGTTGACGATATGAAACAAATTTTTTCCGTAAAGATTAGTAAAACGATTGTTCCTCACTTTTCGCCCTCCTCCCCTCATAGAGCAACAGTTTGGAATTATTATTTTTCCTCATTTATATTTCAAACTAATACTTTAGTGGGAAATTATAAAAAACGTCCATAGCTGAACCACTGTACGAGGCAAATTATTTTATATGCCCTCTACTAGATCTCTCAAGAAGTCGCTGCTTCGGAAGAGTGAAAGGGAGACAACTTTGTTCTCACAAGATATTGTTAGTATGATATGATTTGCTGACGGAAAAAATCGCAACACCAAAAATTAATTAATGTAATTGAAATGCCTGGGGTAGCAGGACAGAGCGGATTATGTTGTGGAAAGGGGCCAAAATAAGTTGCTGTCAGTTGCACTCAAACTTTATTTATCAGTACACAATATTACAACAAGGATGCAAAACACTCAAAACTTTAATCGACCTCCTTTGACTGACTTTAGATCTGCTGAAGGCCACACTCAAAATCCAATACATAAGGCCTAAGCAAGAAATTGAAATACAAGGTTCTTCTGGAGGTTTCACCCAAGAATATTTTCTAAATCTTTAATCGAAACAGGCTGAGGGCCTTAGCAATTTAAATGGCTGGAGGCCGCATATTAAGCAATAAGAAGAGTTTCAATCAAAAACCAGAAGGCCTTATCTTAAAACATATCATGCAAAATTCGGCTGAAGGCCCCATATAAAAGAATAACAAACTCATGCCTTAAGGGCAAGACAAGAACATTAATTTAACAGATATTGATACTTGGCTGATGGCCACACATCAACCAAATAACTAAAACCCAAACAGGCAAATTACTACGTAACACACAAGGAACGACGCTCAGTAGTTTGCAAGGGTCGGTCTGGAATTGTAACACTAACGCCCGTTTAGGTGAGACAGGCAGCTTATCCAATGACTTCTTAATCTGAAGACAACCCAGCCGACAGACAGCCGACCGACCAATCAACAAAATCATTTCCGCACATAATATTGTAGCCCACAACGACCAACACCTCAGCTGTCGAACTACACGCCGTGCTGGACAGCAACAAGACGACGAGGAAAATACATTACCGAAAATTACGTCAACGGCCACAAGGCAGAAGATGCCGCTGGTCAACTTATATAACAGAGAATAAATTAAGTTAAACTCCACAGGAAGACGGCTGGAATCTTAGCCGACTTAAACACACACACATTGTTGCTTACGGGAATGTCCCAAAAGCGACAACCAGGATCAATCGAAGAAATGTAAACAGTTGAGGCTCGATAGTAGGTTAAGTGAGGACTCAACTCTCATGTCCAAGATCGGTGGGCGACGAACTTCGTAGCGCTCGCTAGGAGCACCTCACACTCCAACCACACGTGCACACCGCCAGTGGGCACAGCGAGAGTACACTCGATGGTGACTTCCTTGCTACTCCACGCCAACCGACCGACTGGTCACACACCGCTCAGCCGGAAACTACAGGGTGTTTCAAAAATGACCGGTATATTTGAAACGGCAATAAAAACTAAACGAGCAGCGATAGAAATACACCGTTTGTTGCAATATGCTTGGGACAACAGTACATTTTCAGGCAGACAAACTTTCGAAATTACAGTAGTTACAATTTTCAACAACAGATGGCGCTGCAAGTGATGTGAAAGATATAGAAGACAGCGCAGTCTGTGGGTGCGCCATTCTGTACGTCGTCTTTCTGCTGTGAGCGTGTGCTGTTCACAACGTGCAAGTGTGCTGTAGACAACATGGTTTATTCCTCAGAACAGAGGATTTTTCTGGTGTTGGAATTCCACCACCTAGAACACAGTGTTGTTGCAACAAGACGAAGTTTTCAACGGAGGTTTAATGTAACCAAAGGACCGAAAAGCGATACAATAAAGGATCTGTTTGAAAAATTTCAACGGACTGGGAACGTGACGGATGAACGTGCTGGAAAGGTAGGGCGACCGCGTACGGCAACCACAGAGGGCAACGCGCAGCTAGTGCAGCAGGTGATCCGACAGCGGCCTCGGGTTTCCGTTCGCCGTGTTGCAGCTGCGGTCCAAATGACGCCAACGTCCACGTATCGTCTCATGCGCCAGAGTTTACACCTCTATCCGTACAAAATTCAAACGCGGCAACCCCTCAGCGCCGCTACCATTGCTGCACGAGAGACGTTCGCTAACGATATAGTGCACATAATTGATGACGGCGATATGCATGTGGGCAGCATTTGGTTTATTGACGAAGCTTATTTTTACCTCGACGGGTTCGTCAATAAACAGAACTGGCGCATATGGGGAACCGAAAAGCCCCATGTTGCAGTCCCATCGTCCCTGCATCCTCAAAAAGTACTGGTCTGGGCCGCCATTTCTTCCAAAGGAATCATTGGCCCATTTTTCAGATCCGAAACGATTACTGCATCACGCTATCTGGACATTCTTCGTGAATTTGTGGCGGTACAAACTGCCTTAGACGACACTGCGAACAGCTCGTGGTTTATGCAAGATGGTGCCCGGCCACATCGCACGGCCGACGTCTTTAATTTCCTGAATGAATATTTCGATGATCGTGTGATTGCTTTGGGCTATCCGAAACATACAGGAGGCGGCGTGGATTGGCCTCCCTATTCGCCAGACATGAACCCCTGTGACTTCTTTCTGTGGGGACACTTGAAAGACCAGGTGTACCGCCAGAATCCAGAAACAATTGAACAGCTGAAGCAGTACACCTCATCTCCATGTGAAGCCGTTCCGCCAGACACGTTGTCAAAGGTTTCGGGTAATTTCATTCAGAGACTACGCCATATTATTGCTACGCATGGTGGATATGTGGAAAATATCGTACTATAGAGTTTCCCAGACCGCAGTGCCGTCTGTTGTTGAAAATTGTAACTACTGTAATTTCGAAAGTTTGTCTGCCTGAAAATGTACTGTTGTCCCAAGCATATTGCAACAAACGGTGTATTTCTATCGCTGCTCGTTTAGTTTTTATTGCCGTTTCAAATATACCGGTCATTTTTGAAACGCCCTGTACATCCGCCTCACCAAAGATAGTACAGCAGTACTAGTATCGATACACACTGCTGCTACCACTCACGGAGAGGACAGCAACATTATCGTGATAACCGGAGGAGAAATAAAACCACAGGACTGCAACCAAGGCTTAACCCAAGAGAAGCATGTCTCGAGCCAGCCACATCTCAGTAGTGTAATGATATTTCGGGAATACATTTCTCCAGGTAACATATAAAAGTGATCGACATTGTCTGATCACAAGTCAATGTAAGCGCGAGATACGCCATTGCAAACGCGAGATGCCAGTACATTAATAACCGGTGTATCCGCTAGAATATTAAATGCAAGCGTGCAAAAGTGCATGCATGGAGGAGTTCCTAGATAACAGGACGCAGCATGTCATTTTCAATGGAGAGAAGTCTTCCGAAGTAAGAGTGATATCAGGTGTGCCGCAGGGGAGTGTCATAGGACCGTTGCTGTTCACAATATACATAAATGACCTGGTGGATGACATCGGAAGTTCACTGAGGCTTTTTGCAGATGATGCTGTGGTATATCGAGAGGTTGTAACAATGGAAAATTGTACTGAAATGCAGGAGGATCTGCAGCGAATTGACGCATGGTGCAGGGAATGGCAACTGAATCTCAATGTAGACAAGTGTAATGTGCTGCGAATACACAGAAAGATAGATCCTTTATCATTTAGCTACAAAATAGCAGGTCAGCAACTGGAAGCAGTTAATACCATAAATTATCTGGGAGTACGCATTAGGAGTGATTTTTAAATGGAATGATCATACAATGTTGATCGTCGGTAAAGCAGATGCCAGACTGAGATTCATTGGAAGAATCCTAAGGAAATGCAATCAGAAAACAAAGGAAGTAGGTTACAGTACGCTTGTTCGCCCACTGCTTGAATACTGCTCAGCAGTGTGGGATCCGTACCAGATAGGGTTGATACAAGACATAGAGAAGATCCAACGGAGAGCAGCGCGCTTCGTTACAGGATCATTTAGTAATCGCGAAAGCGATACGGAGATGATAGATAAACTCCAGTGGAAGACTCTGCAGGAGAGACGCTCAGTAGCTCGGTACGGGCTTTTGTCAAAGTTTCGAGAACATACCTTCACCGAAGAGTCAAGCAGCATATTGCTCCCTCCTACGTATATCTCGCGAAGAGACCATGAGTATAAAATCAGAGAGAGTAGAGCCCACACAGAGGCATACCGACAATCCTTATTTCCACGAACAATACGAGACTGGAATAGAAGCGAGAACCGATAGAGGTACTGAAGGTATCCTCCGCCACACACCGTCAGGTGGCTTGCGGAGTATGGATGTAGATGTAGATGTACAGGTGCCGGATGTCACTGCATGGGATGGAGTTCCGTGCCTGATACAATTCGTCAATACAGGGACAGTTAATGCTGTTTGTGGATGACGCTCGAGTTGTCGTTCGATGATGTACCTTATGTACTTGATTAGAGACAGATCTGGTGGTCAACCAGGTCAAGTCAATATGTGAACACTCTGTAGAGTATGTTGTGTTACATCAGCAGTGTGTGCATGAGCGTTATCCTGTTGAAACCAGCCCCTGGAGTGCTCTTGCTGAATGGCAGAACATCAGGTTGAATCACCAGACTGACGTACAAATTTGCAGTCCGGGTGTACTGGATAACCACGAGAGTGCTCCAACAGTCATACAAAATCACAGAAAGCACAGCCTAGGTGCAGGTCCAGTGTGTCCAGCAGATGGATTGATTGCAGCCCCTCAATTGGTCTCCTTGTAACCAACTCGCGGCCATCACTGGCACCGAGGCGGAACCAGATTTCATCAGACAACACAACAGACCTCCACTCTGCCCTGCGATGAACTCTCGCTTGACATCACTGAAGTCACAAATGACAGTACTTTGGGGTAAGTGGAATGCACACTACACGGTGTCTGGCTTGGAGCTGTCCTTGTGGTAACCGATTTGCAGACAGTTCGTTGTGTCACTGTGGTGCCGTCTGCTGCTAAAATTGCCGCTGATGATGCACAACGTCGCGCCAGAGTCATACCCCGAACACGATGGTCTTCCCTGTTTGTAACGTGGCCGTTCAGACCTTGGTCTTATTGCTACTGTACATTCTCGTGACCACCTCTTCCAGCAATCGTGCTACGTTCCTGCCAAATTTTTCGGCAATATCGCTTGAAAGGTGGATACACTGAGTCACAGCGCCAGAGATTGCGCCAAAGATTATTATTCCGCCACCTCCACTGGGCGCAGTAGTAGTTCAGAGGATGTCGAGATCAGTTGTTGTTCTGTTGGGCGAGAGAGTAGACCACCTGAGTGTTGACTGAAATGTTGTACTGTTCGGTTGGTGTAATGTATAGATGGAAGAAGATGCAATTGTCAGGATATATTTGAGAAAGGAGATGGACTTTTGATTTATGATGCTGGTGTAATGGAATATTTTCGTCAATATATAATGAGGTCTAAAGGTTGTTGTGTACATAGTTCTGCGTAGTCAGTGCATACACAACTTTCCCACTAGAGCGCGCCCCGCTAAGCACAACAGCGCAGGCGCAGCACTCGTCCGTCTCCGCGCTACGAGATGGCGCTGCCTTAGAGACGGACCAAATTCTGCTTCCACCGATTCGCGTATTAATATGTAACGCAGCCAATGAGATTGCTGCTAACGTAGAACCTTTTCTCCTCGCGGATGACACTCGCGCAGTTATACCTGAACGCGCGAGGTATTATCAAGAGTGTACAGACCTCCGATCAGTCCGTTTGCATTAGTCTGCATCAGTCTGTACCAGTCTATAGTCAAGTTTCAGTCTGCGCCTAATAAGATTATCATATTCCTGTACATAGCCATGAAGAGAAATATATAGACACTTTGTCAAGTATCAGAGATATGTGAGAATAAGATTAACGTACCAAGACCAAAGGAACCTCAGATTGCGAATTGTAAATAGCATCCCGAATCAAATTAAGTAAGGTTTATGATTGTTATTATTTTAATAAATGTGTGTGAAAATTAATCAAGTTCTGTTTAAAGTTGGTCACCGGAAATCTGCTACTCTAAGCGTGCAAGTGGCATTTCTATCGTCTGACCTAACGGCAGAAGATAAACACGCCACGATAAGACCACGAGACATATTGCTGACACTCGCCTACTTCGTTAGAGCGACAAGTCAAATAATCTGATGGTGTGTGTGCCGAAGATCTTACAGTACGCACACCACAAAGGTATTACAGTTTTCTTTAATAACAATCCTTCTTGCTCACAGGTACAGTCAACAAAGCATCTGGCTCGTGTTCATCTATTAGACTTGTAATTCTGGTTTCTATGTGGAATTATAGCATAGTTTTTCAATTAATTCATTGTAAATGGTGTTTAAAATATTTTGTCGAATTGAGAAAGAACCGAGCCAGATACATGCACGTTGAGTCACACTACTACACACAGAACAGTTACACTTGTGCTCCGTTGTTTCGTAGCTTTTATAGTTGCGGGGACTTAATTAATCAATTGTGTTAATGGAAATTCGTTGTCATTCTCTATTTTTATTTTATGCAGTCAGATTGCGTACTAATACTAGTCAGGGCCAACAGCTTACGAGACTTGGTAACCGGTCACACAGCTAGTAAAATTATTGCATTTATTCATTAATATTAGTCTTTTCTTTAAGCCCCCATGCACGCTGAACGAACATCCAGCTTTTCGTGGCTTTATTACACGACCTCGTTTAAACTAAGTGAGTGTAGATACAGGCCTTAATCTTGACTAACATCGACTCACCACGTCCAGTCTCAAAAGTAACTAACGCTCAAGAGCGTTACAACGTGTATTTAAAGCAAACCTGATTTGCATTCTCATAGTGGCGCTTCTAGCGGAACTCTTACGCAACTGGCGCGAAATTTCAATAGACACCATCTTTCAGTCGCAGAAACACGTGTGCCAACTTTCGTTTATGTCCTTTCTGGTGTTGCTATTTATTTTTCCTGTTTGTATTAGGGCGCTGTGCAGGAGAGCGTATCCCTCATGCAAAATGCAGGATTTTTTAGAAGCAGGACGGAGCGGCGCCCAGCTTGGCAGGAGAGGAGGCGGCGACCACGGCTGATGAACTGCAGGGCAGACCGCGACCCGGCAGGCGACTGCGTCATGCATAATGCAGACGCGGGCCGCGGCGGGCAGCGGCAATTAGCCCGCCTGCCCTACGGGTCACTCAGTGGCTGCAGCCGCCGACAGCGACTCCCGACCTCCAGCGATCTCTGCCCAGACACCGTCCAGCTGCCTCCCGAACCTCTCCCACAGCCGCGGCCGAGGTCGCTAGCGCCGGGCTACATCTACATCTACATCTACATTTATACTCCGCAAGCCACCCAACGGTGTGTGGCGGAGGGCACTTTACGCGCCACTGTCATTACCTCCCTTTCCTGTTCCAGCCGCGTATGGTTCGCGGCAAGAACGACTGCCGGAAGGCCTCCGTGCGCGCTCGAATCTCTCTAATTTTACATTCGTGATCTCCTCGGGAGGTATAAGTGGGGGGAAACAATATATTCGATACCTCATCCAGAAACGCACCCTCTCGAAACTTGGACAGCAAGCTACACCGCGATGCAGAGCGCCTCTCTTGCAGAGTCTGCCACTTGAGTTAGCTAAACATCTCCGTCACACTATCACGGTTACCAAATAACCCTGTGACGAAACGCGCCGCTCTTCTTTGGATCTTCTCTATCTCCTCTGTCAACCCGGTCTGGTACGGATCCCACACTGATGAGCGATACTCAAGTATAGGTCGAACGAGTGTTTTGTAAGCCACCTCCTTTGTTGATGGACTACATTTTCTAAGGACTCTCCCAATGAATCTCAACCTGGCACCCGCCTTACCAACAATTAATTTTATATGATCATTCCACTTCAAATCGTTCCGCACGCATACTCCCAGATATTTTACAGAAGTAAATGCTACCAATGTTTGTTCCGCTATCATATAATCATACAATAAAGGATCCTTCTTTCTATGTATTCTCAATACATTACATTTGTCTATGTTATATGATAGCGGAACAAACACTGGTAGCAGTTACTTCTGTAAAATATCTGGGAGTATGCGTGCGGAACGATTTGAAATGGAATGATCATATAAAATTTATTGTTGGTAAGGCGGGTACCGGGTTGAGATTCATTGGGAGAGTCCTTAGAAAATGTAGTCCATCAACAAAGGAGGTGGCTTACAAAACACTCGTTCGACCTATACTTGAGTATTGCTCATCAGTGTGGGATCCGTACCAGGTCGGGTTGACAGAGGGAGAAGATCCAAAGAAGAGCGGCGCGTTTCGACACAGGGTTATTTTGCAAAAACAGACATAATGTCTGATGGGATAGCAGCAATCAGTGATTTTATAATGTTACTTATAATCCGTCTTGACCGCAAATTTTTTTATTCATATGACCGGTTTCGGTTCATTCAGAACCATCTTCAGATCTGATATTTCAGTTACAGGAGTAACCCGTTCAAATCCAGCAACTTCCACTTGCTGCATGTGAAAGTTGCTGGATTTGGACGGGTTACTCCTGTAACTGAAATATCTGATCTGAAGATGGTTCTGAATGAACCGAAACCGTTCATATGAATAAAAAAATTTGCAATCAATACGGATTATAAGTAACATTACAGGGTTATTTGGTAAGCGTGATAGCATACGGAAATGTCTAGCAAACTCAAGTGGCAGACTCTGCAAGAGAGGCGCTTTGCTTCGCGGTGTAGCTTGCTCTCCAGGTTTCGAGAGGGTGCGTTTCTGGATGAGGTGTGGAATATATTGCTTCCCCCCTACCTATACCTCCCGAGGAGATCACGAATGTAAAATTCGAGCGCACACGGAGGCTTTCCGGCGGTTGTTCTTCCCACGAACCATACGCGACTGGAACAGGAAAGGGAGGTAATGACAGTGGCACGTAAAGTGCCCTACGCCACAAACCGCTGCGTGGCTTGCGGAGTATAAATGTAGATGTAGATGATGCCTGTCTCCAATATGCTGAGCTGTCGTTGTAGTCTTCAGTCCGAAGACTGGTTTGATGCAGCTCACCACTCTAGCCTGTTCCCTACAAGTCCCTTTTTCGCTGAATAACTGCTCTAAGATACGTCCACTTGATGTTGCTTACTACAGTCTTGACTTGGTCTCCCTCTATAATTTTTTTACAACCCCCAAAACGTCACTCCATCATCAAAATACGATTCCTTGATGCTTCAGGATGTGTCCTCTCAGCCTGTGACAGTACGAGTCACAACCTTCCGTAAAGCGTAATAAATAGTTACGTATCTAGCCAAAGATTTCTTTGAAGTTGAAATGGCATAAAGAATGCACTTTTTGGCAGCTGACGAATGTGGCGTCAAGTAAAGGGTGCAGGAAGGGGCTCCCAGGGCAAGAAGAAGGGACTGTGTCTTAGGTGCCCATGAGGGCAACATCTCTTGAGTTTTACAACAAAGAATGCGTTCAATAAATGTATACTGTGCAAGTGGAAGTTCTAACAGTACCACCACTAGCAAAGTAGGTTAGAAATCAGATTAATAATGTTGCTCACGCAGTATATGTTCGCTTTATTAGGCAACAACAAAGTTATTGACTGTGGGTGGTATCGTCAGAATGGAAATAATGAAGTCACTGTAAGAAAGTCATTAATTTTGGCACTTATCTTGAATGGACTCCCACGTAGATTTCATCGAAGTTGTTATGGCTCATCTTGTTGATTCTAGGGTGATTCCACTTTGACTGCTAGAAGGTCCAGATCTGTTTTTTTGCAATATTTGAAGACCTAACAAATGCGTTTTTCAGGAAATTCTTAATGATGAAACAATCCCAGATCAGAACAATGGTATGCTAGAAATAATTTTTGACTTGGTGTTCACGATCCACATTTTTATTAAACTTCTTGTAAATTCACATATACTTCTTCTTAATTGTCACATCATCAAGAAAACTGTTTTGTATTAATCTTCATTTATTTAATTTCCACTTTAACCAAACACAAGACTTGACTGTTCTTTCACAAAGCGAAATAACAACTTAACTTCTGCAAAGTGAAACAAAGACTGCGCTGTGCACATTCGCGCCAAAACGGTTACAAGTAAGTCAAAGATTATGACAGTCT
This sequence comes from Schistocerca cancellata, assembly GCF_023864275.1. Taxonomy (NCBI): domain Eukaryota; kingdom Metazoa; phylum Arthropoda; class Insecta; order Orthoptera; family Acrididae; genus Schistocerca; species Schistocerca cancellata. The sequence continues at coordinate 38,303,185 of NC_064633.1, read as the reverse complement.
CACAGAAATGAATACACACAAGAACCATATCACTGTAATATATCGATACATCGGAGTACCTATACATTAATAAAACCAAATGTGAATATTGTCACAAAAAATATGTCTGTCACTTCGCAGAAAAGTAGTACGATATTCCTGGTATCGAGAACTGGGGTTGGAGTGGCGTAACGGTCACGTAAATAAAGAACCATTACAAACTACACTCTAAGGGTAAAAAATAACACATACGTACCACGACGGAATTATCGAGTGGGATGGAAATCGGTAGGTGTGATCTACATGTACAGAAAACAAATGATTACAGTTTCAGAAAAGTTGGATGACTTATCCAACAGAAAGAGTTTCGCAAATTGAGCAAGTCAGTTACGCGTAGGTCCATCTGTGGCCTTCGTGCAGGCAGTTTTTCGGCTCGGCATTCATGGAGTTGATGGATGTCGTTCAATATTACATCCAATTCACGAGTTAGATCGTCGAAATCCCGAGCTGTTTGCAGGGCCTAGCCCATAATGCTACAAACGTTCTTAAATTGAGAGACATCCTGCGTCCTTGCTGGCCAAGGTGGAACTTGGCTAGCACGAAGACAAGCCGTAGCAACTCTCTCCGTGTTCGTGCGTTATCTTGCTGGAATGTAAGCTGTGTAAGGGCGCTGATAATCTCGGCGTTGAGCGCAGTAAGCACCAAATCCACCCACCCACCCACCCTCACACACACACACACACACACACACACACACACACACACACACACACACACACACAAACACACATGAAATATAAACATAGATGAAAATCTATTAGCCATGGGGACTGGAATGCGGTTGTAGGGGAAGGAGTAGAAGAAAGAGTTACCGTACAATATAGGCTTGGTAGTAGGAACGAGATAGGAGACGAAAAATTGGATTGTGCTATAAATTTCAGCTAGTAGTAGTGAATACTCCGTGCAAGAAACACAATAGAAGCACGTATACTGTACTTGGAAAAGGCCGGAGATACTGAAAGATTTAAGTTAGATTACATCATGGTCAGGAAGAGTGTCCGAAATCAGATACTGGATTGAAAGGCGTACCCAGGAGCAGATATACAGATATAGACACAGATCACAATTTAATAGTGATGAAGAGTAGGCTCAAGTTTAAGAGACTAGTCAGGAAGTAGTGGGATACAGAACTAGCAAGAAATGAAGAGACACATTCAAAGTTTTCTGGGCTTAGAAATGCGATACTGAATAGTTCAGTTGAAAAAGAATGGACATCTTTAGAAAGCGCAGTTACAGAAGTTGGGCCGCACGGAGTGGCCGCGAGGTTTGAGGCGCCATGTCACGGTCTGCTCGGCCCCTCCCGTCAGAGGTTCGAGTCCTCCTCGGGCATGGGTGTGTCTGTGTTGTTGTTAGCGTAAGTTAGTTTATGTAGTATGTAAGACTAGGGACTGATAACCTCAGCAGTTTGGTCCCTTAGGAATTCACACACGTTTTATAGGAGCTGGAAAGAATAATGTAGATACAAGGAAACTGCGAAGACAACATGGGTAACAGAAGCAATCCTTCAGTTGATCGATGAAAAAGTCAAGTACAAAAATGTTCAGGGGAATGGAGGAATACAGAAATAAAAGTCACATAGGAATGAAATAAATGAGAAGTACAGGGAAGTTAAGGCGAAATGGCTGCATGAAAAAATGTGATGAAATCGAAAAAGAAATGATCGTCTGAAGGACTGACTCAGCATACAGGAAAATCAAAACAACATTCGGTGAAATTAAAGGCAAGGGTGATAAAATGAAGAGTACAATGGAAACTGCACTGTTAAATGCAGAGGTGAGAGCGGCAGATGGAATGAGTATACTGAATACCTCTGTGTGGGGGAGGACTTATCTGACGACATGGCAGAAGAAGAAACAGCAGTCGATAAGGAGGAGACAGCGAATCGAGTATTACAGTCAGAGTTTAAAATAAAAACTTTGGAGGACTTAAAATCGAATAAGGCAAAAGGGGTAGAGAACATACCACAGAAGAATGGAAAAGACAGTTGAGAATGTGTTAGATGATCAGTTTGGCTTTAGGTAAGGTAAAGGCACCAAAGAGACAATTCTTACGTTGCGGTTGATAATGCAAGCAATAAATGACTGCAAGCAATGTAGAAACACAAGCAATGTGTAGAAACACAAGCAATAAATGGCTGTGCTAGTAAACGTCTATGTTATTTGATACAAAGACAGCTGAGTAAAACTGAAAGTACAACAGTACATTGTTTTGGAAGGGTATTCAACCGGTTTGTATGTAAAATGTCGTGGAAACCTTCATAATATGTTTTAAGAGATTAATTCTAGGGGTAAGTGTATTATTATGCAAACAGGATGTTGATGAATTTCGAATGCAATTATCTGCTGAGTTGAAAGGAAAGTTAAATGGGCGATTTCTTCACAAGATAGTGTTAGGTTTAATGTACGTAGTTAGACCAAGTAGAGAAATGATAAAACTTAAGTTGAATTCTGGTGTCGAACAAATTCCATCGCATGGAAGACTTGTTTTCTAGTGGGAACATGGACAGGGTTTTGAAATGTCGAACTAAATCATATGATCTGCCTAAGCTATAAATCAGTTTTTGCTTGCTAATCTGTTTGTGAATGTGTCGATTCCACAGGCGTCTTTCAGCACTGACGGGGGCTGCAGATTGACGCATGTTTCGGCACAGTACGTGGCCAAGGAGGTCATGAAATTCTGCAGAGGCAGCGAAAGCTTTACACTTAGTCGCCAGAATACCGATCATGTTCTGTATTTGTGATAGGTGAAGTGCTAAGAGGTGGTCAAAGCAAAAAGAAGTGCTATTAAATGAACACAAAAGCGCTAAACACTTTTGAATAGATACGGCTGACTAGAAAGTTATTTTAAATTTATATATTTATTTGGTCATTTATTTAACATGAGATAATTTATATAATTCCCTAAGGTGAATACGCTATTTCTTTAACATCACAAAGATACTTACACTATTGTTCTGGCATGTATGTTATGAATGTATTTATTATGTGATATAAGTTGAAACGTCCCCTTAAAAAATTATAAATGGCTGTGCGAGTAAACTTCTACGTTATCTGATTACAAAGACAGCTGAGTAAAACTGAACGTACTCAGACAGTTCTCTTTTAACTTATTCTGATCATCACTAAACTGACACATTTTTAGCGCAACGCGATCTGACTCGGTAAACCCTACAGAAGAATGGTCCTGACTAACAATAACCTATACCTTTCATGAATCACTTACCTTACAAAAATTTTCGTTACTCGAACTACTGCAACACAGCGAGCGCCAATACTACCAACTATATAAAAGATTCAAACTACTGAAGGCACTAACTACTGATAGGCATAGTTAGAAAATGAAAGATTTTCATGGAGAACAAACAATGTTGAAAAGTCATAATATATATATCAGTTCATGACATCCAGTATTACAAATTTCCTTTTTCTGACGGACGCACGTCCAGATCGTCCGCTCTCAAAACTCTGGCATCTCTCTCCCCACATCCACCATTGCTGGCGGCTCACCTCCAACTGCACAACGCTACGCGCTGTTCACATCCACTGCCCAACACTACACAAGCGAATATTCCAACAATGAGTCCAACCAGCCACAGACTGCACACAGCAGTCAGTGATTTTCGTACAGAGCGCTATGTGGCGTTACCAACATAAAAACCTAAACAGCCCACTTACAAAGTCTGTCAAATTTGGCGCGACTTAGTGTGCCAAGTTAGCGAGCTGATGTGCCACATTAAGCGAAGATGTGTGACGTTACACATGTGTAGGCACTCAAGGCGCGGTGCGTCAGCTCTGACTAGGTGACCGGCGCCGGCTAGTGCAGGTACAAAGAAGAACAACGTCTCTGGGAATGGGTAAACCTCAAAGTTGGGAATTTGGATGGCTGTTGCCCGCATGGCCTTTGTGTAGGAGATGCTTTAAGAATGGTGGAGTGTCAGATAAGCCGAAAGATGGCTTCTTACAGTTTTTTTGAGAATCTGTAATAATTTACTGTCAAGTACACTCCTGGAAATTGAAATAAGAACACCGTGAATTCATTGTCCCAGGAAGGGGAAATTTTATTGACACATTCCTGGGGTCAGATACATCACATGATCACACTGACAGAACCACAGGCACATAGACACAGGCAACAGAGCATGCACAATGTCGGCACTAGTACAGTGTATATCCACCTTTCGCAGCAATGCAGGCTGCTATTCTCCCATGGAGACGATCGTAGAGATGCTGGATGTAGTCCTGTGGAACGGCTTGCCATGCCATTTCCACCTGGCGCCTCAGTTGGACCAGCGTTCGTGCTGGACGTGCAGAGCGCGTGAGACGACGCTTCATCCAGTCCCAAACATGCTCAATGGGGGACAGATCCGGAGATCTTGCTGGCCAGGGTAGTTGACTTACACCTTCTAGAGCACGTTGGGTGGCACGGGATGCATGCGGACGTGCATTGTCCTGTTGGAACAGCAAGTTCCCTTGCCGGTCTAGGAATGGTAGAACGATGGGTTCGATGACGGTTTGGATGTACCGTGCACTATTCAGTGTCCCCTCGACGATCACCAGTGGTGTACGGCCAGTGTAGGAGATTGCTCCCCACACCGTGATGCCGGGTGTTGGCCCTGTGTGCCTCGGTCGTATGCAGTCCTGATTGTGGCGCTCACCTGCACGGCGCCAAACACGCATACGACCATCATTGGCACCAAGGCAGAAGCGACTCTCATCGCTGAAGACAACACGTCTCCATTCGTCCCTCCATTCACGCCTGTCGCGACACCACTGGAGGCGGGCTGCACGATGTTGGGGCGTGAGCGGAAGACGGCCTAACGGTGTGCGGGACCGTAGCCCAGCTTCATGGAGACGGTTTCGAATGGTCCTCGCCGATACCCCAGGAGCAACAGTGTCCCTAATTTGCTGGGAAGTGGCGGTGCGGTCCCCTACAGCACTGCGTAGGATCCTAAGGTCTTGGCGTGCATCCGTGCGTCGCTGCGGTCCGGTCCCAGATCGACGGGCACGTGCACCTTCCGCCGACCACTGGCGACAACATCGATGTACTGTGGAGACCTCACGCCCCACGTGTTGAGCAATTCGGCGGTACGTCCACCCGGCCTCCCGCATGCCCACTATACGCCCTCGCTCAAAGTCCGTCAACTGCACATACGGTTCACGTCCACGCTGTCGCGGCATGCTACCAGTGTTAAAGACTGCGATGGAGCTCCGTATGCCACGGCAAACTGGCTGACACTGACGGCGGCGGTGCACAAATGCTGCGCAGCTAGCGCCATTCGACGGCCAACACCGCGGTTCCTGGTGTGTCCGCTGTGCCGTGCGTGTGATCATTGCTTGTACAGCCCTCTCGCAGTGTCCGGAGCAAGTATGGTGGGTCTGACACACCGGTGTCAATGTGTTCTTTTTTCCATTTCCAGGAGTGTATTATAGCAAATCTGATTACATTTGTAATCTCAGAAAAATGAGGCACATCCAGTGACACAACGATATTTTCAGTATCTTTAAAACTACAGAACTTAATATTTCACAGTGGTAAAACATTTTCACAATGAACTTCTTAATCAACAACATTTAAATACTTAATGCGATTTAAGTAAATGATATGCCAGATGATAGCACTGCATGAGAGTATAATCCCAGAAAGTCACTCATCTGTATCTATTTTATTTATTGACTTATGATGTCTTTTATATCATTTCTGTTCCACAGATGTTTGTCAGACCATCGTATTCTCCACTGTTACTCAGCATATGTATGCAGCATGAATACCTCATATCTTGACATACTTGTGTAGTTATGTAATGAACAGTTTAATGTTTCGCAGCGACTTCATTTAAATGTTGACTACAAGTACTATTAAAACTATGATAATTTAACAGTGTCAATCACATGTGGTAGCAGACACGACAACTGAAAAGAGAATCAAAAGACATTTCTGTTAAGAAAGCATTAATAATTGTTTAAACGATATTTATCGACAATTCATTGTCATTTAACATGAGGATACTTGTACAAGAATACTGGCTTATTTATGAAAACCCTCAACTTGTAATTATTGTGAATGACTGAGTGTGACCGATTATTTATAACATTTATTTATTTAAATATTGCTGTAATACATTAATTTAGTACAGGAAGTGATCACACGGAGTCAAACCATGTCTGTAGAACTTAAGAACGATGTATTTTTGGTGGGGACAGCTTTCAGTCATTGGAAAAGCAGACAGTGATGGAACACGATGAGAGTGAAGTGGAGATTGGGACTTTTCGAATGCAGTGCTCAAGGAAGCGATTCTGGTCACTTGGAGGTTCATTCTGAAAGGAGGCAGAACTGCCTGTGCTATCGGATGATATTCGATCGAGTGGGTGATAGATTCTGGGTGGCGAACGGTCGCTTCCATACTTTAACTTCTGAAGGGATTTTGTATTTCGAGAAGTCTGAATGTGTTGCAGTGTAGGACTCTGACTTCTTATTCTTATATTATGGAACTGACAGAGCATGAGTTTCCACTCGTTATCTCACATGTGTTAATTTGTAAATCATCATGTAGAACTCTGAACGGTTTTGAGCTTGTGAATTTTTCGTCTGTGATTACAACATGGACTTAGTATTCGCGTATCTTTGATGACTATTTATATTTCGGATCTTGCTACCATTCTCTTAACGCTCTCAACGTAACTTTACTGCATCTAATAAGGATATTTTCGGTCTGTATTTTAATTGAGTATCATTGGACTACTTCCAATTTATTTGAGATGTCCTTTCTTGAATAAACATTATTCAAAGCAATTCTCTGTCGTTACAGCGATTACAGACGTTAGAATAGAACGCTTGTTATTAAAAATATTCATTTAACTTTCATTTTGTATATCTATGTATTTTATTAACGCACAATTGTAGGCAATGTATAGACTATTTCACTGCTGGTTCACAGCTACACGTTATTATCTGCAGCAAATCAACTGCAGGCCATGAAAGCATACATGTGCTGTTCGACCCTTTGACTAAATCGAGTTTTTTTTTTTTTTTAAGTAGAGCCGTGCATAGCCCAAGTACCTAAAGTACGAATAACCACAGATGAAGGCGTAGCTGTTTTGCTCGTTTGAGATACTGTTTGGAAGAGCAACTGTTTAGTAGGAAACCGTCAAGATACAGCTCCAAGCTGTAGTTTCTCGTAAGTACATCCCAAAAAATTTTGGTGACACACCCGATCGGACACTGACATTTAAGCGCACTGCACGAACCTGTCGAAAAAACTTGGCTTAAGAGTAAATTTGTGCCACAAAGTAGCTGATAGGCACATCCAGATGCTCTAAACTACGCTATAATTTCACTTGTATGGTTGTCAGCTGAACGGTGTACAGCTGGAAGGCAAAACAGAGCATGTACAACTGATATGGATGCTTGTCTGAATGAGGTTATGGGAACTGTTGTTGTACACAATATTGCCCTTCCGAAAGTAAGAAGAACAGCTGCTAAGGTACAAATTCTTAAGAAGAGAGAGTTCCAAAAGAACCCATTTACAAGAAGCACTTTCCAGAATCCAACAAGTATACGAGTGGAATCACGCGACACACGTGGATTCGATATTTACCTACACACGTTTTCTATGTCACCTTGAAGTAGAAAGAGGACTGGAATCAACATCAATCTCAGATCATCCCCCTAATTCAAAACGGACACGTCGGTTGCAGGGTTTAATCTTCCACGTTGCAAATGGTCGAGAATGAGGCGCATCGGAACTGGTCAAGGGTGATGTAGTCACATCTTGGAGACGCAGAGCTATTGCAGGAGTTCTGCGTGTAACTGTGATGCGGAGGAAGACTATAGGGCATATCGTGGAGAGCCGATCACTCCACGCTTTTAAAGCAGGCCTGAAACACGTGTATCAAAGGGCGCCATCTGCTACATCTGGATGTTAAATTTAAACATTCAAATGTAAACTGTTTCTGTATGTATTTGCGTTCCAAGAGAGCACACAGTTTCGCTGAATGACAATCCTTGTTCAACATCTTAGATGAACGGGGACTCGACCCCAAAAACCTTAAGTTTAGTCAAGCAGACACCGGCTGACTTAACATCTAAAGTTAAATTCGTGATTAAAGTTTCCAATCCCTTTGTGATCTAAACTAGAGTTGGTCAAGGCGATGAATTATCTCCAATATTCTGTCTTCAGCCTATTGCAGGACAGAGTGATGAGTGAATGGGAAAAAGAACTGAAAGTGCAAGGACACTGGAAACCAACATGACTAGGACGATTGTGGTACAACATAGAAATCGAGAAGCGAGCATTTGCTGACGATCTGGCCATTCTCTCAAATAATGAAGCGACAGCAATCAAAGAAACAGAAACAGTAAAAGATGGTCCAGAAGAAGATGGCATTCAAATATCGTCCCAGAAGTCTGAATTCTTCTGTCCACATCTAAACATACCAAAATTAGACACCGAATGCGGTATGCCAAACTGAGTTGTACACTTCAGGAACCTCGGTAAAGCCGTCGAATCTACTGGAGGAGAGACAATATGACAGAATACCAGACTATAAAAAATGAAGAGAGTATATGACAAGACACATGACATATATCTAGAAATGCGTGTCCATTCACACAAAAATCAGATTCTTTAATAATATAATCAAGGCTGAAATATTGGATGAAAGCGAGACACTAACAGTCCATACGAAAAACTACACGCGACGCACACAGAAGGAAGAACGAAAATCATGAGGAAAACTTTTGGTCCAAAGAAAACCAACAGAATTCTGTCATACATTCAGGGGGCCAAGTCAAAAACACCGTCGATCACAGAAGTCAGTCTTGGTCTAGGTATAGCTCTCATCGCTCGAACAGAAACTGAAGACAGAAACATTTACAGAGTGGAATGTCAGGTCTGAGAACCAAGTCCCAGAGAAACCATGGACAATACTGAAGATAAAAAGAGACCCCATAGAGAAAAAAAATGAGAGAATTATTAATGACGAACTGCACAAACATAAGAAAAATTCCTCTTTAGTTCTTCTCCACAAATACTGCATTGCGAGTACTGTAGGTTGAAACGTCCCCTTTGAAAAATTATACACGACTGTGCTTAAACTGACACACAATATTTTTAGCGCAACGCAATCTGACTTTCAGGAACCCCTACAAAAGAATGGCCCTGACTAACATTAACCTATACCTTTCACAAATCACTTACCTCACCAAAAATCTTCGTTACTCAAGCTACAGCAATACAGCGAGCGCCACTACTGCCAGCTAAATAAAAGATTCAAACTACGGAAGGCACTAACTACTGATAGGCATAGTTAGCAAATGAAAGATTTTAATAGAGAACAAACAATGTATTTACCCTAATAATCATAATATATATAGCAGTTCATGCCATCCAGTCTTACAAATTTCAAATCTCCGCCATTTCTCTCCCCACATCCACCACTGCTGGCGGCTCACCTCCAACTGCGGAACGCTACTCGCTGTTCACATCCAGCTGCCGCTGCCCAACACTACAATGGCAGATAACAATCAAACTAGCCACAGACTGCACACAGCACAGCCAGTGATTTTCATACAGAGCGCTACGTAACGTTGCCAATAAGAAAACATAAACAGCCTACTTACAAGGTGTACTGTGTCTCTGCTACTATTCGAAGTGTTAACTCTGTGACAGCTTAAAATTTACAGGTACGAAGTTTTTCAATAAAAAAAAGCAAAAACGCGGTTTTGTGCTACTATTGGCTATGCCAACCGTAAACGGTCGGTCCCTTCAGCGTTGTCATAAACGCTTTCAACTGAAGCATGTAGTACATGCAGAGCCCTCTTTGTAGGCATGAGAGCATGGAGATAAGAATAGAGGGAGACGCCGTGACGTCACAGCTGTGAAGCTATGTGAAGCCGAGGATAGCCATCTCAATCCGACCAAAACATTGCTGCTGTAAGCTTGTGTGCATAGGCTTGTCGCTCGCTTTTGGAAGGATTTTGCGCTATTATGGTGACTTGTGTGGTGTTCGGATGTACGAATCGTTCTGATTGTGATGCGAAATCGAAGGGAATAACATTTCATGTGTAAGTTGTCTCGTTAAGTGTGATTTTACAACTTCATTGTGAATGAACGTGTACTACATCGGTACTTGTACTATAGCGTGTTTTTCTCCTGTATGATTTTAGATTTCCTAAAAATGAAAGTCGGAAAGCTCTGTGGGAGAATGCCGTAAGGAGGAAGAATTGGCGTGCGTCTAAATGGAGCACTATATGTTCTCAGCATTTCCGGGAAGAGGACATAGACCGAACTTCCCTTTCAACAGTAAGGCTCCGAGAAAATGCTGTACCATCAAATTTCCCTACACACCCAAAACATTTGCAAAAGGTATGTTAATTCAAAGAATTAAATTCTTAGTTTTCAAGTTCACGTTTCAGTATAATACGTACGTATCGTCGATAATCGAAGTGTTGAGTAACTCACTTTGTCTTCATCATGTACCAAATTAAAAGCTAACACTACATTAACTGGCGTAAAGTATAGGCCTAAACAGGACACTGTGTAGATTTGCCATTCTATGTACCGTATTTCAGTAAATATTGGTGGTAATGAACAGTGTTTCCCAGTAGTGTAACGTAACTGAAATGTCCCAGTACGTATTACAAACAAGATGTATTTATGGGGCTTTGGAGAGAGGGTATAGCTAACTTAGTTTTTAGTTTCTATTATTTAGTTTGTGATACACGTTTATTACTGAATTAACGAAATTGTATCGTTTACATTGAAAGCTAGCTATTCGTAATATCACATTAAAAACTATTTTTAATCAGAAGAAACGCGGAATTTCGCCTTTATGAGATTTTATTTTAAACAAAAACTTTGAAATAACCAATCTGATGACGTTTCATGCGTATATGGTGCAATTAGCGACTGTAATACATGCAGCGCTATAGCACACTGGCAATGTTTTGGTCAGAGTGTCATGGCAGCGAGCCACGCCCCCATGGCTTCAAAACGTAGTACGGCTGGGATACGTAGCGCCATCTCCCCTTATTCTTACCTCCATGCAAGAGAGAGTATCAGGAAATATACTGTGGTATCGATAGCTACGATGCCACAGAGTAGGTACAAGTTGTTAGGTTGGCACTACGACACCGACACCGACGACAGCGCCCTCTAGCCGGCACTGTGCAGCTCTACGAGCGCCGCTCCAGATTCTGCCTAGTTGACTCCGAGGAGACGACCAAGCAACTTAGTTTCTACCTCATAGGGGGCTAGCCATTACAGACTTTGTTACTTCAGTTACTTCAATGATAGTTTGTCCTACCACTAGTGGCTATTAGCGTTGATGCCTATCCAGCTTCGCACCTACGTGCTCTTCAGTGCAAAGCTACGTATGCCATCGACTACTATTCCCTATTAAATGTTCTGTAAAGTTAAACGCAGTACCGAAGCATTTCACCTTTTCCTGCTCCTACTCACTTCCTACATTCGGCCTACCCTTCAGTTCAGAGGAGCAGACCCACACGCCGCCTTCCAGGCGGGATACAAAATATACGAGCATTTACAGGGTGTTTCAAAAATGACCGGTATATTTGAAACGGCAATAAAAACTAAACGAGCAGCGATAGAAATACACCGTTTGTTGCAATATGCTTGGGACAACAGTACATTTTCAGGCAGACAAACTTTCGAAATTACAGTAGTTACAATTTTCAACAACAGATGGCGCTGCGGTCTGGGAAACTCTATAGTACGATATTTTCCACATATCCACCATGCGTAGCAATAATATGGCGTAGTCTCTGAATGAAATTACCCGAAACCTTTGACAACGTGTCTGGCGGAATGGCTTCACATGCAGATGAGATGTACTGCTTCAGCTGTTCAATTGTTTCTGGATTCTGGCGGTACACCTGGTCTTCCAAGTGTCCCCACAGAAAGAAGTCACAGGGGTTCATGTCTGGCGAATAGGGAGGCCAATCCACGCCGCCTCCTGTATGTTTCAGATAGCCCAAAGCAATCACACGATCATCGAAATATTCATTCAGGAAATTAAAGACGTCGGCCGTGCGATGTGGCCGGGCACCATCTTGCATAAACCACGAGGTGTTCGCAGTGTCATCTAAGGCAGTTTGTACCGCCACAAATTCACGAAGAATGTCCAGATAGCGTGATGCAGTAATCGTTTCGGATCTGAAAAATGGGCCAATGATTCCTTTGGAAGAAATGGCGGCCCAGACCAGTACTTTTTGAGGATGCAGGGACGATGGGACTGCAACATGGGGCTTTTCGGTTCCCCATATGCGCCAGTTCTGTTTATTGACGAAGCCGTCCAGGTAAAAATAAGCTTCGTCAGTAAACCAAATGCTGCCCACATGCATATCGCCGTCATCAATCCAGTGCACTATATCGTTAGCGAATGTCTCTCGTGCAGCAATGGTAGCGGCGCTGAGGGGTTGCCGCGTTTGAATTTTGTACGGATAGAGGTGTAAACTCTGGCGCATGAGACAATACGTGGACGTTGGCGTCATTTGGACCGCAGCTGCAACACGGCGAACGGAAACCCGAGGCCGCTGTCGGATCACCTGCTGCACTAGCTGCGCGTTGCCCTCTGTGGTTGCCGTACGCGGTCGCCCTACCTTTCCAGCACGTTCATCCGTCACGTTCCCAGTCCGTTGAAATTTTTCAAACAGATCCTTTATTGTATCGCTTTTCGGTCCTTTGGTTACATTAAACCTCCGTTGAAAATTTCGTCTTGTTGCAACAACACTGTGTTCTAGGCGGTGGAATTCCAACACCAGAAAAATCCTCTGTTCTAAGGAATAAACCATGTTGTCTACAGCACACTTGCACGTTGTGAACAGCACACGCTTACAGCAGAAAGACGACGTACAGAATGGCGCACCCACAGACTGCGTTGTCTTCTATATCTTTCACATCACTTGCAGCGCCATCTGTTGTTGAAAATTGTAACTACTGTAATTTCGAAAGTTTGTCCGCCTGAAAATGTACTGTTGTCCCAAGCATATTGCAACAAACGGTGTATTTCTATCGCTGCTCGTTTAGTTTTTATTGCCGTTTCAAATATACCGGTCATTTTTGAAACACCCTGTAAATGCTTAACACATTAACTGTTATAATGAATCAGCAATAGCCACGCACTTAAGGGACACTGGCGTCCCGTTCCATGAAATCGTGAATGATTTTCATATACGGGGTGTTCAAAAAGTCTCTCCGCAGTGCCGTATGATTGTTAACCACGCGTGCCATATGCCACGGTGAATATACCGAAATGAAACTCAGTGAAATACAAGTTATTAATTTATCGAATATGCATTTTTACTTACAAATTTTCACATTAAATGTTGTCCGCCTCCGTAGCGTAGCGGTAGCGCTACCGCCTACCACGCAGGGGGCCCGGGTTCGATTCCCGGCAAGGGACTGGGTGTTGTGTGTCTTTCATCATCATTGACTCGCAAGTCGGCGAAGTGGCGTTAAAGGACTTGCAATACGGCGGCCGAACTCCCCCGAATGGGGCCTCCCGGCCAACAATACCATACGATCATTTCGTTTCATTGACATGAAATGTTGAAAATGTCACTCCTGTTGTTGAATACAGAATTCAGTTCGTCTAATCATGTTTCCAAACACAAGCTGTAATACTTCTTCTGTAACAGAAGCAGTGAAAGTGGATCCTGCAATTTTCAGTTCATCGATGGATTTTGGACGGTTTTTATAGACAGTTGCTTTCGCTGCACCACAGAAGAAAAAGTCAGGTGGTGTTAGGTCAGGCGATCGTGGAGGTCAAAGTCACTGTGAAATTATGCGATCACCAAAAACATCAGCAAGCAGTGACATTGAAACGCGGGGTGTATGAACGGTTGCACCATCTTGTTGAAAATAACCGTTCAGTATTTCACTTAACACAAGTTTTCCTATGAATGGGTACAGAATATCACTGCAGTACTGTTGTGCGTTTAATGTTTCGCTGACAAATATGGGACCCACAATCCGACGTCAAGAGATTGCAATCCAAACTCCTATTTTCACAGAATGAAGTGGTTCCTCATGAATACACATTGGATTTGCAGTACTCCACATACGAGAATTTTGCGAGTTCATGTACCCGGATAAATCAAAACGCACTTCATCAGTGAAAAACGTTTCATTAAGAATATCCCTTCCATTTTGTTGGACGAAATTTTTGAACCATTGACAATAATGCAGTGCTTTGCCATGATCAGTATTTTTCAGTTCTTGCACGACTGTCACTTTGTGTGGGAAAAGTTCTAATTTTTTCCTTACAGCTGTGTGGGCCGTTCCGACACTAACATCGATTTCCTGGGCGAGTTTTCTTACTGACTTGTTAGAACTCATCGGAAATATCGAATAGTTTATTATCAGACAAAACGCGAGGACGACCCCTTCTCTGTGCATCTGTCACTGAACCCGTACTTCAAATTTCGTTAATCAAATCTCGCACAGTATCGCGATGTGGGAGTGTTGTCTCCGGGAAAACTGAATTAAATGTTTGACGAACTGAAACTGTGTATTTAACGCTAGCTTTGAACACTTGTTCGACTAAAAACACACGTTCTTCAATTGTTAGCATTTTAACAGTGCCAAAAACCAAACAAACGAACAAAGGAACTAAAACGTTCACGTCAACACGTAACGACACACAGCAACGATACTACTGTCGCTGTCTGAGATAAACTAAACAGTGGAATGTTGGGAGAGTCCACTTTGAAGGGAAGTAACCCAGGCAGGAGAACAATCATACGGCATGCACTGCTAACAATCATAAGGCACAGACTTTTTTACACCCCGTATTATAGGAAACAGCAATGCGATTCCAAATGTACTTGTACGAAGAATTAAGAATTTTGATTCATTTGCACCTAAAAGGTGTCATGTTACTAAATGGCAAGGTAGAATACAACAATGTTAATTTCTTTTTAAAAAACTGCCTTAGGAATGGAAACTAGGTTGTCTTAACAGTGTAAACATTTGTATTAGAAAGTGTTAGCTGTGATGTGTTGCCGTCCGAGGTGGCCGAGCGGTTCTAGGCGCTACAGTCTGGAACCGCGCGACCGCTAAGGTCGCAGGTTCGAATCCTGCCTTGGACATGGATGTGTGTGATGTCCTTAGGTTAGTTAGGTTTAAGTAGTTCTAAGTTGTAGGGGACTGATGACCTCAGAAGTTGAGTCCCATAGTGCTCAGAGCCATTTGAACCATTTTGTGATGTGTTTGTCACTGTGCTCTGTGTGTCAGACTGAGAGGTGGCATAAGCCCCCTCTCATATTTCTGTCTTACTCTGAGTAATTCGATTTTCCTCTCTAATTGCATGTGGTGAAAAGTTGCTATTCCTTCGCACGCGGACTTCCCACGCAGCGTCTCTCGCCCCACGGGTGGTCCGGTGACAGGCGAGTTCTGCTGAGCTTGAAAGGGTTAAGTCGACGGGTGTGAGGGAGTCGAGTGGATGCTTTCCAGACGCCGACATTGTCATAAGAGCGGCGGCGACTCGCCCAGAGGGGCCCAGAAGGAGCGGCTGGGCTAGAGATTCCGTTACTTCGCAGAAACTTAGTGAAAATCGTTTCTGGCGGGCTACCAGCGAGGCGTGGGAAAGACTTGTCTTCCCAGGCAGTCTTGGCGGGCAAATTCCCGCGTTTTCTGCAAAATCATAACTGTGATTGGCTTGCTCAGGGAATAGCTCTGTGACGTAGCAAAATCGGCGCAGAAATTGGCGCCAAGTATCTCCATTGTTGGAATAGTACTGCGTCGGCAATAGAGGGGAATTTTCCGCCGGTTTACGAGTTGCTGATTGGAACGTTTAACCACGACCACTGTCGTGGGGGCGGGAATTTTCTGGGTTCGGCTTGTATGGGTGCTCTTGAAGAGAGTCGGCCTCGCCTTTCGGTCGGTGTAGGTTACAAGTCTGATCTCTCGCTGCTCTGGACAGCCTGCCGTCCATTGGCTGTCTAATATACTTTTATTTAATTGAAACTGTTTGACGAAGTTGCTGAATTTCGACTTCAACGTAACTTTCTGAGTACAGTTGGCAATTGAGAGTTCTGCGTACAAGCGGCCTATGTTGTCTGTCTTGAGCAGTTTTGGCTAAAGTTGACTGTATTAGAGTTACTGTCTGACTTCGCTTGTTAAAATCAATCACTGTCAGTGATTTTGTGGCGGGCCATCTTCGTCTCCCTCAGAGGCGCATTTGTATTGCTAGAAAGTCTTTAGTCTGGAACAACCAGACCAGGATAATTTGTTTCGGGCTATACTCGCGACATTATCATCACCACGACGGGACGTCGAAGCAACCAGCCATCGCCTCTGGTACGCCAGATCGTGTTCTTGCAGTTAAGATAACAGCTTGGTAAGGTATGTCCGCAGCACCGGCAGATTAGGGATTTTCCTAGGTGATAATCAGAGCTCAGCAGAGCGCGCCTGTTCGTCTTTCCTAACTTTGTTCTGTCTTGGGTGTTCATTGTCTGAGTTCTCACTAATGTAGCAGCAATTAATGTTGGGTTGGCCGTGTGTTTCTCTTAAGATTTGAGTTGCAAGGAATTGGCTTCACATACCACTTCGTCATAAATGTCACAATCTAGTTTAGGGACAACTTCACCTTCACAGCATTTATTTGAGTATACAATTTGAATCAATTTGACATATTGTAAATGTTTCAGGTGTTTTGTTTATTATTTTGAGTTTAGTCATAATAAATCATATTGTTATTTTGGACAGAACATTCATTTTGTTAATCGGTAGAGCAACCTTTTCATTTCTGACTACGTTAATGAAACTTTCCTTTATTTAATTAATTTCTATCAAATTAAATTATTACAGGTGCCAAACTCTTTTCTACTACACTTGCAGGGTCGATTACAGTCCGTTCGCGTTTCTTCTTAATCCATGTACAACAGCAAAAGTCGGAGTTAGAATAGGGGGGGGGGGGGGTTAGAGCATCATTTACATATGACGATTGTAGAAGAATTTAGTGTTAAATACGCTGCTAGCCCCGGCACCTCGCAAGACAAATAAATTTACAACAAAAATGTAAATAAATGCCCCAATGAAACGATCTAAACATGTGAACCAAGCAATGTACAGTCGGCCGCGGTGGTCTAGCGGTTCTAGGCGATGCAGTCCGGAACCGCGGGACTGCTACGGTCGCAGGTTCGAATCCTGCCTTGGGCATGGATGTGTGTAATGTCCTTAGGTTAGTTAGGTTTAAGTAGTTCTATGTTCTAGGGGACTGATGACCTAAGATGTTAAGTCCCATAGTGCTCAGAGCCATTTGAACCATTTTTGAAGCAATGTACACACAAAAATATACGTACCTTTCTGTACAGGATTTTAATTCGACACATAACCTTGCAGGCACGTACAGGAAATGAAACTAATCTCACCTCAGCTTAATATGACGTTCATGTGTCTGGAATGCACCTGGCTATAACAGCATACCACTAAAATGCATAGCGGCGAGGAGCAGCCGCGCCGTCTGAGTGCCCTTGACACAGACAGTTCCCGCGGCTGCCCCCGTCGGAGGTTCGAGTCCTCCCTCGGCCATGTGTGTGTGTGTGTGTGTTGTTCTTAGCGTAAGTTAGATTAAGTAGTGTGTAAGCCTATGGACCGATGACCCCAGCAGTTTGGTCTCATAGGAACTTACCACCAGTCTACCACCAGTCCAAAATGCATTCTGCTAATTAAATATTAGTAACAACATGAGTGAACCAGTAAAAGTTTTTTTCATAAATTTACAATACAGTTACAGTCCTCAAAACATTCTATATAACATAGATAATTTTAAGCTCAAATTAATTATAATATTGGATGATTACTGTTGGCCATCCAGGCCGCCATGCGCTGTTGCCATTTTTCGGGGTGCACTCAGCCTCGTGATGCCAATTGAGGAGCTACTCGACCGAATAGTAGCGGCTTCGGTCAAGAATACCATCATAACGACCGGCAGAGCAGTGTGCTGACCCCACACCCCTCCTATTCTTATCGTCCCCTGAGGATGACACGGCG
This sequence comes from Schistocerca cancellata, assembly GCF_023864275.1. Classification (NCBI taxonomy): domain Eukaryota; kingdom Metazoa; phylum Arthropoda; class Insecta; order Orthoptera; family Acrididae; genus Schistocerca; species Schistocerca cancellata. The sequence continues at coordinate 38,285,133 of NC_064633.1, read as the reverse complement.
GTCGGATGGTCCCGATGGGCCACTTGTGGCCTGTAGACGGAGTGGTGGATCATTACTGTGACTGGACTGTACAAACTTTTGCAATATGTAAGAAGACATTAACTTCTCTGCACAGAGCACAGAAATTTGAAACTATGTTATCTGTTAATTTCGGTAAGAAACTATGCTATTATTAGCACTTCCCATTACCAATTATGTGGACGCTGTTTGCGGTTATGTCATATGAGAATTCACTTTGGAGCTGATTTAAGTACAGTGCGACTTTGACTTCATTCCGTAACCCCACCCTATGAAGAATTATCTTGGCTTCAGTTTCTCGGCCCATGTTATATGTTTTCAATTCTAGCAAATTCGTTTCAAGAATAAAGCAAAAAAATTCGTTGTCATCATACAAAGATCATCTCTCTAGCATTCAATGATATTGCAACTTTCTCAAAATCATTCTCCGTATTGAACACCGCCTTTGCAACCATCTCTCCCAAGATCTTAGAAAATTCATGCACGTTTCTAGGTTGAGAAATAGTTAACGGAACGCCTCCTTTCACAACAAATAACTCTTCCAGAACCTAGCCTGCAGCTCTTTCCACTGCGACTGTTTTCACTCTCCTCCTCCTTTTCCACAGAGAATTATAAATTTACATATTACCATCTGATTCTTCTTCCTGTACCACCACCACTACTACTCTACTACTTCAACTAATTAATTATTGTTATTAATCACGTCGATAATATAAAATATGAGAATACTTACTTGTGCAGCCTACAAATAACTGCATCATATGACTGTACAGAAACTAAGAAACTTGAGGCACTATACTTTCTATGTATTTAATCGGTGGCACCTTGTAAGACAGGATGAGAACGACACTATTGGTGAGATTAGAGAAACCAGTAAGCAGTCAATATGTGCTATAACGGACATGATCAAGACTCATAATTAACTATTTGTTTCTATTAGATGAATATGCAGACCAAATTCTTGACTGTTGTGTTTAATGTTTTCCACGTATACACTGAAACCTACTTCAGTTGAAGAGGAATGGACATCCCTAAAAAGGGCGATAACAGAAGTTGGGAAGGTACAAAGAAGATAGCTGCGAAGAACCATGAGTAACAGAAGAAATACTTCAATTGGTCGATGGAAGGAAGAAGTACAAAAATGTTCCGGGAGACTCAGGAATACAGAAATACACGTCGCTAAGGAATGAAATAAACAGGAAGCGCAGGGAAGCTAAGACGAAATGGCTGCATGAAAAATGTGAAGAAATCGAAAAAGAAATGATTGACGGTAGGACTGACTCAGCATACAGGAAATACAAAACAACCTTCGGTGACATTAAAAGCAAGAGTGATAAGGTTGAGAGTGCAACGGGTTTCCACTGTTAAATGGAGACGAGAGAGCGGGTAGGTGGAAAGAATACATTGAAAGCCTCTATGAGGGGGAAGATTTGTCTGATGTGATAGAAGAAGAAACAGAAGTCGATTTAGAAGAGATAGGGGACCCGGTATTAAAATCAGAATTTAAAAGATCTTTGGAGGACTTACGGTCAAATAAGGAAGAAGGGATAGATAACATTCCATCAGAATTTCTAAAATCATTGGGAGAAGTGGCAACAAAACGACTATTCACGTTGGTGTGTAGAATATATTAGTCTGGCGATATACCATCTGACTTTCGGAAAAGCATCATCCACACAATTCGGAAGACGCCAAGAGCTGACAAGTTGGTCAATTATCCCAGAATCAGCTTAACTCATCATGCATCCAAGTTACTGACAAGAATATAAAGAAGAATGCAAAAGGAAATTGAGGATGCGCTAGATGACGATCAGTTTGGATTTAGGAAAGGTAAAGGCACGAGAGAAGCAATTCTCAAGTTGCGGTTAATAATGGAAGCAGGTCTAAAGAAAAATCAAGACACGTTCATAGGATTTGTCGACATGGAAAGAGCGATCGGCAATGTAAAATGATGCAAGATGTTCGAAATTCTGAGAAAAATAGGGGTAAGCTATAGGGAGAGACGGTTCATGTACAATATGTGCAACAGCCAAAATGAAATAATAAGAGTGGACGACCAAGAACGAAGTGCTCGTATTAAAAAGGGTGTAAGAGACGGATGGTTCAAATGGCTCTGAGCACTATGGGACTTACCATCTGAGGTCATCAGTCCCCTAGAACTTAGAACCACTTAAACCTAACTAAGGACATCACACACAGCTATGCTGACGCAGAATTCGAACCTGCGGCCGTAGCGCCTAGAAGCGCCTAGAACTGCTCGGCCACACCGGCCGGCTATCCGATTGTCTTTCTGTTCTACTTTTAAGATAACTTTTTCTCAGGAACGGGAGGATGTATAATATTCATGTGGCGTGCGTACTGTAAGACCTTCGGCACACACACCATCAGATTATTTGACTTGTCGCTCTAACGAAGTAGGCGAGTGTCAGCAATATGTCTCGTGGTCTTATCGTGGCATGTTTATCTTCTGCCGTTAGGTCAGACAATAGAAATACCACTTGCATGCTTAGAGTAGCAGATTCACGGTGACCCACTCTAAACACAACTTGATTAATTTTCACACACATTTATTAAAATAATAACAAGCCTAAAATTACTTTACTTGATTCTGGTTGCTATTTACAATTGACAATCTGAAGTTCCTTTTGTCTTGGTACGTTAATCTTATTCTCACATATCTCTGATACTTGACAAAGTGTCTATACATTTATCTTTATGGCTATGTACTGGAATATGATAATCTTCTAGGCGCAGACTGAAACTTGACTGCAGACTAATGCAGACTGATGCAGACTGGTGCAGACTCGTACAGACTGGTGCAGACTGACTAATCGGAGGTCTGTACACTTGTTATAGTACCTCGCGCGTTCAGATATCGCTGTGCGACTGTGATCCGTGAGGAGCAAAAGGTTCTACATTAGCAGCAATCTCATTGGCTGCGTTACATATTAATACGTGGATCAGCGGAAGCAGAATTTGGTCCGTCTCTAAGGCAGCGCCATCTCGTAGTGCGGAGACGGACGAGCGCTGCGCCTGCGCTGTTGTGCTTAGTGGGGCGCGCTCTATTGGGAAAGTTGTGTACGCGCTGACTACACGGAACTATGTACACAACAGTTCAAATCACAAAGTCTAGGTAAAGCTCAAATTGACCCAACAGAACTTACTTCTTATTCGTGAAGATAAGATTGCGGCGCTTGATTCAGACGTTGAGGGGAACTACCAAAAATATTTCTGTTACTGACGTAAAATAAACTAGCTTTTGGTTCATTGGCATATTGTGAAACTAACAGCATCATCCTTTGGTTCTCAGGTGATGATGATGTCACTGAGTAAGCATCAGAACTACTAAGCTGAGCAGATTCATTAAAGGTTAGAGTAAAATTTAATTTTTTTTCGTGATTCCGTTTTGATGAAATAAGTTCCATATATAGCCAAAAGCTGCGCTTAAGTTACTTATGGGGACCCTGTTGTGGCGTAGCAAGACAGCCACGCCACTCGGAAGTAGCCGAAATGCACGCGTTACACACGCCGGCTGGCGTGAGGTCTGAAACAGGATACGTAATGAATGCTATAAAGAAAAGTATGTAGCTGCTGTAATACTTAACTTTAATCCATCATTGTGGTACATCGCTCTTGACGATACAAATGAGACTCTTTAAATACAAGCACTGTAAGGCTAATGGCGCCTTGCTAGGTCGTAGCCATGGACTTAGCTGAAGGCTATTCTAACTGTCTCTCGGCAAATGAGAGAAAGGCTTCGTCAGTGTAGTCGCTAGCAAAGTCGTCGTACAACTGGGGCGAGTGCTAGTACGTCTCTCTAGACCTGCCGTGTGGTTGCGCTCGGTCTGCAATTACTGACAGTGGCGACACGCGGGTCCGACATGTACTAATGGACCGCGGCCGATTTAAAGCTACCACCTAGCAAATGTGGTGTCTGGCGGTGACACCACATTCATCCCCCGCAAATCGGCGAACGGTCGTGTTTATAAGGCTTCCGCCCGCCGTGGGGAGGGCCCCATGTTGACGTATGCGATGAGGTGGGGAGCCTAACAACAGGAGAGGCTGTGCCACCCGCACCCGGCCATTCGGTCCGAGGGGAGCTAGGAAACGCCAGGAAACCTAGTCCAGGGTGCACGTCAACATGCGGTGTATGCACCCGTAAAGAGACAGGAGGGGCCGAAGGGTCGACCTCCATTGTGTCGGGGTATCCGACGCGCGATGACGCCATGTGGTCCGGAGCGGGCAAGAGTTCCATGGCGGAGCACAGCTGGTCACGGGAAGCGATCGGCGGCGCGTGACTCAGGGAGGCGCTTGGCGGCTGCAGCGAAGCGTCCACTGCGGGCGGCGCCGGCAGGAGAACAGGCGGCGGCAGCGGCGGCGGCGGCGCGTCGCCATGGGGCAAAATGGAAGTCATCGTCGGTAACACCTGAGGATGAGGCGAGCCAGTAGATGGGTCCCCAGGGCGCTGACCGGACGGCACCGTCGCTGAAAGCAGTCGGGGAGCGACAGAACCCGTGCGACGACAGAGGCGCAGCTGATTGAGATGCCGACGCACCTCACCAGAGGCCCCCAAAACCAGATACATCGCGCGGCCGAGGCAGCGAAGAATGCGCCCTGCGAGCCAACGCCGTGAACCGCGATAGTTGCGATAGAATACAACGTCGCCTGGAGCAAAAGCAGGAGTCTGCCGCTGCACAGGAACCTGATGCGGCGGATGCAGCAAAGACATCAAGGTTCGATGAGGACGACCATGGAGCAACTCAGCCGGCGAGCGACCCTCGCGGGGCTGAGAGCGATACGAGGACAAAAAGAGCAACAACGCGTCCTCCCGTGAATGCGACTCTTTCAACTTCAAAATCTGTGACTTGAATGTCCGGACCAAACGTTCAGCGGCACCGTTTGACTGAGGCGAAAACGGCGCGGATGTCAGATGTTGAATACCATTCGCCTTGCAGAATGACTGAAATTCCGCGGACATGAATTGTGGGCCATTATCGGAAACAATAGTCTGTGGGAGACCTTCAATGCAAAAGATAGCAGACAATGCTTGGATGGTGGCAGATGACGTCGTGGAAGACATCCGGACAACAAAAGGAAAATTACTGAATGAATCGACCACAACCAACCATCGAGCATTCCAGAATGGACCAGCAAAATCTATGTGTAAGTGTTGCCAAGGGGAAGTAGCTTTTGGCCATGCAAAGAATTTCCGCGGTGGCGCGGATTGTTGTTCGGCACACGCCATGCAAGAAGAGCACATATTCGTAATCGCAGCATCGATTCTGAACCAAGTACAGTGCCGACGAGCAAGTTGTTTCGTTCGCGCTATACCCCAATGTCCTTGGTGGAGAAGCTTTAAGACAGAGGACTTTAACAAACGTGGGACCACGACCCTAGACTGATCATTATCAGAACGCAACAACAAAACACCACGTCGAACAAAAAGTCTCTCCTTGTGAGCAAAAAATCGGCGAACCAACAATTCCTCGATCCGCGACTTCGACAAGGGCCATTGCGTAGCAACAAAACGCAAAACGGTAGCAAGGACAGGGTCAGCTGCTGTGGCTGTAGCTACACGACGAAAATCAGTCGGAAACGATTCGACCACGTCATCGGTTTCCGAATCAATGAACATGCAAGCAAGTTCGGAAGAATCGAATGCTTTATCCTCAGCAACAGGCAAACGGGACAATGCATCGGCGTTTCTGTGCTTAGCTGTGGACCGATACAAGATATCGTAGCGGTACTGCGAGAGGAAAATAGACCAGCGAATGAATTTCTGCACTGTACGTGGAGGTACAGGCTTGTTCGGATGAAAAAGCGATATCAAAGGTTTGTGGTCTGTGATGATGGTAAAGTGACGACCATACAAGAAATCATGAAACTTTGTAACACCAAACACGAGAGCCAAAGCTTCTTTCTCTATCTGGGAATAATTTCTTTGTGCAGACGACAATCAATTTGGACGCAAAGGCAATAGGGTAACCATGCGAGCCATCTTTGTGCGCAAGCACAGCACCGATCCCGAAATCCGATGCATCTACCATCAACAAAAGGGGTTTCTGGGGATCGAATGGCGTAAGGCAAGTATTTGAAAGCAACGCCGATTTCAACTGGCGAAAGGCGTGTTCGCATTCCGTCGTCCAGACTTACGGAACACCTTTACGGCGTAAGCGATGAAGCGGAGCTGAAATGGAAGAGGCATGGGGAACATATTCATTATAATAATTAATTTTTCCCAGCACACTCTGTAGCTGCTTCAAATTCTGCGGCGAAGGCAAGTCTTGTATGGCACGGAGGTGCTCTGGACTCGGATGTATGCCTTGGGCATTGATTACATGTCCCAGATATGGTAAGTCACGAGCAAAAAACACACATTTGTCCTTCCGCAAGCGAAGACCATTTTGTCGCAATACCTGAAATAATGTTCGGAGGTTGGATAAATGTTCTGCTGCTGTCTTCCCGGAGATCACAATATCGTCCAGATAGTTTGCTGCAGTAGGGACCGATGCACAAACAGTTTGAAAATATTGCTGAAACAATGCAGGGGCGGATGCACACCCGAACGGCAGTCTTTTGAATCTGTACAAACCAAGATGCGTGTTAACCACCAATACGCGCTGGGATTCTTCGTCCACCGGTATTTGCAAGTACGCATCTGCTAGGTCCAACTTTGAAAAATATTTTCCCGGGCACAGTTTGTCAAAAAGATCTTCCGGGCGGGGCAAAGGAAAAGTTGCAGTCAAAAGTTGTGGATTCACAGTTGCCTTGAAGTCCACGCAAAGTCTCAATTTTCCGGAAGGTTTTTGCAAAATTACTAAGGGTGAGGCCCAGAGAGAAGCCTGCACACGTTCAATTACACCTTGTGATTCCAAATCATGTATGTTCTCGCGACCTCATCACGCAATGCGTGGGGAACATTGCGCGCTCTGAAAAATTTCGGTTGCGCGTTTACTTTTAGTTCCAAATGTGCTTCATAGTTCTTAGCGCAACCAAGGCCCGGCGCAAAAATGTCTACAAATTCTGCACATAGACGAGAAACACTGGCGGAAGGCACAGTCTGGTTCACTGATAGGACCTGATTGACTATTGACAAGTTAAACAACTGAAATAAATCTAAACTAAACAAGTTCACTGCAGAAGAAGAACGAAGAACGTAGAATGACACAAGTTTTGTTTGTCCCTTGTATGTCGCAAGAAGGCTGCACTGTCCTAACACAGGGGTAAGCTGTCCTGAATAACTAGTAAGCTGAACATTTGCGGCACACGATGGAGGTGCACCCAGTTGTTTGTACGTGGCGTGATTGAGTAGTGAAACTGCAGCTCCGGTATCGAGCTGGAATGGTATCACTTGTCCGGCAAAGTCCAAATCTACATAAAGTTTAATGTCCTGCTGACGACAAGAGCGACTGTCTCGTGCAACGTGAACTGTTTCTGGTACAGAAGCACTTGCGACTTGGCGGGATTTCCGTCGACGTCGACGCACACTGTTTGTGGGACGAATACAGTCACTGTTAGAGAGAGTAGCACTGGACGGTGTGGAATTAACTACATGAATGTCCATGGGCGAAGGTTCACGAGCCTGAGTGTCCTTGGTTCGATTCCGACGTGAAGCAAAGGGCCTGGAATGGTTGTGAGTGTCCGATCTAAGCTTTTTCTGGCAAACACTTTGAACATGTCCTTTTTTATTACAGAAACAGCAAATAGCTTGGCGTGACGGGCAATTCTCACGCGAATGTCTAGTTGCAAACTGCGGGCATGATTTCAGCACTGCATTTGCTTGCTTTCGCGGGACACGTGGCTGCGCGGACGCGCACGAGGGCAGTTTACAGTTCCGTGCAGTTCGCCCGGCGGGCCGGTTAATGTGATACACAGCTGGCGAAGTTTCAAACGATTCCTGAGCAAAGTCAAATGTGTCTTGCGTATCCAATATGTCTATCACTTGTTGAAGGGAGGGATTGACTAGTTTCAAAATCTGTTCCCGTATATGAACATCAGAAACGTTCTGTGCTATTGCATCACGCACCATAGTATCTGAATAAGGGAGTCCACATTCACATTCAAAAGCACAATCCCTTGTAAGGCCTTGCAATGTTGCAACCCACTCCCTATTAGTCTGACTGGCCATACGTTTTCTACGAAAGAACGTATACCTTTTTGCGACGACATTGACTGTTTCTTTGAAATAGGCATCCAATGCAGACAAAATTTCTTCGTAGGACAGAGTTGCTACGTCGCGTCGGGGAAACAATTTCACTATCACACGGTACGTCTGCACCCCGACGGATGCTAACAAAAAAGGCTGCCGCTCGTTACCTTGAATCCTGTAGGCGGCGAGATGGAATCCAAATTGGCGTGACCACTCCGTGCAGCTTTCTACATCTGGGGCAAATGGCCGGAACGAGGGTGCAACAGCATGTTGTGGCTGCGGTAGCGGTGAAGCGGCGGCTGCCGCATCGTTTTGCATTGCTCGTTGACCCTGAACGAGCTGTCCAAGGGCATCCAATAACGCCTGCGTCTGCTGATTCTGCAAGCAATAAAATTCGGACAGTACATGTGGAGATTGTGGCGAAGCCATGACACAAGCAAATTAATACAAACTCAATTGGCTCGTCGCCAACTGTTGTGGCGTTGCAAGACAGCCACGCCACTCGGAAGTAGCCGAAATGCACGCGTTACACACGCCAGCTGGCGTGAGGTCTGAAACAGTATACGTAATGAATGCTATAAAGAAAAGTACGTAGCTGCTGTAATACTTAACTTTAATCCATCATTGTGGTACATCGCGCTTGACGATACAAATGAGACTCTTTAAATACAAGCACTGTAAGGCTAATGGCGCCTTGCTAGGTCGTAGCCATGGACTTAGCTGAAGGCTATTCTAACTGTCTCTCGGCAAATGAGAGAAAGGCTTCGTCAGTGTAGTCGCTAGCAAAGTCGTCGTACAACTGGGGCGAGTGCTAGTACGTCTCTCTAGACCTACCGTGTGGTGGCGCTCGGTCTGCAATTACTGACAGTGGCGACACGCGGGTCCGACATGTACTAATGGACCGCGGCCGATTTAAAGCTACCACCTAGCAAGTGTGGTGTCTGGCGGTGACACCACAGACCCCATTAAAATTCGTCTTTGGAGCTTAGCGTGTTCAGAGACAGTCAGCCAAAGTTTTTACAAATGGTCTTAATGTATTCTGTTAATCTTCCTACATCATCAGCAATCTGTTTTGGCAAATATTTTCGGTGTACAGACATGACCGTTTTACACTTTTGTTATTGATACAGATGAACGAAAAACTATCTGATAGCATTCAGTAAGTATGCATGTAATGGTTCGCCAAAAGAAGATCAAATGTGAGTACTACGTCGGAAGGTAGAAGACAACAACAATAAAAACATTTGGAAGGTGTGCAAAATGCATGGCACTCAGAATTCATGCAGCTTTCTACACTAGTCAACCCTGTTCAAGTACTTTCATAACTACATTAATTTGCGACATTAATTTTAACTTGCTTACTCTAGTCAAGCTTTGATCTGCCTCTGAAAATTTTGCCCCTCCCTAGCTCCCCCTTCCCCCCTCCCCACCCCACCTATTCCTCGAAAAACTATCACATCTCTCCACTACCAAACTGAATATTTCTTACTGTTAATGGATGTATCCTATTAACCGAATCTTTTCTTAGTCAGATTGTGCCATTACTTTCATTTCTCCCGAATTCGATTCAGCATCTCTTCAGTGGTTATGCAGTGTACCCATCTAATCTTCAACATTCTTCTGAACCACCAGACACCAGAAGCTTCTGTTCTTTTCTTGCCTGGACTGCCTATCTTCCGCGTTTCGCTTCCGTGCAGGGCTTGTAACGGAACATATTAAAGGCTTTACCGAAGTATGCGATACCCTCCAAATCAACCAGTTTAACGAGTATTTGTGATTATAGAAAAGTTATTCTGTATGTTAACAATGATTGCATAACATGTCTCCATAAACAGTCAACCCATTAAATTATACTGAATAACTGACCCACACAAAAGTTAATATCAGTTGATCACTGATACAGCAAATGTCATCATATAAAAACACTAAGTTCATCTTAAATAATTAATATGAAGTACGAAAAATAGTGGCCAACTTAGGTATTTTGGATCTCCTTAAATAAAAATCACCCACTGAATCCTATTTGTTCACTAGGAGCGTTTTCACTCAGTATTCACGTAATCAATCCTATTTTCGACGAAAACCAATGTAATTCTTAACAATTCATGTTATTTACTTATTTATGCAAATTAGAGAAGTCAATTGACAAACTTCTAAAAAACGGCCTTTTTGTAACAAAGAATTATTCTGTCAAGTCAACAAATCTGCCTGTCATTTTAATAACATGTTAAATTATGTCGCTCGATGCAAATTAATAACTTTTCTGCACAAATTATGATAACAGATGTACATATGACTTATAAACTATATCTCTTTTTAGTAGTTCTTTGACAACGTTATAAATACGAGCAGCAAGAAGGGGCAGGGCGCAGTCGGAATGTCACTTTGGTAAAGTGTGTTTGTGTGTTATTGTTTGAGGTGGATAAACAATGCAAAGAACATGTAAAGGAAGTACTACTTTGTGTTGTGTCATGGTCTTTGGTGGACAGTGGAATTAAGATGGCCACCAAAGTAATAAATATTTGAAGTTTACATTTTTGTTGGTTTCGCTCGTTCTTTATCATCAAAAGCACATAAAAAACACGGGACCTCATGTTTTTAACCCTAGACAACCAGATTTAGAGCCAGCATCAGCATCGAGACACTGCAGCGATCCAGCAAACAGCAGCGATTACCACAACACAGTGCATTTTAATGGTGCCAACCTAACATCAAGTGCTAACAAGCTCCGTAAATGGGAGTGAAATAGTGCGATTATAGCAATTAGCAATATCTACGACTAGGCGACCATTACAGGCTGCATTCCAGATAAATATCGCAGAAAAGACTTCCTAACGCTGACATTTATATTCGATGTTAACAAATTTCTCTCTTTCAGAAACACTTCTCGCGCTGTTGCCCGTATGCAGTTACGGTATATCCTCTAAACTTACTAATCTAATTCCCTCAGCACCGTCTGATTTAATCCGGCTACAGTTCACGACCGGTAGTTTATGTATTCGTTTCACAAAATCTTGGGCAAGGTGCAGAGTTAAAGTAAGCCGAAAAATGATTAACAAAACAAATTAATCTTGTAGTTCACACACAGTATGATTCTTTAAGTGTTTAGTACCTCAGTCGATAAAACCGGGAAAAACAGGATCACTTTGTTGTCCGTCTGTCTTTCTGTCCGTGCTTCTGTTAAAGCCACTCTTAGGTACAGTAGAGGGAACAACCGGCAGGCGCACCGATCGCTAACGTGCCTCAATAACGTACAGAATAACACCTTTGGCCACCGAACTGAAAATGATATCACTATCTACGCTAACGTACGGAATTGAACGGCATGGACGATACAGAATAGGGCTACAGGCGACGATGTTAAGCTGGTTTGTGTTTCGCGCTGCGGCAATCTCAGTATGTCCTGAAACTGAGCCACGGTTGGCTATTTTAGGGTGACTGCAACAGCACCGCGTTTGACTCTGCTAGCAATGTGCTCGATATGTGAACAGTTGCGGGATAATTACTCCCTGAGGGCAGCGGGCAGTGATTCTGCAGCGTGAATGCAACATGCGATGTACCAGCAGCGAAGTACCAGCAACGCCGATGTTTATGCTGCACCCGCAGCTATGGGAGAACACAAGAGCACGTGAACACTCTGACTTTTGTCACCTTGCGGGTTTGCTGATTATTTTTCTTTGAACGCTGTTAGGCGTAACAAAGATGCGGTAATCTGAAATATGCGGTACTTAAATGTAGAGTGCTGCGCTTCATTGCTACTAAAGGCCCCATGAAGTTTGACATCAGGGTTGCGTGCAAAATATTCAGTTGTGCACGTTTTATGGAGCTTTTGCGCATGCGCAACTGACTTGACGTAATTGCATTACAGGTCAAATACGTATGGATTTGATACGCACAGTGGATGGTTCACGGCGTTTACAGCTAGTTTTTACCACTCTACTACAAGTTTACGTCAATGCCACTAGTTGGTAGCACACTGCAGCAGACGTTTCTCCCTGTTCGCTTGGCATAAGTTCCAATAGATGGTAGCATACTCCTCCGATATGCCATTTCACTCACTATCTACTAAAATTAGATCGAACATCAGTATATATTTTTGTTATACTTATTTTGTGGATTTCTGAATGAGTTATATTAAGTTTTGGATTTCATTATACAGTAAACCTTTGTATTCCTTATAGGAGACTGCACCAGTTAACGTGGATTTCTTTCACTTGTAACTAAAAGATCGTGTTGACGAACATTCCTACTTGAATTTAATCATTTACACCAGCGGCAATTAGCGTTTGAAGGTGGTTTTTCGCTGTGCGGTGATAGTACGAACGCGAAACCGTGAATCGGCTTCCGTGTGCAGTTTCAGCGTGAACTCTGTTGAATCTGTTTTAAACGCTTACAGAAACGTAAATTACGAGGAGATGCTAACCACAAACGAATTAAGGCCTGCCATACCAGATACGTTGATTGAGAAAGTGACTAGATCAAATAAGCGTAATTACAACCGATCATTTAACAAAAAAGAGTACAAGAAGCATAAGGGGTTCTGTGGGTGCAGCTGAAGTATGTCTGATTTTCAGCCTGGAAGTTAATTCGTGGACTAATACAGGTGTTAGGGACCGAGTACTTTTGTCCGGAAAAATAAAGAAAGCACGAAAACTGCTACTTACACAAAAATGTGAAACGGAGAGTTGCGAAAGCAGTAGCGAAAACTTACACATTATTTCGTTCTTGCCCTAAACTGTACTTAATTCTATACAAAAGAAGATAATTCCCCAAAAAGATTTTTTCATTCGAGAGACAAGTTATTATTATTATTATTATTGACAGTGGCTGCAGTTGTGTAAATATGTTCATAAAAATAACTGTTATAAGCAGATACTATTTCCTCTCTCAAATTTATCTGAATCCAAAAATTTCTGAACATCCAAAATGAATACTCACGTTCTGGCACTGAGCATAAACGCACCGTTAGATACTGCGTTCATTACGACCATCTGAAACAAAGTTGGCGGAGAACCGTCTTGTTTCTAAATTAAGTTGCCACTGATCTGTTGTAATAGTAGACTAAGGCGCTGTTGCAGCGTGTCCAGGTACACGGCACCACTCATAGTTGTCTCTGCAGATAAAAATGGTTCATTTTTTTTAAGAACACATGGCAAAAAAGGCGTTAACCTAAGGTGAATCACGAATGTCTTCCACAATCTCGTGTGGATGTTTTGTACGCCAGCTACACACGTTACGACGATTCACTTTTCCAGACACATGAAACGAGGTTTCGTCACTGAAAACCATCTTCTGTGACAAACGGCCTTCTTCCAGTACCTACTGCAAGTCGCTGTAGAAATCAGAAAGACGCTCATTGTCCTTAGTGGTCAAAACATGTGATAACTGCAGCCGTATGATTTTGCAAGCAATGAATGATACCGGCAATTGACTGCAGTATCTCCGGTTCTCTGCTCGCACATCTTATTTATTTCAACTAGCTTCTGACGAATGGTTACCGCACACGCTCGATTTTCTTTGCTGACTCTTCCAGCCGGCTTGTTTTCGCAGCACTACATAAGCAGCTAGTCTCACGGAATATAAAGTACTACCCGTGGCTTATTTAGTCAGGTGGAACTTTTATTTTATTTGTGGGACGAAATCATCGCTGAACCGTCACAGCTGATCCACGTATAGTGAATTCAAGGACACAAAGCGCGAGCATCGCTCCATTACACGCCATGTTCTGAGATGCCTGCCCCCAAGCGGTGCGCTTTTCAACTACACCACGGTGAGTATTACAACTCGAAACGTGTAGAGATTATTTTTTCACCAACATGTGCCACTTTTCTGTATGTTTTTTACTATTCTGGAAATCGTCTTCAGAAACGTCGAAGGGAGATATGAATAACCCTGTTATATTGCATTTTTATGGTATCCTTAGATATTCGTCTCTATATTGTGGCCAGTAATACTGCATTTTTATGGTACCCTCAGATACAGCTGATATTCTTCTCTATATTGTGGCCTGTGGCAATGTCTGGGACAATTAATAACAAGGGAAATGTTAACTGTTACAGCCATACAGTCAACTTATACCAGGTAAAGCAATTACTGGTTGTAGTGAACGAAACAGATAGCGTAAAAACTTAGTTTGTTTTCCTTGATAAGGTAATTATGGAGAAGTCACGACATAATTGGGTTGATAGTAACATAAAGGAAACTGTAGAAAAAGTATGACTTCTTGTAATGACGACCAGAGGAGGGAGTGATGAATATTCAGTCCCAATAAGAACATTAAATAATAGATCGAAAGCCATACGGTAAAATAACAAAGTTCATGTGAGAACATTCATTGATGAACAGGAAAGGATGTTGTGCGAACAGTGAAACCTTCGAAGAGTGAACTCAGTTTCATATTTTTCTGGTTTAACCCATAAGATTGGTGCTTATGTAGGGTTGAACATTTGCTATACGTGTGAGAAACTAAAGGTAAATCTAATATTTTGACTTTGGCCTATTTCGTTCAAAGTATTAACTTAATAACTTTGTTATGAATACTCCCTTATTTGAGTAAAGTTTCTCCTGGTGTGGAAATGTGGTAGTAAGTTTTGTAACTTGTAATTACTCCAGTTTAATATTTATACTCTTTCATCGTCAAATTAAAACAATTTTATGACAGCATTGACTTTTCTTTACATGTTACAGTTTTATGTCCGATACAACCTTTCGAAAAGATGAACGACTGGAATGGAGAAAAGAGTGGGAAAAATGTTAAAAACAACGAACACGTATTCTTAAGACGTCTAGAACGTGTCATAATATTGTTTAGTTTGAAAGATGTTCCAACACAACCTTCAGACAAAAATAATATTATTTCGAAAAAGTTTACATGCCCAATACTATCCGATACTTCTGCAGATATTCGTGTTGTTTACTACGAAGCCTCTTTGCCTTATTTTAGATCCTAATTATACTCTAAGACATTAATAAAAAAATGACACACCACAAAGGTATTATCCGAGTGGGGCGGAAATCGGTGGATGTGATGCACATGTAGAGACAAACAAACGATTACAATTTGAGAAGAAATGGGCGATTTATACAAGAGAAAAAGCTTCACAAATTGAGCAAGTCAATTACGCGTTGGTCAACCTCTAGTCCTTATGCAAACATTTATTTGGCTTGGCAAAAAAATGGTTGAAATGGCTCTGAGCAGTATGCGACTTAACTTCTGAGGTCATCAGTCGCCTAGACCTAACTAACCTAAGGACATCACACACATCCATGTCCGAGGCAGGATTCTAACCTGCGACCGTAGCGGTCCCTCGGCTCCAGACTGTAGCGCCTAGAACCGCACGGCCACTCCGGCAGGCTCGGCTTGGCACTGACTGATAGTTGTTGATTGTCCTCCTGAGAGATATCACGCCAGTTTCTGTCCAGTTGACGAGTTAGATCGTCAAAATCCCGAGATAGGTCGAGAGCTCTACCCATAATGCTCTGAACGTTTTCAATTGGGGAGAGTTCCGTGGACGCGGCTGGCCAAGGTAGGGTCTGATAAGCACGAGGACATGCGGCAGACTCTCGTCGTGTGCGAAAGGGCCTCATCGTTCTGAAATTTAAGCCCTGGATGGCTTGGCATAAAGGGTAACAAAACGAAACGTAGGGTATCGTCGACGTACCGGTGTGCTGTAGGGGTGCTGTGGATGACAACCAAACGGGCCCTGCTATGAAGCGGAGTGGCACCGCAGACCATCAGTCCTAGCTGTCGGGCTGTGTGGCAGGCCGCAGTTAGGCTGGTATCCCACCACTGCCCGGGGCGCCTCCAGAGGCTTCTACGCTGGTCATCAAAGGCTCAACTGCAAGCGGGACTCATCACTGCACACAATTCAACTTTAGTCGCCAAAGACGTTACTGGAGACGTCCCAGATGACGATAGGGCACCAACCTCACTGTCGCCCTCCACATCTACATCTACATCTACATTTATACTCCGCAAGCCACCCTACGGTGTGTGGCGGAGGGCACTTTACGTGCCACTGTCATTACCTCCCATCCCTGTTCCAGTCGCGTATGGTTCGCGGGAAGAACGACTGTCTGAAAGCCTCTGTGCGCGCTCTAATCTCTCTAATTTTACATTCGTGATCTCCTCGGGAGGTATAAGTAGGGGGAAGCAATATATTCGATACCTCATCCAGAAACGCACCCTCTCGAAACCTGGCGAGCAAGGTACACCGCGATGCAGAGCGCCTCTCTTGCAGAGTCTGCCACTTGAGTTTGTTAAACATCTCCGTAACGCTATCACGGTTACCAAATAACCCTGTGACGAAACGCGCCGCTCTTCTTTGCATCTTCTCTATCTCCTCCGTCAACCCGATCTGGTACGGATCCCACACTGATGAGCAATACTCAAGTATAGGTCGAACGAGTGTTTTGTAAGCCACCACCTTTGTTGATTGACTACATTTTCTAAGGTCTCTCCCAATGAATCTCAACCTGGTACCCGCCTTACCAACAATTAATTTTATATGATCATTCCACTTCAAATCGTTCCGCACGCATACTCCCAGATATTTTACAGAAGTAACTGCTACCAGTGTTTGTTCCGCTATCATATAATCATACAATAAAGGGTCCTTCTTTCTATGTATTCTCAATACATTACATTTGTCTATGTTAAGGGTCAGTTGCCACTCCCTGCACCAAGTGCCTATCCGCTGCAGATCTTCCTGCATTTCGCTACAATTTTCTAATGCTGCAACTTCTCTGTATACTACAGCATCATCCGCGAAAAGCCGCATGGAACTTCCGACACTATCTACTAGGTCATTTATATATATTGTGAAAAGCAATGGTCCCATCACACTCCCCTGTGGCACGCCAGAGGTTACTTTAATGTCTGTAGACGTCTCTCCGTTGATAACAACATGCTGTGTTCTGTTTGCTAAAAACTCTTCAATCCAGCCACACAGCTGGTCTGATATTCCGTAGGCTCTTACTTTGTTTATCAGGCGACAGTGCGGAACTGTATCGAACGCCTTCCGGAAGTCAAGAAAAATAGCATCTACCTGGGAGCCTGTATCTAATATTTTCTGGGTCTCATGAACAAATAGAGCGAGTTGGGTCTCACACGATCGCTGTTTCCGGAATCCATGTTGATTCCTACATAGTAGATTCTGAGTTACCAAAAACGACATGATACTCGAGCAAAAAACATGTTCTAAAATTCTACAACAGATCGACGTCAGAGATATAGGTCTATAGTTTTGCGCATCTGCTCGACGACCGTTCTTGAAGACTGGGACTACCTGTGCTCTTTTCCAATCATTTGGAACCTTCCGTTCCTCTAGAGACTTGCGGTACACGGCTGTTAGAAGGGGGGCAAGTTCTTTCGCGTACTCTGTGTAAAATCGTCGGGTAACCAGGAGTGGCGGTCTAGGGTGCCATTTCCTCTGATAGCAGCACCCTTTTGTTTATCGTCCGCAGCACCCTTACAGCAGGCACCCTTTATGGCGCCCTTCAGGGCAAACCATCCTGGGCTTGCCTTTCAGCAAGATAATGCCCGCTCGTACACGGCGAGAGTTTCTAATGCTTGTTTTTTTTGCTTGCCAAATCCTACATTGGCCAAAAATGTCGCCGAATCTCTTCCCAATTGAGAACGATTGGAGTATTAGAGGCAGGGCCCTCCACCCAGCTCGGGATTCTAATTATCTAACGCGACAGTTGGACAGAATTTGGCACGATGTCCCTTAGGACGAAATTCAACAACTCTGTCAATCAGTGCCAAGCCGAAAAACTGCTTGCATAACGGCCGGAGGTGGACCAATGCGTCATTGACTTGCTCAATTTCTAATGTTCTTTCTCTTGAAGAAATCATCCAATTTTTCTGATAATGTAATCATTTGTTTGTCTGTACACGTACATCACATCTACCGATTTCCGTCCCATTAGGATGAAATCTTTGAGGAGCGTCTGGAGTGTAAAATGGGTGTTACATTTTGTGATCAGTATTTGGAAATAAAAAGAAAATGTTATTTATTTCTCGATCACTGTGCCTCCTTCGCAACTGACCGTGCATTGCGTTCAGTTCCTGCGAAGTGACACGTATCTAGCTGCCTGGGATTAAAGTCTGCCCAGCGGCACAATGAAAGCGTTCCACAAGACGTTTGGTAGGGTCGCAGGGCTCCTCTTGTATTCAAGTCTGAGGCTGGCCGCATTACTGCCCAGCCCATCTCACTGCGACTTTTATTTGATACCCGGATTGCAAGAGCCATTCTCTGGCTGCCTTTTGCACACACGAAAACACACTATTACATGCGATGTCGACAGTTTTCACACAGAGATAGGTCGAATGCGCTGTCTTGTTCTGTTTTGGAGTACTTGCAAGAGAGGTGGAGCTGTTATTAAAACGTGTGGACTGTAGTCCAGAAACTTAATATTCCTAAGTGTCCACAATTATCCTGAAGAATAATGAATTTCAGTGACAAAGGTTATTATATTCTGCTGTGTTCTCTAATGTGTCTCCATTCAGACTTAATGGCCTTTAATTAATCAAACAGTCCTCGTATGGTTTTGAAAATTTTAAACTAAAACTGCGTGCATATTATAGTAATCGATCAATGTGACCACAATATACGGTAGTTACAGTAATTCTAAGAGGCTTAGATGCATACTACGACAGTACTTTAAAATGCGGCAGCGCGGAAACTGTTCCGTGTGCCAGAAGATGATCACACTCAGCTAGGAGATAATATCATTTGATGTATTTTCAGATTTCAGTAACTCCGCTAAAAATAGATGTAACGCCACCATTCTGATCGCGTAGAAAACCTGCGTATTTCATTCTTATTTATTTATTGAACCTGATCTGATTAGGGGCATCAGGCTGTCTCTTACATCGAACCAGGGCTTCACACATATGGTACCTTTTTAACATTATAGTCACATAAGAAACGATAATTATAATATGACAAATAGTTTTAAAATGATTTGAGTGTCTATAGAGACAATGTGAGTAAACAATATTGACTGTGAACGAATAAAGATAATACTGGTAGTACTTGCGTGAAGACTGACAGTGTCAGGGAGGAGACAATGGTCTTAATGTGGTTTATTAAATAAAAAAAATTAAAACTAAAAAACTGTTAACGCCCAGATAGCTATTTTCTTATCACAATTACAGTGCTAGTAGTACTCCTACTGCTGCTGCTGTCAATAATAATAATAATAATAATAATAATAATAATAATAAGTAGTAGCAAGATGTCGTGGGCTGGGTTCATACAGAGACAACACACCGTTTTCGATATTACACATTTGACTTTTTTTTAATGTCATAAAGTTTCAAAGGATGCACACTATGCTGTATTCTGGAAACGACACACGCCTAGGACTAAGTCATTTTTAAGCATAATCCTTCCTCCCTGAGGAGCTAGTTTAGCACGCAATGCAGGAGAACTACTATTAAATTTTGATGGTATGAGAGAGGTACTGGCAAGACTTGTGGTGTCTGGTGTCTGGGCAGCTCATAGGTAAGTGGGCAAGAGCACTGTATGTGAAAGACAAGGTGCCGAGTTTGAATCTCGGTTCAGCACACAGTTGTAATACGTCGGAAAGTCTCAAAGCAGCGCGCAATCTGCTGCTAGGAGAAGTGTATATTCTGTAGGTAAAAGCTGTGACGGCATGGGACGAATGTACTTCAACTACCTTAGCGAACAGGGGCAACATATTCCGATCGCCACTGTGTCGTTGTTGACACAGGTCAAAATAAACAGTTCTCGCCCACAATGCGGAATTTGTCATCATGGTTACAGTCCTACCACACTGCACAACGAACACTAACATTAAAAATTACAGCACTGCATAAGTCAACAAGGAGATTCAATTAATGAGAGAATTAAGTATTACAACCCTCCAGTCATCAACAAGAATGTTCAAAATTACAACCCTAGTACAATGAACAAAGAGAAGCAAGATGACAACCTTGCTGCAGTCAACAAGGAGATTCAGGATTATAACCATATTGCAATCACCAAAGAGTTTCAGGGCTACAACACTGCATCAATCAACAAGTAGATTCAAGATTACAAAACTGCATCCATCCAGCAAGGAGATTCAAGATTACAACCCTCCAGCCATCAACAAGGATATTCAAGGTTACAGCCATATCGCAAGGAGATTCATTATTACATCTATACTGTAATCAACGAGGAGATTCAGTGTTACAAACACAACGCTATCGACAAGGAAATTGAAGATTACAACAATGAAACGGTCAATGAGGAGATTCGAGATAACAACACTGCATCAACCAACAATGAGGTGCAAGACAACAGCCCTCCAGCGATCAACTTGGATATTCAAGACTACAGCCCTGCATCAATGAACAAGGAGATTCAAGAAATCCAACGGCCTCCCTCGACCTAGCAGCGGTGAGTCGTGCACCAGGAGGTTTTGTAACGTTGACAGTGGGAGAATTATTTGAATGAATTGATAATAAAAAAGAATGTTTTACATTTGTTAATATTACAAGGTGCTACAATGAAAAAAATCACGACACCGAAAAATTATTAATGCTGATCAACGAAATTTCGCGAATACGTTTGTATAGGTCACATACACATGTGATTAACATTGCAAGATGATAGGGTAATGTAAGCGCGAGATAAGCCATTGCAAATGTGAAATTCTGGTGCATTAATAACCCGTGTAAGCGCTAGAATGTTGAATGCAAGCATGCAAAAGTGCTAAAATTGTGTAGCGCTTGTGCCGGATGTCAGTTTGTGGTATGAAGTTCCACGACTGTTGCACGTGATCGATCAATACAGGGACCGTTAATGCTGGTTTTGGCTGACGCTAGAGCTAATGCCGATGTTGTCCCATATGTGCTCGATTGGAGACATATCTGGTGATTGAGGAAGCCAAAGCAACACACTGACTCTCAGTAAGTTTTGGGTTACAACAGCGGTATGTAGGCGAGCATTATTCTGTTGGACTGCTGTTCATGAATGGTAGCGCAACAAGGAGAACCACCAGACTGATATACAGTTCTGCAGTCAGGGTGCATAGGATAACCACGAGAGTATTCCTGCTGTCATATGTAATTACATCACAAATCATAACTTCAGGTGATCCAATGCGTCTAGCACTCACACAGGTTAGTTGCAGGTCCTCAATTGGGTTCAAAAAATGATTCAAATGGCTCTGAGCACTATGGGACTTAACTTCTGAGGTCATCAGACACCTAGAATTTAGAACTACTTAGACCTAACTAACCTAAGGAAACCACACACATCCATGCCCGAGGCAGGATTCGACCTGCGACCGTAGTGGTCGTGCGGTTGTAAGATGTCAGGCATATACAACACCTTCCATGAAAACCCTGACATGATAAGCAAATCCAGCAGTATGTCACATAGCTCCGAATAGATAATGACATTAAATTAACCAAAGTCATATGAGTAATGAGTGAGCAAATGGAATACCACAGACTAACACAAGAATGCATAAATGCATGTCATACCTTCCCACCGTGAGACAGACGCAGTTCCGAGGGGAGAAACAAGAACAGAAGCCGAGAGCAGAACCGTGCTAAGCTAGAAGGCCCTACGATAACTGACGGACACCCACGTCGCCAGCCAATCGCCAGGACCAACCCCAGCCCATGTTAAAAGATAGAGCCCTCCAGAAGAACAGTATAGATCTTATGATAACACTGAAAGGACCACACCAGCTGCAAGTTTTAGCGTGAGATTTTTTCGCGTCTCTGTTACGTTGCAAACGTTAAAAACATTGCCCCACCATGAAAAGTATAACGTTTCTCATTGGATAGACAGAATTTTTGTAGGCGGAGCTTACTGTTAACATTGAGACCCTGATTGGTCACATGAAAACACAGCCAGATTTTTTTTTAAATCAACTTCGGTAAATTGTAGTAAGGAGAAGTTAGGAGGGAGCTGCTTCCGAGACGGCGAGGTGCGGGGAGCTGCGCCGCCCGCCACCCCCTGACACTGCCTAACCAACGACAAGGTAATGAATGCACACGATGCCGCATAACAGTGCATAAAGCTTCACTCAGAACTGCAGAAGTCTCATCTGTTACACCCCCTTTTTGCGTAATACTAGTGTCGATCGTCAATTAAAGCTCGTGGTATTCACATTTGCTATGTAAGTTAAAATCTGAAACGCGATGATTTTTCTGTTATATAATTATTGAGAAGCCACATCAGCCACTGTAATTTACGACAAGTTAGATAAGTAATTAAAGGTAATTGAGGGTCACTGTAGACCATTTCGATAGTTTTCTCTTTTGTGAAACTTAATTTAAACCAAGATTATAGATGTGATATGGCATAGGTCATCCTTCGATCCATTGTAGAACTTGGAAACCCACTCAGGGAATATTCGTTCACATTTTTGTTGAATGCAGTTGGTTTTTATCATCCTGTATTAAAATATTTCCTTTTATCAATAGTGCAATTTATAAACAATGTTTTGTGAATAGAATAAAATTTCCAGTGGTAAACTTAACTGCTTTTTCGACGTTAGTTTACCAGCTAACTAAAAATAGGAAAGCCTTGAACCCCTTCCACTAAATTTAGTTAGTATTAAGATTCTAGCTAACTAAAAATAGGAAAGCCTTGAACCCCTTCCACTAAATTTAGTTAGTATTAAGATTATTTTACAGGGAGTGCAGTGGAGCTGACGCTGAAATAATTAAGTATTTGGTTATATCATCGCTAGTCTCACTGAACTCTACATGTCATGTGTGGTCTGGCGTCTCCTTACCAGCAACAGGTCCCAGGTTCAAACTAGTCAATTCCCTAAAAAACACGCTCAGAGCGTCGTTGCCCGAAAGTGGTAGGGAGGCACGACTTAGAACAAACAGACACCATGCAGAATGTTAGAGAATGGCGACCCTGCCAGGATGGTAAAATACCATAATTGAAGGTCGACCACATGCCTAACTAGGTCAGAAAAATATCCTGTTGAAAAATTTTCGTAATAATTCTTTTTTTTTGAAAGTTATAAACAGTCGAAAATAGTAGCTACAGCGATAGATAATAAGAAAGTACTTAATAGAACGTGAGACATTCTAGCAGAGACAATAGCATAATTAAGTTATGAATTTTAATATTGTTAGTGTTAAGTTTTCTCTCCAATGCAAGCGCACAGGTGACGGATACATCGTTGACAAGTTGGTTCTGACCCAACAAGTAAGTGAATGGATTATCAGTCTTGGCTATAATAAGTGTCAAGTCGTGTGAACACAAAGTTTATGAAACGCGTGAGATCGTATGAGCGCATGTTGACGCGAAGTAGGGCGCGTGAATTGCTTTTAAAACAGAAAATAATGGATTCGGAAAGATTAAGAATGCCAGATCGAGACCTTGACCGAATTGAGGTAGAGACCCAACATGAAGATGGACAGAGAATAGAGGACAGTACAACAGACGATGCAGTATCGCGAGAAATAGGACAGATAACGCACCATAACGAGGATAATGTACGCCAAGGCACAGAAAACCTAGGTCAGCATGCGACAGAGGAGCAGGAAAGTAGAGAGACAGCCGATGAGGATTCCAACTTGCATCTTGAATACGTAGAACCCATAGTACAAGTAATCAGAGCTCCCTCACCACAGAGTACATGGAATTCGAGCAGAAACGTGTCACCGCACAGTTCAATGCAATCGGTTGCAAACCAACACTTGGGCGAAAACACAGAGCGTAGGACGTCGGAAGAAAACGCAATAGGACCCACCAATCTGGCAGAATTATTACAATTAATGACGGAAACCATGACAAGACAAAATAAAGAAATTGCGAACCAAATTAAAATTCAGAATGTAGAAACGACGAACCAAATTGCAGAAACCACGAGACAAATGCGTGAGATAAAAGAACAAAACAAAAAAATTCAGTTACACCTAAGTCATATTGAAGACGAGGCAAAAGAATCTCGAGAAGTGGTAGGAAACTTAGTAACAGGTCACAATCAATTGAGAGCAGACATTGACAAGGTACAAGCGGACGTACAAACATTGCGTAATAACACTCAAGGACGAGATCAAAAAATTACGTAACAACACCCAGGGAGAAGTCAAGAAACTAGAGAAACAGATAAACGTAATTACTAGACAAGCAGCAGGTACAGCGCGTGAAATTGTTGAAAACAGTGTGTTACACAAACGTATCACAAAAGCAGCGCTGAAAAGATATGATAACCGCATAGTCAAAATAGAAGCGCAAATGAAGCAACAATTTCAGAATTTGCGAACAGAGTAGTTGCAAACCATTGAAGAGCGTAGTGAACAGTATCGAACAAGCACTGAGTCTGCAACCACATCCGTATCTGTAACAGCACGGGGAAAACAAGCAATTAACGAAGATATCATGCATTTTCGATTCCGATCACAGGCGGAAAATAACATACGTGAAATCAAACAGCCTGCACCGCAACAAACACGTTTCGAAATTCTTGATGAACAAACGGCACTACAAACACATGCAGAACCACAAATGTATGTTTCAAGACAGTCTGGATCGTGCAATGAAGCGGCAAGGTTAGCCAGACAAGATACCGAACCAGTACGTGACAATGGAAAGCCAGGTCGCGAAGAGTACAGTGCAATGCATTCAGCTACACGTTCACAACCGATAGCAGAAAATTATTGCGTACCACTCCAACGATACTACGCAAGGGTACGCGAAAGTTACAGTGGACAATATCCAATGGATCTACCACAACCGGAAAGAACGACGGGAGAAATGATCAGAAACAAAAGTGGCGAAGAATCGCGAATTTCATATGGAACTATGACGAAGTACGACAACGATCATTTCCTCACAGTCAGAAAATTTCAACACTTTCGAGAAGGAAACTCATTACATCCACGAACTTTTATTGATCAATTCCGAGTAGGATTACCAGAACACTGGACGCTAGCACACAAATTAGACTTTATATGTGCACGTATGTCAGGAACAGTCGCAGAAACCATGCAGAATGTTGCAGCGACATGCCGATCGTACGAAGATTTCAGAGAGAAGTTTCTCTCACGATATTGGTCCAGCGAAGCACAGAACAGAGTGAAGTACGAATTATTACAGAACCCATATTTTGAAAATTCAGGAGAGAAGAGTCCCGTGAAATTTTTCGAATTAATGGCAAAGAAAAATCAATGCTTAGATGTACCATTCAGTGACGGAGAGTTGATTAAATTATGCGCGGTGAAGTTACCATTGAAATACCAGCAATCATTAGTAGGTCGCGGAGGCAATGACGTCGAAGCATTTAAAGGTATTCTAAGGGAACTAGAGTTCATATTTTCGGAAGATGACGCAAGAAAAAGACGAAGCGCACGTGAAAACGAAAGCAAAAAGCAGTGGAATACACAAGACACAGTACGAAGAAACAATAATTACGAACCACGTGATAACTTCGCACCAAGAAACAACAATAGATTTCAACAAAGAACCGGTTATGGATTTAGAAGAGAATATGGCAATAACTATAATTCATTCAGGAACGGCAACAACTATTACAGAGGGAATAACGACAACCGGAACGGGTATTGGAGAACCAATAGACCGACAAATTATCAAGAAAGAAACCACTATCAACAAGCTCAACAAGAAAAGAGAATATAGATAGAAGAGGTGGAGGTAAGACCATCAAACCCCGATAAACGTTCGAATTGACAGCCAAGCGCCCATACCAAAGAGAATGACGCGCCGACCCAGGACAATTGCAGCACCTCGAACAGAGAAGTAAACACCTTATCACGAGAAGAGAAGAAGGAAGAAACAAATCCGCAGGGACCAGATGAAAACGAAATTAATTGGGAGAATAATGACGAGGAAGATGAATTACCAGAGGTATGCACAACGAATGTAGGAGGAAAGGACGAAGTAATGAGTATTGCAGAGATATTTGAGATGGAAACCAGGGAAAGCGAATTCAATGAGGATAATGCACAGTCGACAGAAGTTGAAAATAAGTTACTAGTGAGCACACAACCCAACGTATATAAGGAAGGGAGTTATGAAGCGATAATTAGAGCATTTGGATACGACTATGTGGAAGTAGCGACGAAGAAGGAGAAGATAGACGAGGATGAGGAAAAAGTAGAGGATGTTGAAGAAAGCGTAAATGAAGGAAGAAATAGAGAAGAGGAAATAAAAGAGAGAGAAGTAGCAGTCGAAGCTTATCCTACAGAAAGTTCGAATTCACAGCAGAAAGTCCTGAAAAGACTCATGTATGATTCAGTGGAGGATTCGTTGATGCAAGAAAAAGAAGAACAGAACCAACCCTTTCAAATTCAACCAATTTTGAAGGCCGTGGTAAAGCATATCCCAGTCAATATTGTAATTGATAGCGGAAGTGAACTGACCGCGATCTCAGAAAATTTATTCATGCAGTGTAACGCCAATGAGGAATTGCCAGTTCTGAAAACACGTAAGATTAAAATAAGAGGTCCTATTAGAAACAATGCTGTGGAAGTTACGAGACAAACATGGTTAACTCTTTCGTGTCAAGGTCAAAAGATCGAAGCCAACTTCGTGATTATACCTAAACTAACTGTAGATTTGATTATAGGTGCAGATTTTTTAAATGAGAGACGAGCGATAATAGATACGGGGAAAGGTAGCGTAAAATTCGGGAATGTCACACTTCTCTTTGAGCAAAAGCTAAAATTAGAAGAAATACCAGTTATAAACAAACAATTAAGAATGATGCGAGATAAAGAGGATGAAGAATTAGAATAGTATGCACAAAAGATGGAATCGCCTCAACTCATGTTAGAAGTCCATAATGAAATCGACGAAAAATTGCAAGAAGTTCAAGGTATTTCGGAACACAGTAAAAGAGAATTAGAGGGTATTTTACGAGATAAAGCAGAGGTATTTTTACCTAAGACTGGCAGTATTACACACTTTCAGTACAAGTTTGAAGTAAAACAGCACACACTATTTAGAGTGCCATCCTATACAATCCCATTGAGCTACAGGAATTAAGTATTCCAGGAGATATCTAAAATGTTAGATGATGATGCTATTGAACCAGCTACCTCCACATATAACAGCCCGCTCCATATTGTACAAAAACGAGATGGGAGCATCAGGTTAGTGCTTGATTCCAGACAAATCAACACAATCATAATCACTGAGACAGATTGCCCAGAAAAATTAGATGAATTGATACAAAACTTCCATGGTGCTAAGATATTTTCATCAATTGATTTACGGAGTAGTTTCTGGCAAATAGAATTGGCCCCAGAATGTAGAAAATTTACAGCATTTATCGTATTCGGTAGATGTTACCAATTTAAACGATTGCCATTTGGTTTAAACATATCATGAGCAGCGTTTATTAGGGGATTTAGTATTATAGTCAGTCCTGAAATTTTACAAAAAATTACTTGTTATGTTGATGATGTGATTATAGCAGAACCCTCTTGGTAACATCACAACGACACATTAAATCAGTTTATACAGATCATGAAAGAGCATGGGGTCACAGTAAATATAACAAAATCCAAATTTGGAAGGCGAGAGGACACATAATTTCAGAGAAAGAGGTAATGCCCGACCCAGAAAAACTAATGGCAATCAGAGAATTCTGTACTCCATATAATAAAAAAACTCTCAGAGGATTTCTAGGTCTCACCGGATTCTATAAAAAAATTTAGTTGGATCGACTCTCTCGCAACACCACGCCTATGTGCATTGACTGGAAAAAACACGCCATGGGTGTGGGATCAACAAGGCAATGAAGAATTTTTAAAAGTGAAAACCGCACTAACAACAGCACCGATTTTAGCACATCCTGATCTAACACAAAATTTTTGTATGGCCACTGATGGCGCAAAAACAGGTTTAGGAGTTGTTTTATTCCAAGAATACGAACAGGCAGGGCTAAGATCATATAGAACAATTGCATTTGCTAGTCGTGTACTCACAAAAAGCTAGAAAAACCGTTCAGTCACGGAGCTGGAAACATTGGACATTGTATGGAGCTTCCAACGTTTTCGATACTTCCTATTCGGAAGAAAAACAAAAGTATGCACTGACCACAAAGCATTAAAATTTCTGTTATCCGCCAAACTAACTCATGGGAGGTTAGCCAGATGGGTGTTAATACTACAAGAATTTGACTTCACTATTACACACATGCCAGGACCAGCGAATGTATTAGCAAATGCTTTATCACGATGTCCACAGGGTGCATCCAATGACATAGGTTTGGAAGCAGCAGAAGACCAGTTTACAATGTACTATATGAAACAAGTACCTTTCGAAAACTACATTACGACAGCATTGAAAAACATAGGCAAAGATCAGGACAAGGATCCCGAAATACTAGGAATCAAACACAAGTGGAGAAGTAAGGATTTTCCAGACATTCGACAGCACTATCTCGTAAAAAAACAATGTTTTATTTTTTAGACGAAATGTTGCAACGAATGAATGGTTAATTTATATCCCAGATGAACTAATCAATAAGTACATATGGTATACACATTTAAGTAAGGGCCACTTTGGACCAAAGAAATGCTTTTTAAAAATAAAACAATCAAGCCAATTTCCTAATATGGAAAAACGAATTAGAATAGTATTAGTCAAATGCAAAAAATGTATGAGGGCTAAACACGTCACTTTCCAAACCAAACCACCTATGTTTCCAATAATCCCTAAAAATTTAAAACAAATAGCTGCAACAGATTTAATGGGACCCCTCCCACGCACAAAAATGGATATATTTTCATATTTGTCGTTTTGGAACTACTTCTAAATATGTTACCTAGACACCATTAGAACGGGCAACAGGTCTTATTACAAGTAAAGCATTTAGACAAGATTTTCTCAGACAAGTAGGTCGAGTGGAACGAATAATTTCGGATAATGGCCCACAATACAAATAAGTGCAATGGCAGAACACGTTAAAACAACACAAAATAAAACCCATCTACATATCTAAGTACAAACCTAGCGTAAATCCAGCAGAACGATCTATGAAGGACATAGGCACTTTATGCTGATTATATGAAGGCAAAAGACACAACACTTGGGATATATACCTTAAAGATTTTCAAGAAGTAAGAAGCAGAGAAAAAGCAGGAAGAACAGAAGTTGAAGATTCACAAGATTGAGACCAAGAAAGAAGATGGGTGAAGAATAGACGACATACCTTCCCAAATCCCTATCCTATTGTAATCTAGTCGTCTGCGAAGCATCACAACGAAAAACGACCGCTTTAAGCGACACATAACGATGACTTTCACGCAAACAAAGCCAGTAGACCACGAGATTCTGCACTCACAGCGCCATTCCATTATGGGACTTCCACAACAGCAACACACTGTTGCAAAGCCAACAAGGAACGACGAACAAAGCTGTACATCAAATACTTGCCCACATCCATCTCGCTCAAGTCCATCACCTTCGTGAAAAAACATTTGCCAACCTCATGCTTAAACATTCATAGGATTGTGTGAATGTGTGGAATCAAATTACGTGATGTAGGAACTGTGCAAAAGAAACGTGTGAAAAACTTAATAAGTTAAGCACACCATACAGCTAATAAACTACAAAATAACAGTCATTGACTATGGACTTAAGTAAAAAATAGACTATCGATAAAAATAAGTCATTAGTTCTGAAATGGACAGTATATAAAGAACAAAATTAAGGTATAATAAACACTAAAATTATATGCCACTTATTTTCTCCTCATAAAAATAAAAGAATAACTCTATTTTACTTATTTTTTCCTTATAAAAACAAAGAATAAAAAATTATCTCGTTGGATATTTTCCCTTTTTTTTAACATTTGTACCATTTGTTAGGATAATATCTCAATATTTGTGTATCTATATTTCTTTGTCAAAGCAATTCTTGGAAATAATTCTTATTTGTTAGTGTAACAATGTTGAAATGAGTGTCTAGAAACAAAAACATTTTACTTGTACATGATATTAATAAAATGTGTTAGGAGTAGATTTTACTTAATTACTACATTTATAAAAAAATTATTTCTAAGAAAATCGATGTGAAAGACTCCTCACTTTCGATAACAAACTTCTTAAAAAACAAACTTCACACTTAAATAAAGAAAGAAAACAATTAAAAATTAATAATAATAATAATAATAATAGCATAAAAATATTCTTCTCTTATCAATATAAACATATTTTTGAGAATAATGTGGAAGAACATAAAAATATAAATTAGTAATACAAACTAGCATAGAACCAGAATAACGTGGCTGAACAGTAGGCAACAAAATTTAGATAAAGAATAATTTTTGATTGACTTAGACAATGATTCAATCATTGCCTAACTTCAGTGCAAAAAATAAGTTCGAAGGGTGGTAATATGTATGGTGTCAGGCAAATCCAACACCTTCCATGAAAACCCTAACAAGAAAAGCAAATCCAGCAGTATCTCACATAGCTCCGAATAAATCATGACATTAAATTAACCAAAGTAATATGAGTAACGAGTGAGCAAATGGAATACCACAGACTAACACAAGAATGCCTAAATGCATATCATACCTTCCCACCGTGAGACAGACGCAGTTCCGAGGGCAGAAACGAGAACAGAAGCTGAGAACAGAACCGTGCTAAGCTAGAAGGCCCCACTATAAGGGACAGACACCCACGTCGCCAGCCAACCGCCAGGACCACCCCCAGCCCATGTTAAAAGATAGAGCCCTCCAGAAGAACAGTATAGATCTTACGATAACACTAAAAGGGCCACACCAGCTGCAAGTTTTAGCGTGAGACTTTTTCGCGTCTCTGTTACGTTGCAAACGTTAAAAACATTGCCGCACAATGAAAAGTATAACGTTTCTCATTGGATAGACAGAATTTTTGTAGGCGGAGCTTACGGTTAACATTGAGACCCTGATTGGTCAGATGAAAACACAGCCAGATTTTTTTTTTAAATCAACTTTGGTAAATTGTAGTAAGGAGAAGTTAGGAGGGAGTTGCTTCCGAGACGGCGAGGTGTGTGGAGCTGCGCCGCCCGCCGCCTCCTGACACTGCCTAACCAACGACAAGGTAATGAATGCACATGATGCCGCATAACAGTGCATAAAGCTTCACTCAGAACTGCAAAAGTCTCATCTGTTACACTCCCTTTTTGCGAAATACTAGTGTCGATCGTCAATTAAAGCTCATAGTATTCGCATTTGCTATGCAAGTTAAAATCTGAAACGCGATGATTTTTCTGTTATATAATTATTGAGAAGCCACATCAGCCACTGTAATTTACGACAAGTTAGATAAGTAATTAAAGATAATTTAGGGTCACTGTAGACCATTTTGATAGTTTTCTCTTTTGTGAAACTTAATTTAAACCTAGATTATAGATGTGGTATGGCATAGGTCATCCTTCGATCCATTGTAGAACTTGGAAACCCACTCAGGGAATATTCGTTCACATTTTTGTTGAATGCAGTTGGTTTTTATCATCCTGTATTAAAATATTTCCTTTTATCAATAGTGCAATTTATAAACAATGTTTTGTGAATAGAATAAAATTTCCAGTGGTAAACTTAACTGCTTTTTCGACGTTAGTTTACCAGCAAACTAAAAATAGGAAAGCCTTGAACCCCTTCCACTAAATTTAGTTAGTATTAAGATTATTTTACAGGGAGTGCAGTGGAGCTGACGCTGAAATCATTAAGTATTTGGTTATATCATCGCTAGTCTAACTGAACTCTTCTGAACTCTACATGTCATGTGTGGTCTGGCGTCTCCTTACCAGCAACAGGTCCCAGGTTCAAACTAGTCAATTCCCTAAAAAACACGCTCAGTGCGTCGTTGTCCGAAAGTGGTAGGGAGACACGACTTAGATCAAACAGACACCATGCTAGAATGTTAGACGGTTCCAGACTGAAGCGCCTAGAACCGGTCGGGCACTCTGGCCGGCTCTTCAATTGGGATTCTTCTAATCAACACATGGCTATCACTGACACCGAGGCAGAACCAGATATCAGAAAACACAAGAGACCTCGGCCCTGTACTCCAATGATCTTTCACTTGACACCAATGAAATCGCAAATGACGGATGTTTGGTGCCAGTGGAACCTACGCCACAGGGCCTGTGGCTCGGAGCTGTAATAGTTCGTTGTGGCATTGTGGTGCCAACTCGTGCTCATATAGCTGTTACAGATGCAGTACGATGCGACAGGGTCACACGCAGAATACGATGGTCTTCCCCCTTGATAGTGGCACGTGGCCGACCGCAGCCCTGTCTTCTTGCTACCGTACATTTTCATGACCACCCCTGTCAGCAACCATATACGAGGTGCATTCAAGTTCTAAGGCCTCCGATTTTTTTTCTAATTAACTACTCACCCGAAATCGATGAAACTGGCGTTACTTCTCGACGTAATCGCCCTGCAGACGTACACATTTTTCACGACGCTGACGCCATGATTTCATAGCAGCGGCGAAGGCTTCTTTAGGAGTGTGTTTTGACCACTGGAAAATCGCTGAGGCAATAGCAGCACGGCTGGTGAATGTGCGGCCACGGAGAGTGTCTTTCATTGTTGGAAAAAGCCAAAAGTCACTAGGAGCCAGGTCAGGTGAGTAGGGAGCGTGAGGAATCACTTCAAAGTTTTTATCACGAAGAAACTGTTGTGTAACGTTAGCTCGATATGCGGGTGCGTTGTCTTGGTGAAACAGCACACGCGCAGCCCTTCCTGGACGTTTTTGTTGCAGTGCAGGAAGGAATTTGTTCTTCAAAACATTTTCGTAGGATGCACCTGTTGCCGGAATGCCCTTTGGAACACAATGGGTAAGGATTACGCCCTCGCTGTCCCAGAACATGGACACCATCATTTTTTTAGCAATGTCGGTTACCCGAAATTTTTTTGGTGGCGGTGAATCTGTGTGCTTCCATTGAGCTGACTGGCGCTTTGTTTCTGGATTGAAAAATGGCATCCACGTCTCATCCATTGTCACAACCGACGAAAAGAAAGTCCCATTCATGCTGTCGTTGTGCGTCAACATTGTTTGGCAACATGCCACACGGGCAGCCGTGTGGTCGTCCGTCAGCATTCGTGGCACCCACCTGGATGACACTTTTCGCATTTTCAGGTCGTCATGCTGGATTGTGTGCACAGAACCCACAGAAATGCCAACTCTGGAGGCGATCTGTTCAACAGTCATTCGGCGATCCCCCAAAACAATTCTCTCCACTTTCTCGATCGTGTCGTCGGACTGGCTTGTGCGAGCCGAGGTTGTTTCGGTTTGTTGTCACACGATGTTCTGCCTTCAGTAAACTGTCGCACCCACGAACGCACTTTCGACACATCCATAACTCCATCACCACGTCTCCTTCAACTGTCGATGAATTTCAATTGGTTTCACACCACGCAAATTCAGAAAACGAATGATTGCACGCTGTTCAAGTAAGGGAAACGTCGCCATTTTAAGTATTTAAAACAGTTCTCATTCTCGCCGCTGGCGCTAAAATTCCATCTGCCGTACGGTGCTGCCATCTCTGGGACGTATTGACAATGAACGCGGCCTCATTTTAAAACAATGTGCATGTTTCTATCTCTTTCCAGTCCGGAGAAAAAAAATCGGAGGACTTAGAACTTCAATGCACCTCGCATAGTGGCTACATTCCTGCCAAAACTTTCTGCTATATCTCAGAAGTAACGTCTAGCTTCTCGTAGTGTCATTACACAATCTCGTTGACACTCAGTGACTTGTCAATAAAGGCGTCTTTGTCGCCTTAAATTCATTCTTGACTAACATCAACTCACCACGTCCAATCTCAAAGGTAACTAACGCTCACGACCGTTGCAGCGTGTATTAAAAGGAAACCTGATTTGCATTCTCATAGTGGCGTTACCACCGCCACTCTTATGCGACTGGTGTGAAATTCGAATAGGCATCATCTTTCAGATGTAGAAATGCGCCTACGAACATTCATTTACGTCTTAAAACTCCTTCTTGGTGTTGCGACTTCTTTCCATCAGTGTTAGCTTCCAGATTCCAATTGTGAGAGCTATTGTAACTATAGCTCCTACCTGTTGGCAATGGTTATGTTTGTTGTACATTAGATTATGATAATTGTCATTATGAGCGTAGGCATAAGGTATCACAGTCTTCACAATAAACGTAACAACTGAATTTATTGGCTTCTGAAATGTTCTAGAGTCTTTAGCAGGGTGGCATCGTCCAAATAGTGCGATCTTATGGCAAGCTGGCTTTTGCAATCTTCATGCGGTCCCGATCACCGATTCTCTTTCATGTTTTTCGGCTATTGTAACTGGAGTCTGTTTCTGAACAAGCTCAAACAGCCTTCCGCTCTCTGTATTTCAATCCTGCTACTTTCAAAATTTCAGAGAGCGTACTCCAGTCAGTCGTCAAAAGCTTTCTATAAATCTCCATTTGCTACAAACGAACATTTGCTTTTCTTTTAATTCGTGTTCTAAGATAACCCGTATTGCCTTGTGTGTTCCTAAATTTATCCCAGATGCAAAATAGAACTTCCTCTCCCGGTATCTCCGGATCTCTTCCACTATACAACCTCGTTTCATGATTCTTAAACAGGATTTTAAGTATGATCTCAGATATTGGATACTTTTCACTAATGATGAAACATTCGACCGATACTGTGAAATATTTGCTAAAAGTCTGAGATTTAAGTGTCAAGGTTCGCCGTCGACGCCTTAGTAACGTCAATGCATCGTCGCCTTATTAAATTGTTTTCATGCTTTCATGCTTTACCCCTAAAATCGCTAATTAGAAGCAGATCCGTGGACAATGAGACCTTGGTGATATATGACTCAATCTGGCAAAACCATGGCACTGAGGGAGGTAATGTGAATATGTGTTGAGATCTTGTACTACCTACCGCGTCTTGCAATTCTTCTGATTATATCCCTCGCAGTCGGTGGCGCTATTACACTGCAACCCAATAAACTCTTGTTTCTGGTAGAAATGATATCATTAACAAATAAAAAATAAGGATTCCATCATGATGAGTTTATTGAAAATACTCGGCGTGAAATTTACAGAAATTCACTTCTGGTAATAAATGATACAATTAACTCGGAAATCGAAGACACTAAGGTGATGAGCTACACAAATATTCCGGCGTGGTCGTGTCCAAGTGTTAACTACTTGCATTAGCTTCCTACAGAATCTACAACATCGTATGATTTTATACATATTCGTATACTCGTTGGTGATTTTAGCCCATCATTTATTTAGCACAACTCGAGAATCACAGTATAAGAATGATGCAATAATTACGGCCAATGATTGATAGACGTATCCTGATATATTGTATATGCAACATGATTTGTTAATACTAATATTTATATCTGAAGTTATTACTGTTTCGTATCCATTCTAGCGAGCCGTTCCTGACGCTGTTGTCCTGCTATAATAACTCTGTTGTGTGACGTATCTGCATCTACATCTATATCCGTACTCTACAAACCACTATGATGTACGTGTCAGTAAGTGCATTCTATTTTACCAGTTAATAGGACTTTTTCCGTTACGTTCACGTATGGAGTGCGGAAAGAATTATTATTTTAATGCCTCGATGCATGATGTAATTAATCTGATCTCTTCCCTACAATTCCTACAGGAAAAACATGTAGGAAGTTGTGCTATACTCCTAGCGTCTTAATTATAACGGGTTCTTGAAAATTGGTAATTAAGATTTTTCTGGATAGTTTGCATCTATCTTCAAGTGCCTCTGAGTTCAGTTTCATCAGCATCTCGGTGATCCTTTCCCACTGGTCATACTAACCTGCGATCTTTTGTGCTGCCCTTCTCTGTATACGTTCAATATCCCCTGTTAGTCCTGTTACGTATGGGTCCTACACGCTTCAGCAATGTTCAGGGATGGGTCGCAGGAGTGGTTTGTAAGCAATCCTCTCTTTAGACTGACTGCATTTTCCAAATATTCTCTAAATAAACCACTGCTTTACATACGGCTGAGCCTAAGTGGTCGTTGCATTTCACCTTCGCACAAAGTGTTCACCCAGGTATTTCTATGGTTTGACCAATTCCAAGTGTGACCCGTTGATACTGTAATCACAAGGTACAATGCTTTTTCATTTTGTGAAATCCACAATTTTATCTTTTTAAACGTTTAAAGCACAGTGCCAATTTTCGCAGTATTTTTAAATTTCACCGAGATCTGACTGAATATCTGTGCAGCTTTTTTTCAGATAGTTCTTCATTGCCGATAACTGCGTCTTCAACGAAAAATTTGAGGTTGCTATTAACATTGTATGCTAGGTTATTCAAATACAACATGAGGAGCAAAGGTTCTAACACACTTCCATGGGGAACAGCCGAGATTACTTCTATATCTGTCGACCATTCTTCATCCAAGATAACGTGCTGTGTCCACCCTACCAACAAATCCTCAGTCCAAATTCCACTTGATACCCCATACGAACTTACCTTTGATCGTAAGCGTCGATTTTCGAAAATATTTATGTTCACGGTACGGCCAGCCGTTGGAAGAGCGTCTTGCTACGATCCAGTGTGTCTTTAAGCTACTGCTCGAGACAATACGGTAAACTTAGAATGGAAATGAAGTCCCATGCTCCTTCACAGAGCGTAGGGAACGATGCGGGAGACCCGCACCGCCGTGCTAGGCAAGGTCCTAATAGAGGTGGTTTGCCGTTGCCTTCCTCTGACCGTATGGGGATGAATAATGATGATGAAGACGACACAACAACAACCAGTCATCTCGGAGCAGGTCAAAATCCTGACACAGCCGGGGATCGAACCCGAGACACCGTGCTCGGGAAGCGAGAACGCTACCGCGAGACCACGAGCCGCGGAAACATTGGAATACTAAGAATAATTTAAAAATCTAGTTAAAGGTAAATAAAAGTGCCTGGTTATGTAAGGAACGAAAAGAGCTAGAATACGCACAACCGTTGAATGTGTGACGTGGAATTTCGAACAACGGATCCTCTGTAGTCCAACTGCTGCATCTTTTCGAGTACAAGTGAATTCACAGATCTCTCTTCTAAAGGAATAAACGACGAGAGAAAGAGATGAAAAAAGAAACGCTTAAATAAAAGGAAGACGAAATACGAGTCAGATATGAACCCGCTGCACCCTGAGCGAGAAATTTATTTCTGATTGGGTGGCTACAAGCTGGGACAAGAGAACGTAATCTCGCTTTATTTTCCGAGTCGTTATTTCCCGTGCTGCCCCTAGCGGGTTGTCGATGTAGCAACTTCCAAGTCGCAGCTTATTGGACGGGGCGATCAATGAGGTTGGCGGCGCCATCCTCATGGGAACTTTTCTTGTTCCGTTTTGCTGGCCGCGGTGCTTTATGTCCAAAGCGCACCTTACAGACGCTGCGATGAAACGAGGTTAATTTGTGGTGCAAACATACTAAATCCACAAGTTTCCTTTTAATATGAAAAATATACCGTGATTGCTATTCCTGCCCTAATCAATATGCTATGGTTGGAAAGACCAGCATTTGACTGTGAACGACACCAATGTTTTTAACAAAGGATTGATCGTATGATATATGGAGGCAAAGTCTGTGGGTACGCAAAGGGTTCCTTGGTAGGAACGACGCAACATGTTACAGCTACAGGAGCAGAATTAACTCCAGATGTGCGCCAAGGAAGTGTACTGGAACCTCTGCTTTCATATTGTATATTAATGATATAGCAGAAAATAATAATAGTAACCTCAGACTCTTCGCAGATGATGCAGGTATCTACACTGAAAAGCCAAAGAAACTGGTACACCTTCTAACAACCCAACCACAACAAAGGTCAAAATTTAATAATGATTGTGGTGTTGCTCACGCTGCTAAATACTGCATTTTCGGGTAACAACAAAGTTATTATGTGACAGGTGTCATTAGAGCACAGTTAATAGTCATTTCATGTAATAATAAATAAACTAGGTACTCATCTTTTCGTATTACCCACGCTGGTCTCGTTGTAAAATCATGGCTCAATCGTCGAAAATCTAGGTGGTGATGATTCCAAGCTCGGATGCGGAGAGGCCTAAGTTTTATTCTGCTATATTCAAAAGTTTCATAGATGTTTTTCACAAACCATTATTGAAGATTAAACCTTTGAAAGTTAGCACGATGTTGATGTAAAAAATAATCAGCATTCCGAATTTAAGTTACACTTCCTTTATATTGCTTTTGTTGCAATATCACGTAACACACTAAACATCACTTCACAATACAAAACATACTTGAAAACATCTTCCTCACTGTTAAAGTTCACATTTTATAAGCTGACTACAATATGCGTCTTTCCAACATGACGACCAAGACTTGACTCTTTCTAAAGGTCCGACTCTCTAACTAACTAACTAATAACCGCTTACGCGCCCAAAAATCAGAGTTACAAGTACGTCAAAGATCATAGTGACAAAAGAAAGAATACACATAAGAATAATATCATTGCAACATAAACATATCGATGTATCAAAGTACCTCTACATTAATGAAATCAAATCCGAATGTTGTCTCAGAAATATGTTAACTACTTCACAGAAACACAGCAGAATATAACTGGTATCGAGAGGTTCAGGTGAGGTGCCGTAATGGTTATGTAATTCAAGTACCATTAAAACCTTCCTAATATCGAATAGGGCCCCCGCGAGCATGCATAAGTGCCGCACAAGACGTGGCATGGACTCGACTAATGTCTGAAGTAGCGCTGGTGGGAACTGACACCATGAATCCTTCAGGGCTGCCCATAAATCCATAAGACTACGAGCGCGCGGAGATCTCTTCTGAACGGCACGTTGCAAGGCCTTCTAGATATGCTCGACAATGTTCATGTCTTGGGAGTTTTGGTGGCCAGCGGAAGTGTTTTAACTCGGAAGAGTGTTCCTGGAACCACTCTGTAGCAATTCTGGACGTGTGAGGTGTCGCATTGTCCTGTTGCAATTGCCTAAGTCCATCTGAATGCACAATGGACATCAATGGTTGCAGTTGATCAGATAGAAAGCTTACGTAGTGTCACCTGTCACAGTCGTATCAGGGGTCCCATATCACTCCAAATGCACACACCCCACACGATTGCAGAGCCTCCACCAGCTTCAACAGTCCCCTGCTGACATGCAGGGTCCACGGATTCATGATGCTGTTTCCATACCCGTACACGTCCATTCAATCGATACAATTTGAAACGAGACTCGTCCGACCAGACAACATATTTCTGTCATCAACAGTCCAGTATCGGTATTAACGGGTCTAGGCGAAGCGTAAAGATTTGTGTCGTGCGTTCATCAAGGGTACACGAGTGGGCCATCGGCTCCGAAATCCCATATCGATGATGTTTCGTTGAATGATTCGCACGCTGATACTTGCTCATTGCCCAGCATCGAAATCTGCAGCAATTTGCGGAAGGGTTGCATTTCTGTAACTTTGAATGATTCTCTTCAGTCGTCGTTGGTCCCGTTCTTGCAGGATCTTTTTCCATTCGAAGCGATGTCGGAGATTTGATGTTTTACCGGATTCCTGATATTCACTGTGCACTAGTGAAATGGTCGTACGGGAAAACCCCACTTCATCGCCACATCAGAGATGCTGCGTTCTAGAGCTCGTGGGCCAAGTACAACACCACGTTCAAACTCACTTAAATCTTGATAATCTGCCATTGTAGCAGCAGTGACCGATGTAAAAACTGCGCCAGTCACTTGTCGCCTTACATAGGCTTTGCCGACCGCAGTGCCGTATATTGCCTGTTTACATATCTCTGTATTTGAATACGCGTGCCTATACCAGTTTCTCTGGCGCTTCAGTGTATAATGCTGTATTATCTGAAGAAAAGCTTGCACAAATAACCGGTCAGATTTTGATAAGATTTCGAAGTGATGCAAAGATTGGCAATTTGCTTTCAATTTACATACAAGTAAAAGTGTACAAGTCACAAAACGCAGGCAAATGTTATTATATGACAACAGTGTCTATGAGACGCAGCTGAGCTCATTCATTTCACACAGTTATCTATGCATAACAATTTGATGTGAGGTGGAATGTTCACATAAGCTCTAATGTAGGCAAGGAAAGTGACAGACTTCTGTTCATTGACAGGATAGCGGGAAAATGTAGTCAGTCTACATTTGTGCGTTCCATATTGCCCGCACCAAATAAAACTATTACGGGGTACTGGACGCATTGAACGCAAACGCTGAAAAACCTGAGTTGAAACTCGCTTGAAGGTAGATACTAATTATTATGCGAAGGCCTACTTACAAAGTTCCAAGAAGCAGTATTAAGTGAAGAATCCAAAGATATACCTCATCCCGTACGAGCCGCTCCCTTAGGGACCGCGAAAACAAGGTTAGACTGATTAGAGCTCACTCAGAGGCATTTAACTGGTCATTCTTCCCATCCTCGACACGCTTGTGGAATGGGAAGAGAACCCAACATGTGGTACCATTCTAAGTGTTCGCTTCCATGCACTTTACAGACTATATATGTATCTGTATAAAGTTCACAAAATGCCAAGATTTTGCTATGAACTGTCACTTACAAAAATTTTTAAGGCGATTTGGATGCTAATATCTCAGAGAAAACTTGATAATGTGCATGGTGGAGAACGTCAGAAATCTGGAATCTGCAACAGAAATTGTAATTCTGTGAAAAAAATAAACAGTTATTGTGCTTGGACAACACTGCTTAACTACTGTTCAGACATTTCTGCGCTAGTCTACAGTGGGTTTACAACAGGACTGAAAGATGGAATAGATACACACCAAAACTAGAAATCAATGTTAAAAGACTTAGTTACTCCATATTTCTTGCATGCTGTACAGAAGTGCCCAACAGTAATTTGCAGTAGCTTTGCCTTAAGTAATGCCACATGATCTAGAGAAAAAAGAAAATAAGTTACAAAACTGACAAAATATTTTGATAGGTGCATAACCACATTTCGATTTATGTTTATTATGTTACTGTAACTTCATAAAGGTGATTGTCATTGAGACTTCAAGCAAGACGTCTGTTTATTTTGGAAGTATATTATTTGAAAATCAGAACTTTTAAAATATGTACAAGTAAAATATTTATTAAAATGCTGATTACTAGCAGTGCATTTATGTCATTAGGTTAGGTGCAGAAATTAGCTATAACCCAGTATCTGAAGTAAAGTCATGTGTTGTAATTACAAATTTCGTTTTCGTACATCTTTTGTGTATGGACAAGTATGTGTAAATATGCATTATGAATAATCAATATTGAGAGTGAAGTGCAGAAGATTAGCAGATAGAAGAATAGCAGTTCGTTAAACCTCAAAACAGCATGAAAACTGTACTGCAAAATGTAAAAATTTCTACAATCCAGGTAGCAATGAAACACACGCTATTGGAAGGAAGGAAAGATATCAGTGTGGATTGATGGGATGAAGTAAACTTTCGTCAACAAAAGCTCTGTGCTGCTATCAAAAATAGGTATGAAATTGAGAAACGAAGGCTAAAACTATGAGTTCAGAGACGATAATTAATTTTTCCTATACGCATCATTCTGTTCCTACTTTTAAGTTTGACTTTCACATTAATCGCTCTTTCATACCACAGGAATACTCAGTTTTTGTGACACCAAAATCACACGAGTCATTTATTTTGTTGCCTACACCTAGTTTCTCTTTCATGTCCTCTGCAGCTTGTATGCGACTTCCACTCACAGCGTACACCAGGTGTTCGCCCTTTGAGGTCAGCAGGAAAAGGTCAGCCCAGCAATTGTTGACCAAAATGTCAGTATAATATCCCGGACATTAATGTTCGTTCTTGAGTAACATCAGGAAGAAAAATGATCTCAAACGCTTCAGGATATGCAAATCGGGAGATGGGTTTTGGTATTTGGGTAGCAACATAACTGACGATGGCCGAAGTGGAGAGGATGTAGAAGGCAGAATTTGTTTTATTTTAACCCCAAACATGTTGCACTACAGTTGTGGCATTTTCACTAGGTTTTGTCCTACTAACACTGTGTTGCAAATGTCATGCTGTAGTAATATAGACTAGTGACTGATATCTGTTAGCACTCTCAGGACACACATTATGTAAAAATGGTAATGTATATACATATACAAAACAACAATAAATCTGATGTCAAGACTTTCTAGTCTACATAAGATGTATAAGTATATATTCAAGAAACAATAAAATGAAAAACTCACTGAAAGATGCCACAGCTGTAGTGAAACATGTTTGCGATTAAACAAAACAAAAACTGTGTTCTTGCAAGGAAGTTCTTTTCAAAGTTATTTGTCTGGATGTAGGCTTGTATGGAAGTGAAACGTTGGCGATGAACAATCCAGACTAAAAGAGAATAGAAAGTTTTGAATTGTGGCGCTACAAAAGTATGCTGAAGATTAGCCAGGTAGATCGGAGATCTAATGAATAGGTAGTGAATTGAAATGAAGAGAAATTTATGACCCAACTTGACCAAAAGAAGGTATAGCGAAGCTCGCCTGCTTTGTTTCTTCATTTGTTGTCCTCGGTGTCAACGTACTGGCTGAAATATAGATGGTGGACATGCAGTACTGCCTACTGTAAATGATGTAGCCGACAGATGAACAGTTGTGTGTCACAGACTTTTACTTTCTCTTTTCACAACTCCCCATTAATACGCAGTTATATATGGCTATTGCACATTGTTTAACTTTCGATAACCCTCATTAAAAGTTTTCAGGCGAACATCCACATACTGTTACAATAGATTACTATAGATTACTATTGAACATCTACCAGCAGTAAAAATCTAACCACAAAGTTCACAGTTCTTGAAGAATAGAAAGGTACGTATGTAATAGACACTGTCATTGTTTTTACACATAGTCTATTTGTTTAACACTTATTCCACAGTTAAGTTGAAGCATTGTTGTTGATCTAACCAACACAGGTTTCTCATCTGAAACTCAGCTGTGGACTGACTGTTTCGTGGCGAAAAATAAGGCCCTTATATATCATCAAAATAATAGGTGCTGAAACTACACATTGTTCGAAGTTTAATTTACAGGAGCTACAATTAAAACTTACTCATTAAATTAACTGAATACATCGAAAAGTTCGATCCTTTTAACAGTTTTTCTACTACAAGGTTTAGGCCGAATTATTTATTTAAATAATGAAATTAACATATATAGTTACGCAAACAATTACTTTGGAATTAACTATGAGCTGGTTTTGCCAACATGTTTCTGACGAGAGCCAAATATATATTTAAAGACTACTTGCATTTCATCTTCGAAATGTTTACAATTATTACAGAATTTATATTTATTTATAGTCAACAGTAGAATTTAAGTTACGAAAAAGTTACTGATTCTGTCCAATAATGAAAGGTACTAATAAGTAATAGTCAAAATAAACTAGAAAATCAATTACATACATAAAACTAAGCACAAAATTAGATCTGGTGTTATATTCTTTAAAACTGAGGGCCATCCTTTCTCTTTTATGAAAATACAGATTACACTCACATATGTTAATCGTTATTAGTTAAAATTAAAGAAACGAATTTAAGTAGGCAGATGACAATACACCGCTTCATTGGATTGACGAGATAGTTATTTCAAATAGCTATCTGGGCAATTCAATGAACACAAGTGACGCCATAAATTGGGTTTAAAACCTACACACACAAAAATATTACATAAGAAATCTTATCAAAAACTACAGTACATATATTTTTTTAAATTTATACTTATACTAACTGGCCATATGAAAATCCCCATTCAAAATATTTGCATAGAGTGTACTGCAAAATTACACAAAATATCCACAAGTTATACTTTTAACAAAAATTTAGACATCTTCGTCATAAGTGATGTCCTTTTTGGGTAAGCGAGAATCACATTTAAAGATACATATCATTTGGTACAAGTCCTGTCTTGCTTCAAATAATAAATCCTCATGGATAGCAAAGACTTTAAACTACACTGCGCATTGCAGTTCATGTTTAGACAAAAAATTTCACTTGTTCAATGTTTAGTAATTTTCACAAGCACTTTCACTTTTTCAATGAGCTCTTACACACTTTCTCACCAAGTTGTCCTCGCCTCCAACAGATCCAAATGGCAGGTAGCAAGCAAATGCATCGCCAACAGTTCCCTTGGATGTGGTTCTCCTTCCCCACAGTACATGAAAATAATCAGACCAAATACGCTGCTTTAGTACACTTACTTTTACTTCTAAGTTAAGTCTAAGTGGCCGTGTGGTTCTAGGCGCTCCAGTCCGGAGCCGCACTGCTGCTGCGGTCGTAG
Organism: Schistocerca cancellata; assembly: GCF_023864275.1. Classification (NCBI taxonomy): domain Eukaryota; kingdom Metazoa; phylum Arthropoda; class Insecta; order Orthoptera; family Acrididae; genus Schistocerca; species Schistocerca cancellata. Next base: position 38,240,723 of record NC_064633.1, on the reverse strand, counting down.
GTTCGAATCCTGCCTCGGGCATGGATGTGTGTGATGTCCTTAGGTTAGTTAGGTTTAAGTAGTTCTAAGTTCTAGGGGACTGATGACCACAGATGTTTAGTCCCATAGTGCTCAGAGCCATTTGAACCATTTTTAACACTAATGACAAATGATGGTCATTACATCATAAATAAATACATTACATAGTCCTCATAACATTATAATAATTAGTACAAAATTTCACTATAATAAGTTAATCAGCCAAATTATTGTTCTTCGTTCCAGTATTACCGCTTTAAGCTCATACTTCCTCAGAACACAAATAGAAGATTTTCAGGTAACCTATTGATCCAATGATGCAGCGATATACTACTTGTACCTCACTAAAATATTGACCTTTATGTTAAGCTCTCATTCCCAGCTGCATGTCATGAATTGTACAATATACACAGTACCCAATGTTGCCTAGTTCACAATTTTAGATCATCAATACAGTTACACCACATTTGTTTGTATACAGTTATTTTTTTCATTATTCATGCCTGTCAGCGCATTACTTTACTTACTTTTCTTACCTCGTTAGCTAGTGGAGGGAATTCTTAAAAAATATCCATACTTCAGAGACAGGCTCCCTAATCATTATGACCCTAACAGTATTCAGACAGGCTCCCTATTCATTAAGACCCTAACATTATTCCTTGTTTTATTATTTCATTATTGTTTCATTATCTAATAAATAAACGCCTGCTCTGCTTATCTAATGCAAAATTGACTCTACTGAAAAACCACAGTAACAGATCCTTATGCTAAGGCAAACTTAACTCTCATTACCGATCAGACAAAATTATCACTTAGAAAATCTATTATTTGACTGTATTCCATCAAACTGCTCGATATTCTGGTCTGAAGGGCAATGTACATACAAATCTTGCTTATTCTTTCCACACACATTACTCCAGGACACTATGTTTAAAGTTGTAATTCCTTAATGTTACAAACGGCTGTACCATGACACACTTCTATAGGTAGACAATTATCTCCACAAACTTGAATAAAAGTCTCTCGGTGTACATGCCGCGTCAATTCAGTATAAAAATCCAAGCTTTCGACCACTACCTCCATGGCCGTCGTCAGGGCTAAAACTGACTATCGTAAACTGGCGAGGCTCCCACTTTTATATGCAAAGGACGGCTTCTGATTGGCTGGATACGTCATAGCAACAGCGATATGGCGCGTAGTAAAGTGGTGCCCTCTACTTCCATAGATGTAGTTTCCATCCCGCATTGCACTTTTATTCAAGAAATACGTCGCGAAAGACTTCGTAGTGATCTCCACATACTGCTTGCACGGACCACAAACACTTCTATTATACAATATTTAATATTAATATCTCATATTTAAGATGGTTTTTTCTGCATATTGTCTCTGCTGCTGCACCAATGAGCTGATTACTTTAGATATTAATTATCCTTCACATATGCTGACACCTTTCATTTTCCATTTACCTTCCCTCTTTGTTTGACAGATATTCTTTAGCCATGACACCAACCAACTTTCTTCCATCCTCCTGTGATTCCACTACTTATAACTAACACAACATAATATATACATAGATAACACTAGAGCAATTCTTTTTCTAACACATCCCTATACTAAAGTATCCCACTGCACAAAATAACATGAAAGTAGAAGACAGAATAATTCTGATTTACTTATGAACTACAAATAGGACAGGAGAAGAGTTAGACTGCCTCAGGAAACATGAAAATTGAGACAGACAGCTGGGGTAAGCATTATCGCCACATAATGAATCCAATACATAATGTTGAACCCCCTACTTGTTTGTAGGTCTTATTTCTGGTTCAGTGCACACTCCATTCTCCTAACAAAATCAGTACCACCCAAGCTTAGCACCATTTCAAATTGTTGTGGATCAATACACAAACATCTAGTTGGTCACACATAGGGAATCAGGTCAATAATATTCCTTAACCCAAAAGTCCTGTTAACCTTTATGTAGGCCAATTCATAAGAGTTGTCATGGGCAATGCGTACCACTCTGAAAGGACCATGATACACAAGCAAAAATTTATCTCATCATTTACTTTGCTAGATTTTTCTTTGGTTTTGACGAGGACAAGGGCACCTACTACGAAAATAGTCATATTCACTCCTTTGTCATGGCTTCTCTTCCTTCCTGCTGCTTTCCTTTTCATCATCTCTTTAGTCAATCTGATCTTTTCGTTCTGTGCTACTTCACTTACCTGAGGGAAATCCACTTCTTCTCTGATGATGTTGCTGGGTTTCTCGTTGAACATAGGCTCACATGGGGCTTATCCTGTCGATTTGTTCCACAAGTTGTTGATAATGTTTTCAAAATGTTGAATATGACCCGCAGAAGCAGTGTGTTTCTTACTATAATAAGTCCTGCACAGTCTGTTAATCTCCTCCATAACCCTTTCGCTCATGTTACCTTGTGGAAAGTGTAGAAATCTTTATGTGTTTTATCTTGTGTATTGCCACACAGTGTTCAAACCTCTCTGAAACAAATTGTGGACCATTTTCAGGCAAAAGTGACTCTGGAACACCTACATTACCAAAGTAATCGGATCTCAACTTCTCAATTATAATATTGGCATTTGCCTTCTTAATTGAATACAGTTGTACATATTTTCAGAATGTGTCCAAAACAACGAAGTTATATTTACAACCCCCTGTAGAATCAGGCAACGCTCCTAGAAGGTCAACTGCTATAAGCTCTTTAGGTTCACTAGGAAGGACAGAACGCATTAAGCGTTTTGATGCCACCCCAGTTGTCTTTACTCTCTGACATTTATCACACCTTTCTAGGCTCTGCTTAACCCTTCTCCACAAGTTGTTAAATATTACTGTCTCCTGCTGTTTGATCTTTCAATAAACAGCCTATGAGACCATCTTATGAATTTCTTTTCTCACTGCTTGCTTTTTTGAAAATGGAATAATATAAGTTTTCGTGAAAAATGGATCATGATCCTTAAACTTTAATTTGCACTCAAAATCTTTTACCAGACCAGGCCTGTCTGAAAATGCCTTACAATTGCTCAGGATAATACCTTTTAATTCATCCTTTTTGCATTTGTAGTACCTTCAACATCCTCAACTCTTTTTATTATCTCCAGCCTTACTCTCTCCTCCTCTTCTTCAACAGTAACCTGCTCTGTGGTGAAAACTCTTAATGGCAAATCTAATACAGTTTCCATACACTTGTCCATATCTTCCAAGAATGATACTTCGTACCTACTTGGCTCTGAGCACTATGGGACTCAACTGCTGAGGTCATTAGTCCCCTAGAACTTAGAACTAGCTAAACCTAACTAACCTAAGGACATCACAAACATCCATGCCCGAGGCAGGATTCGAACCTGCGACCGTAGCGGTCTTGCGGTTCCAGACTGCAGCGCCTTTAACCGCACGGCCACTTCGGCCGGCGGTACCTACTTCTGTTGTACTTAAAACTAAACATACCACTAGCAAAATCAATATTTACACAGCATTTGAACAAGAAATTAGTTCCAAATATTACATCAGTACTGAGATTTTGAATCACCAAGAAATTGCACTCCAACAGCAGTCCTGCCAATTTCACAGTTAATAGATCCACTTGTATCACACGCTATGATAGCTTGCCAGTAGCACCAATAAATTTTATTCCGGAAACATGTATCGCTACTATACCCTCAGTGTCCTTAATCGATTCAAAAAAATACCCGTGAAATGCCATTCAAGTCACTAACAATCTCCAGTTAACACTTAACATGTATCCCTTGTACGTATGCTGTTATTACAGGGTGCCACACTTCCTTTTCAGTTACCAGGTGATCTTCATACAACAAATACTCCCTGGAAATACTATCATCCTGCTTACCAAAATGATTATCAGACACAGTCAAATGACAGACAGCATGGTCGTCTTCCTCATTACCACTCTCAGTCTCTAACTCTTCATCATGCCTAATATTATCGTCCTTTATTCTTTCTTTACTTAACACGTGACCATCGCTATCAATTATAAATTCAAATACCTCATCCTCGTCACTGTTGGGTTTGTCACTGCTATGATCGTTACCACTACTGTCAGAATCAGACCCACTGTCACTTTCACTGACCTCCAATATTTGGCTAATTAGTTGATCCTTGTTTCCAGTATTAGACCACAAAGCAAAACACCTGAATTCTTTATGTTCTCTTAAACTTTTAACATCCATTTTGACATTTTGGACACCCTGAGCAACAGCAACACACTCTGTTTCCTCACTTGATTTTATTATGGTAAGTTCCTCTTCTCATTTTTTGGAATAAACATTGCTACTCACACCATCATTCAACATCTCACTACAATTAGAAATTACACTCATCTTACTACTATCATTTACATTTCCCTTACCTGTGACTACAGCACGTTTATATAAATATAAATAGGCTCTTCATCACTACTTGCTCTAGTGCGAGCCAAAACTGGAGCATTATCTAGTTTAAATGGTTTGATCCAGAATTAAAATCATCTCCTCCACTTGAATTTCTCCTACCGTTTCCATGCCCGTTCGGCTATTCTCCATCCAACCTTTCCTTGAATTTCTATTGTAATTAGTCCTGTTCATCCGATTTACCTGAAATTCGCTCCCTGATTGAGTATTGTCATCAAAATTCCTTCTACAGTTTTCCACTGATGGCTTCACCCTCTCCATTTTATCAACATAATTCAAGAAATCAATAATATTAACCCTAAGGTTGGTACAAGCAATTCTCTAACTTTCTGAGTCAATTTAGTTTCTAAACCAATAACTATTGATTCACTACCTAGCTCTTTGTCCAAATATTTCAATTTGTTTATCTAAAGTTGACAGAAAACTTTCACAGTACGCTTCCTAGAGTCAAATCTCTCTCCTCCCCAAAATTCACTCAGCATTCTTTGCTGCTTATCTTTCGAGCAATATTCATCTAAAAATGCTTTTCAAAGCTTTGCCACGAAGTACAACTATCAGCTACCTGAGCTGCCCATTCATAAGCATCTCCTTTCAACAGCCCCTCACAAATGACATTTTCTCTTTATCATTCCATGTTTCAGGCAAATCATTAAATTTTCTAACGAAATCCAGTGGATGCACTTCCCATATGGTTCAAAATTATGAAATTTCTGACAACTAACAAATAAAGGACTGCTTAGGACATTGCATACTCCATGCTTTAGATTTAGTGACTGTTCCATCTTTTTCTCCATTTCAGCCTATTTTGAATCTACATTTTTATTTACTTTTACCGATTTTCCCTCTACCACTACTGCACACTTTGTTTCTCCCTTTCTTTGTAAATCATTTTTAATCTGATAGATTTGGTTCTCAAGTTTAACCCTGTTTTCAGCACAAAATTTACTGGCAGCTTTGACTTCATCTTTACACTGTTTTTTAAAAGCCTCCACCCTCCTACTATAGTCATCACAAAGCTTCTTTCTCTCTTCTACACATTTACTGCTCATCAATGTTAATTTCTCATTAGTGTTATGTACTACTGTCTGTATCTTTCTATTACAATCTTTAGCTACCGCCACAACCTTCTTATTTAATTCTCAAAGATTAGAGCTGACTACCTTAATCTCCTTTTTAATTTCTTTCTTCAGTTCATCCTTTAAGCTAACCATGTCAGTTCTAATGCCAATAGTTTTGTTTTCCGCCCTGCTAATGTCTTTTTTCACACTACTAATGTCTTTTTTCATACTACTAATCTCTGCTTTCATATTACTGATATTATTTTCCTCCCTACTAATGTGTTCTTTCATATTCATATTACTCATAATATACCTTAACATCGATTCCATATTTCCGTCTGCCAAAAAACTTTTCTTCTTGCTGTCTTTCGCTACTAGGTTGCTCCTCCTTAACCTTAACGATCTCACCAACTTCCGTACTGTTTTCGCTCACATCACCACACAGTGTAGATGACGCTTTCATCATTTCATCTACAATAGGATTTTCGTCCCCATAATTCATAGTTACATTCATGTCTGATTTATAATCTCTATCGTCTACAGAACCAGTCTCCTGTTGTCTCTTGTCTCCCATCACACTGTCTTGTTCGTTAAGGTCCCTCATTTTGTATCACTTAATAATAAACAGCTTTTACAATGAATTACCTGATCCTCCTGAATGTAGAACTCGTGAGAGGAACAAGAATACATAATAAATACAGTAAAAGACAGGTATGAATGTGCAAATGTTCAGAATGATCGTCATGGATGTGGAAAGAGGCAAAATATTTTTAAATATATTTTCGTTTACGAGGTAATTAACACTGAATAAAAGTGTCATTTTACAACACTTATTTACATTTTTACTACGCAAAAGAATCGACTTCAGGTATTTAATTAATTTTTTCTAAAGATTCTTGATAGGGGTTGTTTCTTTGTGTCACCTTGATAATAATGTCGTAGTGTAGGAAGTGTGTATATTTATTGAAAAAGCGTGTGACGATTCATATTAAATGGCTAGACGTAGGAGAAATAGAATGGATGATATGGAAGATTTACCATTCGGTGAACATAATGTTCAGAGAAATGTGGTAGAGGGACTAGATCCAGGATTAGATCCTGTTGCTTTGCAAGAAAGTATTCGTGATACCGCTAATAATATAGCAACAGCTGCCAATGTGAATGTAAGCTTAGTAGAAGCGCAGAATACAGGTACTGTGTTTGGAGATAGTACGTCGCAATCTAGTAATACCAATACTTTGGATGCCAGCTTGTTAATTAATATTCTTACTCAATTTAAAGATGAATTGGTTAAAGAAAGTAGATTAAAAGAAGCGGAGCGTTCAGCGAGAGAAGCTGAGCGAGAAGCGGAACGTTCAGCGAGGGAAGCTGAGCGTTCTGCTAGAGACGCAGAGCGTTTCGCCAAATTGGAGGAAAGTATTTCTGCTAGAGAAGCAGAGCGTCTTGCCCAATTAGAAGAGAATATTTTAAAAGAAAATAAAAAATTAGCCGATAAATTGGATAACTTAGACTCAGATTTTAAGAAAAAAATTGAAAAAGTCCAAGATGACGTACAAGAGATTACTGAAAGGTACGATACCTTGAGCATTAAAGTTACGCATCGAATCAAGATCAGATCGTAAAAGATATTAATAACTTCGTAAAAGATGTTAATAATTTGACCGATAGGATGGATAAATTAGAATTTAATACTAAAGACGCCGTAGATAATTGTTTAGGGGAACAATCGAAGAGCGCTGAAGAAAGATTATCTAAATGGTTTGAAGAAAAATCTTTCAGGGTTACTAAACAAGCCTCTGATATTGTAGATGATATTCAGCGGTCAGGTCAGGAAAATATTAATGATTATAAGCAATAATTTAAATTAATAAAGGAAAGAGCGTTAGAGGAAGTATCGAAACAACATTTAAATTCAAATACCAAAGTTTCTAGTAATGAAATACGTGACGAGGGAATGGACAGATTGGATACCGGAGTGATGCAAACTGATATCTTTTCTGATCATGTTTTTAATTTTAGACCGAAGAAACGGGTGAAATTTGGTGGAGAAGTGAATGAAAATGATGTAATGTCTGGCTGGGATTCGGAACCCCGAATGCAGCAAGGTTATTTATCTAATTTAAAAATTGAAACCAGTATCTTTAAAAGTAGACAATTCCCCGCCTTTTCAATGGAGAAAAATAGCGTTCAAATACATTCTAAAGTATTCATTAATAGCTTTAAGAGAGCATTTCCCCAAGGTTGGACAGAAAAGGACAAAATACAGTTTATTGTCTCTAAAATGGTTGGAGAAGCAGCTATATGGGCTACCGACGCAAGCGAATGATGTTTTTCATGTCAGGAATTTGAAAGGCTATTTCTGTCAAAATTCTGGTCTTTTAGCAAACAAGAAAGATTACGAAATGACTTTTTAGTCGTGAGATATTCAATCCTAAAAAGGGTACTCTTAGGAATTATTTTGAAAAGTACGTAAATAAGACGAAATTTTGGTATAATCCTATTTCGTTTAAGGAAGTAATAAGAATTTTAAGATCTAGATTGCCAATTTATATTCGAGAACGTCTAGTAACGGTGCCCGATGACGATCTTGAGTACTTTTTGTCCATGGTAGATGAAGTAGACAATCTGTTAGAAGATGCTAGACATCAGAATATTAACAATAATTATTGTCAATTTAACGTAGGTAGTGGTAACAGCAACAGCCTTAACTACAACAATATCAACTTCGCTTGGAGAAACGGCAATCGAAATGGGAATAATAATAATATTAATCAGAGGCAAATTTTTAATTCTGGGCAAAGGTATAGACCTTCTTTTGGGAACAATAATCCGAATTTTGGTAACAACCATTATTACGGTTCTAATAATAATAATTTTGGAGTCAGGAACGGTAACAATACATCGAATGATGTCCAGAATAGGAGGCGTAGATCTACAGAAAACCAATCACAAAATTTTAACGGATGCACAATATTTCTGCACCGAGTACATCTTGGGCACGTAATCGAAATGTACAATGGAAGGAACCATGTGTGAATAATGGTAATAGTAATTTCAGAACCAGTATGAATAGTGCTGACAATTCAATACCATTAACCGATAGAAAATGTTTTAATAATTCCGGTGCTTTAGGTAACGGTCAACTACTCTGAGAATAGTAGAAGTACACGACGAGCCCAAACTTACGACTGAAACTAGGGGGGTAAACTGAATCCAGTCAACGTAGGCCTTCCTCGATTGGCTGGAGGGAATCAGGAAGGCAAATTGTGTGGTACATACATACTCCGATATAATAATGAGAAAGGTATCCGAGAAGAACTGTTAGAGGAAAGACACTGCACGAAGACCAATGAAGAGACTTTATTAGCCACCCTGGAGGTAAAGATTGGAGAAATTCCTGTGGAGATATTGATAGATACTGGGTCCTCAGTGAATGTCATGAATTACAGTTTCTATAAGCAGATTTGTCGATGTAAAACGACGCGGGCTTTACCGGTATCTGGGTGCACGATCTCTGGGGCATTTAGTGCTAAAGCACAATGTGTTAGGATGCAGGTTTAGGTTGAGATTGAAATACAAGATGATCGACTAATAAGCGACTTCTTGATTGTTGAGAAACTTTCTGTAATGTGTATTTGGGGTTGGAATTTCCTAAGAGATCACAGTGCTGTCTTAGATATTAAAGAAGGTACGTGTAAGTTAGAAATAAACGATAAATTTGTTGAGTTAATGTTCATGTAAAGATTTGATGTTCATGGAACGTACTGCAATAGCTTTAATATAACATGTTTGAATAATGACATTTTACTGCAAGGTTGTGATGATCATTGCGAGGATTATACAAATGAAATCAGTGAAAATATTATTAATGCGAAGTATTGGAATCAGAATATCTCACGGATTTTCAAAGGGAAGATTTATCTTCAGTGTTAAGGAAGTTCAAATCCGTTTTTAATAAAAAACCAGGAGTAATAAAAGGGTTTGAATATAACATAAGGATTTATCCATGTAAGAATTTTTGTAGAATAAATTACTCAATACCTTGATCAAAAAGAGAAGGTCTTCAAAAAGAGATTAAAAAGATGCTAGAATGGGATATTATTGAACCGTCCAGTTCTGAATATTGCAGTCTGTTGTTGGCAGTGGAAAAGGAAAATGGTGATCTAAGATTGGTTCTAGATGCTCGAGACATCAATAAAATTTTAATACCTGTGAGAACACAACCTGAAAACCTTGAGGAATTGCTACAGAAATTCTATGGAGTCTCTTTTTTAACTTCTTTGGACCTCCGAGATTCTTATTGGCAAACAAAAATAACGGAGGAATCACGTAAATATACGGCATTTGTTTTCGGTGTCCGGTGCTATCAATTTAAAGTCATGCCGTTCGGCTTAAATATTAGCGGTGGAGTTTTCATAGCCGCACTGGATACAGTCTTGGGAACTGAATTATTCGAGGCAGCGACCGTATATGTAGACGACTTATTGATAGCTACTCAAACTTGGGAAGAGCATTTATATTTGTTAAATAAAGTTGTAGAAAGATTTAAAGAGTATGGGGTTACTGCTAATTTAACAAAATCTAAATTTGAAAGAAATAAGATCATATTTTTGGGGCACATTGTTTCACCTAGTGGTATTATACCCGATCCCAAGAAATTAGACAGTCTGAAGAATATTCCTATCCGAAATCTAAAAAGCAATTAAAGTCATTTCTGGGATTGGTGTCATTTTTTCGAAAGTTATTACCTAACCACATTCTTAATAATGATGTTTTATTAAATTTATTACGGAAAAATGTGTCATGGAATTGGACTACTGACTGTAAGGAAGCGTTTGATAATATTCGCGATTCCTTATTACAAGCAGAGATATTGAGACATCCAGACTTGGAAAAGGATTTTTGCAATGCAGCTGATGCGTCAAACGTCGGACTGGGTAGTGTTCTTTTCCAAATGGAGAACGAGAATGATCCTAATACTATTAGAATTATCAGTTTTGCAAGTAGAATTCTATCAGCGTGTGAACGGTCGTATAGTACTACCGAGCTGGAAGTTCTGGCCGTTGTCTGGTCGTTGAAGAAATGTAGGTATTTTGTTTATGGTAAAAAGATTACGGTTTACTGTGACCACCCTGCAGTGTCTACATCTAAATCTACATCCATACTCCGCAAGTCACCTGACGGTGTGTGGCGGAGGGTACGTTGAGTACCTCTATCGGTTCTCTCTTCTATTCCAGTCTCGTATTGTTCGTGGAAAGAAGGATTGTCTGTATGCTTCTGTGTGGGCTCTAATCTCTCTGATTTTATCCTCATGGTCTCTTCGCGAGATATACGTAGGAGGGAGCAATATACTGCTGGACTCTTCGGTGAAGGTATGTTCTCGAAACTTTAACAAAAGCCCGTATCGAGCTACTGAGCGTCTCTCCTGTAGAGTCTTCCACTGGAGTTTACCTATCATCTCCGTAACGCTTTCGCGATTACTAAATGAACCTGTAACGAAGCGCGCTGCTCTCCGTTGGATCTTCTCTATCTCTTCTATCAACCCTATCTGGTACGGATCCCACACCGCTGAGCAGTATTCAAGCAGTGGGAGACCGAGTGTACTGTAACCTACTTCCTTTGTTTTCGGATTGCATTTCCTTAGGATTCTTCCAATGAATCTCAGTCTGCCATCTGCTTTACCGACGATCAACTTTATATGATCATTCCATTTTAAATCACTCCTAATGCGTACTCTCAGATAATTTATGGAATTAACTGCTTCCACTTGCTGAACTGCTATTTTGTAGCTAAATGATAAGGGATCTATCTTTCTATGTATTCGCAGCACATTACACTTGTCTACATTGAGATTCAATTGCCATTCCCCGCACCATGCGTCAATTCGCTGCAGATCCTCCTGCATTTCAGTACAATTTTTCATTGTTACAACCTCTCGATACTCCACAGCATCATCTGCAAAAAGCCTCAGTGAACTTCCGATGTCATCCACCAGGTCCTTTATGTATATTGTGAACAGCAACGGTCCCATGACACTCCCCTGTGGCACACCTGAAATCACACTTACTTCGGAAGACTTCTCTCCATTGAGAATGACATGCTGCATTCTGTTATCTAGGAACTACTCAATCCAATCACACAATTGGTTTGATACTCCATATGCTCTTACTTTGTTCATTAAACGACTGTGGGGAACTGTATCAAACGCCTTGCGGAAGTCAAGAAACACGGCATCTACCTGAGAACCCGTGTCTATGGCCCTCTGAGTCTCGTGGACGAATAGCGCGAGCTGGGTTTCACACGACCGTCTTTCGAAACCGATGCTGATTCCTACAGAGTAGATTTCTAGTCTCCAGAAAAGTCATTATACTCTTACATTATACGTGTTCCAAAATTCTACAACTGATTGACGTTAGAGATATAGGTCTATAGTTCTGCACATCTGTGTCATTCTTGTTATCCAGTAAAATGTTACATGCCAGGTTAACTCGCTGGGTACTACTGTTGCAAGAGTATAAGATCGATGTAAAACATGTGAAGGGTCGAGACAACGTAGTAGCAGATATGTTGTCCCGATTACCTAAAGGTTTAAAAGAAAATAATTATGACGACAGTGAACACAATTTTAAATTATTTTTAATTAGATCAACATCTTATAAAAAGGAGTTTGATGAAATTTGTAACAAAATCACTGAATTGCAATGTGCCGAAAAGAAGTGGGGCAATATAATATGATCTTTGAAACAAACGGGTAACGTGAATGGCAATAAATTTCAGCTAATCGGCGGGACATTGTAGTATCGTAAAAATGCATATTCCAACTATTTAATATGCATACCTACTGAATGTTTGACTACGTTTATTTGGTATACTCATTTAGTTTGGGGACATAAGGGTGTAAAGAAATGTGTAAACAAATTATTAAGATATTGTTTTTACCCAAACTTGAGAAAATATGCAGTACAAATTTTGTCTAGATGTGTTTTGTGTCAGAGGACGAAGCCAAGTAATATCAGTAATAAAGTAAAATTACATCCTATCATTCCGTCTAGACCACTGGAATTGGTTTCGTGTGATGTAATCGGGCCATGGCCGATTGTGAAGGGAAATTTTCGATACGTGATAGGTTTCTACGATGCATTTTCGAAATTTGTTAAGTTATATCCTATAAGAACTACGAATGTAAGACCTATGTTGAGGATATTTGTGAATAAATATATTTATGATGTAGGGAAACCAGAAAGAGTAGTTACAGATAACGCATCATATTTTATTAGTAGACGTTGGAAGCAAATGATGTCCGAACAGAAAATCCGGCATACCTTCATCTCCAAGCACAGACCTTAAAGTAGCCTGATAGAGCGGGTATTTAGAGTGTTGATATATTTATGAGGGCTCAGATTTCGAAGGACCATGTAAGATGGACTGAAATGTTGCCAATTTTCGAAAATATACATAATAGCCTACCACATCTCTCTACAAATTGTACGCCTAATGAGGTACTTTTAGGTAAACAGGATTCCATTGAATGGTTATCTAATCTTCCGATAATGACTAGATCTCCTATGAAGAAAGAAGATTTATTTAAAGTAGTACATCAGTCATTAAAGCACCAAGCCTGTATTAGGAAAAGACAATTTGCCAAAAAGTGGAACCTGTATCTTATTATAACATAGGGGATAAGGTGTTAGTACGTAAATACCCAAAGTCATCGATCTGGAAGAAGATCAATATAAAATGGGAATATTTGTTCGACGGACCTTATCAAATAATAGGGAAACCTTTTTCATGTAATTATGCATTAGCAGACGAGAAGAACCGTGTAAGAAAAGGCATTTATCATCATGTGGAAATTAAGAAGTTTATTTTGAAGTAATAATAATTTTATGGTTTCAAATTTTAATATTATTGTGGTTATTATATAACAATTATGTGTGTAGAAGTCATTTGAAGTGCCTACAAGTTAATATTACAGACAAATCTTTATTATGAGATTTATTAGTTGTGTAGGTCGGCTTTACGCCTATGGTAGTTCTTAGTTTTGTTCTGAATATTATAAGCAGATTTGTTTAGAGAATTCTAGGCGTAGGAAGGCCTCATGCCATTAATACAATTGTTTTATTATTTGTTTAAAGAATTCTAGGCGTATGAAGGCTTCACGCCTTTAATAAATTTGTCTTACTATTTGTTTGTAGGATTCTAAGCGTATGAAGGTTTCACGCCTTTAATAAAATTGTTTTATCATTTGTTTGAAGTATAGTAGGTGTAGGAAGGCTTCACTCCTTTAAGAAAGTTATCTCATCATTTGTTTAAAGAATTTTGGAAGTAGGAAGGCTTCACGCCTTTTGTAAAGTTATTTGAACATTTGTTTAAAATATTCTAGTTGTAGGAAGGTTTCACGCCTTGTGTAAAGTTATTTGAATATTTGTTTAAAATATTCTAGTTGTAGGAAGGCTTCACGCCTTTCGTAAAGTTATTTGAGCATTTGTTTGAAGTTTACTAGTTATAGGGAGGCTTTATGCCTTTAATAAAGTTTTCTTGTATTTATTTGAAGAATACTAGGTGTGTGAAAGGCTTAACGCCTGTGTTTAAGAATTGTTGACTGTGAAGAAGTTACTTAATTGTTATTGAAGTTGGGTAAAGTATTTTGTTCAAAGGATATTATCTATAGGTATTTTTCGCACTTTGAAGGAAGTTTGTTGTGTCGATTTGAAGAACATTAATGGTAGGAAGGCTTTACGCATCAGAAACTTAATTAAAAGAATTTGTTTAAATAATATTATTGTGAATTATCTTTAGATTTTAATGTTTACAGATTTATTTGATGATTGTTCAATATAGATAAGTGTTGTTCTTGTGATGAGGTTTCTTGGGTTTGCTATTAGGTTAAAGTATGATGTTATCCATAGGTGGATTTTTAATGAAGGAATGGTAGAATTATAAGGATTATGCTGGCTTTACGCCTGAAGATAGTTGAGATTCAAATCTTCAATTATTATTTATTTATTTAAGGGATAAAAAAATTCTAATGTATGATGTAATGACATCTATCACCTTTGTTACTGTATTAAGTTTCAATACTTAGATTATGTTAAGTAAAGGTGGCACAAGGAAATGTCTCTGAAAGTTTTCTGGTGGTAGGAAAGGATGCTTTTGCAAGGTTATCGAATTCTCTTGCGTAGTCATTTAACAAAGATGGTTCAGTAAAAAGGAAGTGTTTGTTTTAAAAGAAAGTGTCGTGCGAAGTGTCAGTGGTACGATATATTAGTGACGAGGGAAGTATGTTTTCATATCAAGTAGGGAAAAACTGTTAATACGATTTCTTCGTGAAATGAATAACTTAAAACGTCTTAACTATGGAGTTAGAATTTATAGAAGGTTATGAACCTTTATAAGCAATCGTGTGACTAACTGTTGGCCTCTGACGCATAGATTAAACTGAGCAATGTTATAAACGTGTGTGTGTGTGGGGGGGGGGAGGGGGGCATTCAACAGAAGGTATTAGAGAACAGGATGTGGACAAATTAATTAAAATTCAATGGAATACTTTGAATCTACTGTTCCAACCAGAAATTGAACAGTAGTGTAGTAATATCGGTGATTATCGTCGAAGATACAGCTATTAACGGCTGTATACAGCAGAACATCGGACTTCAGGAAATAAGTCTCGGTCGCAAATCAAAAGAAGAGGCGGCCGAGTGAAGAGCCAGACCGACAACGCTGCCTGGTCGATCTGGTGCAGTTGGCAGCGTCTCTTTGGCGAGCCTCTTCGAGTGATGACAACGTAAATAGTCTGTGTTAAACAATGAGATACAGACGTTCGTAAGTCTCTGTCACAAGCCAAAAGAAGAGGCGGCTGAGTGAAGAACCAGATTGTACAATGCTCCCTGCTCAATCTGGTGCGGTAGCAGCTTCTCTTTTGCGCGAATTGTCATCAGCAGAAAATTCAAGAAATTGTTGAAGTTCAAGTTTTGCAAAATTTGTTTTGTATAGTCATGGTATTTTTTAAACAGAGCAGTGCGCTTAGGCTCTATATAATAAGTGATAAATTTAAATTATTGAATTGTGTAGTGTCGGTTCGGTTAAGCCAAATTATTAATTTTATTACAGGTTGTGTCTTGAAATATTTAGTGGGCAAATCTGTTAAGCCCTTTTGAAATTTTAATGTTTGTCAAATTTGTTGTAACCAAATTTTGTATGATGAGAATGATGTATGAAAGAGAAATGAAAAAAAGAAAAAAATGGCAGAAAAACACCCACTGCTAGGACCATGATAAGCGAAGACAGTTTACATTTATCACAGTCCTGGGGGGGGGGGGCGATGTAACACCTACAACGCCTCTCGGTGTTAATAAACCAAAATAGCTCCCAAATTAGCTCCCATATCCTCGAAATGTAAATTCAGAAAATGTCCCAAGCCCCTCCAAAAGTAGTAATTTACGAAATAGAAATAAGAGGGAAATCTATAGTAGAAAAATAATAGAAAAAGAAAAGAATTTTAATCATAAATTTTGGAAGCATGGGAGGGGGAGAAAACGATAGAAATGGTCAAATTATTAGTTATTCTTATATATGAGAAAATCAATATTATAGTCACAGAACGTAGGTCTTGAACACCAAAGATAGAGTTTACTGAAGTATAAATAGACATACAATGCAATTATGATACTCCAGTCTCTATCCTCTAGTCTGTTCGAAGTCAGTCAGGACGTACAGCCTTAGGAAGCAACAAGAGGAGCTTTATTAAACGAGGGTGCAAGAATAAATCGCGTCGAGATTGTTTTTTGGGAAGCATTGATTTCAGATCAGAATTAGAACTTTTGTCATATTAGAGGAACGGGGAGGTGATCAATAATCTCTCTGACTTTAACGTCACTTCGTGCGAAGATTTAAATATTTTACGGAATTAAAGATTTTTGGACAGATTCGGACTTTGTATTGTGATAGTGGAAAAGCTTTACTTCACGCGACTAGTAATCATAGTTCGTGACAGTTTATGGATATTAAATGGGAACAATCTTTTTATCGAAAGTGACAGAACATTGTTTAGTATCTCAGATATTGACGGGATTCCAGATTAGATACTTATTCAACGAACCCCTTTGAATGCGATCGTGTGAATGAATTGATTTATTAATAATTATTGTTAAATAAAATAAAGTGCCAATTTGAAACTGACTATTCGTCTTGAACTTCACTTCGATTTAGGTTCATAAGTAATTAGGTTACGTGATTTCCACCAAGAATAAACTGCAGACTAGTAACTGAAACAAGTGAACGAGAATCTATTGAAATCAATAGTATTAATTTACTTATGGTTTTTTCCTTCAGAACTGGGAAGACAATACGTGTAGTGACTCACTGGGGTTAATTTAAGAACTAGTCGGGATAAAACAAAACCCCTCAATACCAGTCAATGTATAGATAAATTAACATTCCTACTTTCATGCAAGATACGGAAGCCGGGATAGAAGAAAGGGTCGCTACATTTGGCCAACCAGATTGCCCGACATAAATCCCATCGAACATTTATGGTACATGTTCGAGAGGTCAGTTCGTGCACAACATCCTGCACCAGCAACACTATCACAATAATGGACAGCTGTAGAGGCAGCACGGATCAGCACATCTGCAGGGGACTTTCAACGGCCTACTGAACCCATCCCACTTCTCGTTGCTGTACCATGCTGGGAAAAATGAGATCTGATACAATATTAGGAGGTGTCCCAGGGCTTTTGTCACGTCAGTGTACGTATAAGAAGTAAAATTTCGCCGTTTTCCTCTCTGGTTTGTAGAATTGTCGATCATGAGTCATCACCACCATTATCATCAATGATTAGGTCTTTTAGCCTGTTCCGCCTCAAAATTGTTCACACTGTCTATTTAAGGGACGTCCAACGTTTCTTACTCCCGTTGTGTTATATATTGTATTAAAAAATATAGTTATCCTATATTAAACATAATCCGCATGTGGTCTTTACACTTCAGTCGGTATTTTTCAGTTTTCTTTGTAATGCGTTCAACATTTACTGCTAGTCTAATAAAGGTGTTACTGTTACGATTCAGTCGTTTGCTACAAAGCTAAGGAATGACTCGATTCGTCGTAGTTATCAGATGCTGGGTTCCAATATGCGTTACCATACAGCACGAAGGCAACGCTATTAATCTGTAAAATTTAATTACTGTTTCTTTCCGCACCTTATGTTTTATTCCACAGGAATATCTCACTCTGGCCACTTTTAGCTCAACATCATCCGAACTGCAAATTTGTAACATTGCATCCTAAGTATTTAAACTCTCTTACTTGTTCACTTATTTGTCTGTTTGTAACAGTTTTGAATCTTGTGGGTCCCGAGCCTTGAAGTGCCATCACTTTTGACTTTTCCGTCGATATTCTCATTCTGCATTTAGTGGTAATTTGATCCAACCCACGTTTCAACCTTTAGTTCAGATTCTTCTATCATAAGCAGATCGTCAGTAAACAGCAGCTCCATGAAATTGTAATTGTCACTTCTTAATGCGTAGTGCAATATAGCCATCAATTTTTGAATGATATCTTCAATGTAAATGTTGAAAAAGTGATGGACAGTGGGCAGCTTTATCTAACACCTTGATAAACATCGGCAGATTCTGCCCCATTCCTTATAGTACGAATCCTCATTTCATTATTCTTACAGAATGTCTGAATTGCCGTAATTAGATGTGCTAGAACTTCCATTTTCGTTAGTGATTCATATACCATTTTCCCTTTTCCTGCTCAAAAGTCTTTTCATAATCGATAAGAAGTTAATACGTCGATAATTCAACTTCTTTTCTTAGTTACTTGCGACAAAGCGAAAAACAATCAGAACATGATTTACCTTTTCTAAAACGATGTTTTACTTCTAACATACGAGCATCCACTACTCTTATAAATCTCTTGTTTATAATTTTAGCACGCAGTTTCTAACAGGAATTTAGCAGATGTACTCCTCGGTAATTTGCGCATTGTGATGTATCGTCTTTCTTGTAACTAGAGCATACCAAATCCTCATTCCATTCGTCTGGCGTATGTTCTCTGTCAGCAAATATTCATTAAATTTAAAAATATATATTTTAGTTGATAAGATGCATATTTAACCAGCTCCATGTTTATATTTTCAGTGCCAACGACATTTTGTTTTTGTTTCTTGAATCACTTTTTGCAGTTTTTCCATTGTTGTCACATCTACGGAGTCACTGGTACCGATGGTTAGTTCTGGTTCTTCATCAGTATCAGTCCATCAGCATTTAAATTGCTTTAACCGTCTCTTTCGGATATTACATTCAGTTTTAAAGCGTATATTTCTTATAATAGCGTACATAATTGTGTAAGCTCCCGTGACAAGAGTCAGGTGACGTAAAAGATTTCTAAGTAACATATCACGTCAGTGTTAAAAACTATACCAGACAAATCAAGGTTTTGGCTACTGCTGCAGTGACCTCCTTCTGAGTCGACTGTTATTTACATTATAACGCGGTGCGATACTCAGAAAACTTTTATGTCAGCTTTCTCGTTGAATAAAGTGCTTCATGATTTGTTTCGTTTTATATTCCATGAATATCACATTCTATTTCACTCACATATCGATCGGAACTTTCTCGTTTAATTTTTCGTATTTATTTCTTTACTAAACCAGATTTACGTTTACAGTCCTCTCTGTAATTCATATTATTAGGTACAGACAAGGTAGATATGAATTCTTTTTGGCTTTTATTGGTTTACTAATACGGTCTTTCCAAATCATTATTCCCATTTTATAATATTTCTTTTTCCTCATTCCTAATGCTTCAGCGGCTGCTTATGTTACAATTCCTTTAATAGCATTCCATCTAACTAGCGATCGGATGATCCATCCAAGCTTCTGTGTCCTTTTATTCTCAGCCATGTCTATTTTTAGCTGCAAGAATATGGTGTATTATTGAAGCTGTACTTCAAGCTGCCCATGTAAATTTATGGATATCATGATGATTAAAACACGTGTTTGTCATTCTTAATTCGTTATGCGTGGCAAACTCTATTAGTTTTTTTGCATTGCTACTGATGTATCTTCACCTTTTACCAGCTATACCTTTAAGAGGTCTCTTACCCACTTGGGCGTCTAATTCATCCACGATAAGTATATAATAACTTTTGATTATTTTTGTATAGTGTTCTCTAACAAGTTGTGAAATTCGTTAGTATTTTGAGTTCATCCTCCTCCCGGGGGATACAAAGACAATATGGAGACATTTATCATCTCTCAGCTTTAAGACTTTTTACTAGTATTTTTTTATGCATTTTCTGTTCATTAATGCTCGCCCCACCCAAATGTAGACTTCAGCAAAAACTCTTTGTTCTTGTGATACTCCGCATTAGATCGTCACATAATTTTGAAATTTGATCATTTCCTGTAATTTCATTTACATTTCAGTGACGGCAGCAATGGTTTAGCTCTGCTGGTTCCTGTTCCTTTCCTGGTTATTAATGTGTCGTATCTCTTATAGTCCATGTTGCTATTTTACATATTTCTTATATACGTGATTTGTCTCACTCTTTATCTTACTTCTTTCGTGGGTCAACATATAATAATCAGTCCGGCATGTCGTTACCCACCACACTGTGACGTGGTCACGGGACACTTCAATTGCTAAAAATCTGAAGAAAAATTAACGCCGGACATAATAAGTTCTTCACAATATTTCGACAAACGGACTTGTCGCTATCTTCAGGTAGTTCTTGATGACTAGCGCTCTGCTTAAGTCAGCTTTATACACAAATTAGCCGCTGCCCCCTCCACCACTTCACTGCTATCAGTGCCCATGGATCCGCCATAGTTGGTAGTGCCAATGGTGGGGTAAGTCTGTTTGCATGCAGTTAAAGTCAGGTGTGACAATATTATGACGTGTACATGCTGTATTAAGACGACGGAGGCCATCTATCTACTTCTGTGCTCGTTCAAGACACTAAATTTCTGTAGCCATTCTTTCAAACGAATTAAAGAAGCAGTTCATTGTGTCTTCAGTTGGTATATTTCCTGCAATTTTGGAAGCTATTAACGTTTTCATTTTCTTTGGAGTGTAAACTTGCCAAATTTTGGAAAAAAAGACCTTACAGTTCGATCTGTAAACAGTAAAATTGGTGATTCTAGAAGGAATACCGAGGCTCAGTCAGTTGAATGCAGTGATCCCGTGTTCGAAACTACCGAGAGATTAGTTCTTTTTTATGTGAAAATTGTCGCCAAGTAGCAGCGCGGTACGGATTCCACATTAAACGACGTAAGTGGGGAATTACCTTCTGAAATGATATAATTGTTAACATTAAAGACTGAATTGTCTAACGCCAAAACATAATTCGACAAGTATCCATCATACTGTCAACGAATAACACGTGTCATTGAAGAACTACATCAGTGTATCTGAAGTTGTCCTAATGTTTTTTTTTTTTAGTAAGCATTATAGAATCTGACCTTCAAAACCACTTTTGGGATTCCCAGTCTCACCAGGGAAAACGACAGGTGCCAATCTGAATTACCTGTATTGAGGCATGAGGGAAGTCTTTAGGAATATCTAATACTAATTTTAACTTTCCATTTCGTTTCTATGTACGTGATGGATACAGCAATTTTGCTGAAAATAGGTGAAATAAGAACTTTTATCTCAAATGCCAGTTTCAAGTGAAAGTACTGAGCTAATACAATGATTTTTATGTCAGTAAAAGTAGAGTTTTGTTAATATTACTCATCACAATCCTAAAAACTTAGGGCATGACTAATGAGAATATAGACAAGCAAAGTACTCCAACATGTCACGTGAAACATAAGGTGCTGCTCTTAGGCGTAGAGAGGCACAGCATGCCATGGATTATTTTTCTATGTACTTTAATATCTTTGTCCCATTGTACTTCTTCAATCCAGTATTCATAATCATTTGGAAACTGCGATGAAAATACTGTTGAAAATTTTAAAATGAGTTGAAAGTAGGTGTCAGATGAGTAACGTTAAGAAAACTTTGCACTTCACTGATATAAAGAACCAACCATTTGCAAACATTGTCAGCTCAGTAGAGTCCTTGAAGCTATTATTTGAGAAAAAGAAGCTCTTTGGTAAACTGATTGCAGTAAAAATGCTGTACCAATCACGTATACTGAAATGAAATAATAACTTAAATTTGAGATTAAATGTGACTAATGACTTCCCTGATGTCTCGGTACAAGTAAGTCAGACTGGCACCTGTCTCTCTCCTCGATGAGACTGAAAATCTCAGAAGTGTGTATGAAGGTCAGATTCTATCATCCTTACTGATAAACTACTAAGACAACTTCAGACACACAGACGCCGTTATTGAATGATACGTGTAATTGGTTGATAGTTTGGAGGTCATCTGTCAAATTGTGCTTTGGTGTCAGACATTTCAGTCTTTAATAGTAATAACTGAATCTCTGCTGAAGGTAAATTCCTACTTGTTTGGAGTTTAATGTGGACTCCGCACCACACTGATACTTGGTGTTGTGACTTGGCAAGACAGTCAAGCCACTAAGAGGCCCCCCTGTGGGTTCGGGGGTTAGAATAGGCCCGCGGTATTCCTGCCTGTCGTAAGAGGTGACTAAAAGGAGTTTCAAACGTTTCGGCCTTATGTGATGGTCCCCTGTCGGGTTTGATCTCCATATCTCAAAATTTTTCCGAAGAGCGAGCCGATTGGGGAAGGGCGCCTTACTTGGTGCATTGTGTCCATGTTGTGTTGAGAACTTTCGCCATCTTATTCGTCGTTGCATTGCAGTCCTGCCCGCTCTCCATCGCTTGGGCATGGATACGCTCCTGCGTGCACTTTCTGCCAAGCACTGTGCAGGGCCATTTTCTGCACTGACGACGCCCATGGACCACATGTCACCTAACATCCAGCACGGTAGCCAGTCCGTTGTGGTGGGGCCGCCATGTACCCTCTTGGTTGTAGCCCCCTGACAACACAGGGATCGCTCTACTGATGCCTGCGCCGTTAACTCCCCACGTATGCCAAGGAGTAGGTGCCCATCTCCCTGGGGCATCGGGACTCCCGGCAATGGCCATCCTGCCAGGTGGCCTTTGCTGTGGCTGGGTGGGGCCCGTGGGGAGGGCCCTTGGTCGGAGTAGGTGGCATCAGGGTGGATGACCCGCAATGAAGCGTGGTACATCATCTCTCGCTGGCGGCCAGCCATCAGCAGTCTCTAAGCGTTCCAAAGCTCACTTTAAGGCTAATGTGTATGACCCCAAATCGTTCCCCTCCCTCGCCACACCATGGGAGGAACGAAAGGCATTGCATGAAAGTGAGACGTATTCGCCCAGATATCTTGTCTGTACCAGAGCTGATGGGGAATCTTTTATGTCCGTGAAGCCTCAGTTCTTTGTAGAACATTTAGAGGACAAGTTTGGGGAGGTGGAGGGCTTGTCCAAGATGCGGTCCGGATCGGTGTTGATAAAAACGGCATCCTCAGCCCAGTCGCGGGCCTTGCTCGCTTGTACTAAGCTGGGGGATGTCTCCGTCACTATCACGCCCCATAAAAGTCTGAATATGGTCCAGGGCATTATCTTCCACAGGGATCTCCTTTTACAGTCCGATGACGAGCTGCGCGCCTACTTGGAGCGCCGCGGTGTCCATTTCGTCCGGCGCGTCCACCGGGGTCCGAGGGATCGTCAAGTTGCCACCGGTGCCTTCATCTTGGCCTTCGAGGGTGACACGTTACCTGAGAAGGTCAAGGTGATGGTGTACCGTTGTGATGTCAAGCCTTATATCCCTCCCCCGATGCGGTGCTTCAAGTGTTGGAAGTTCGGCCATATGTCTTCACGATGTGCTTCCGACCTCGTCTGTCGCGATTGCGGTCGACCATCCCATCCTGATCATCCCTGTGCCCCGCCTCCAATCTGTGTGAACTGTGGTGCACACCATCCGCCTTGCTCGCCAGACTGTCCGATTCTGCAGAGGGAGCGGAAGATCATGGAAATCAAGACTCTCGACCGCCTGACGTACACTGAGGCGAAGCGGAAATATGATCGGCTTCATCCAGTGTGCATGACAGCTTCTTATACCGCAACTGTCACTCCTGCTACAGTTCCATCCGCTCCAGTCAGCTCTCAGAGTCGAAGTCCCACACCTGCCCCCTTGATGGTGGGGGGCACTAAACCCACTGTTGCTCCTGCTCCATCTACTTCAGGAGCAACACCCCCCCACCCATCGGGGACATCAGTTCCCCCTTCCCCGCCGAAGAAGCGTAAGACTTCTTCGGCTACTCTCGTAAGGAAGGGGTCCCTTGGGGACCTCCCTTCCCAAGTTCCGACCGGTACCAAGGCCGAAAGCCGCAAGTGGCTTAAACAACCGCCAGTCCCTGGTCGTCAGGACACACGGTCGTCGTCTGTCCCTGAGACTGACCCAGTGACGCCCTCCCAGCCTGAACCACCACAGGCACAGCGCGAGAAGCAGAAGAAGAAAAAACTCCCCAAGGCTACCGACATTGCGGTGGCACCCATTCCACCACTTCCTACAAGCTCTGCGTCTGAGGACGAGGTGGAGATTCTGGCGTCCGCTGAGGACATGGATCTCGCCAGTCCCTCGGATGCAATAGATAGCTGTTGTCCAGGTGGTGACTCAGTAGCAGCAGGGGCCCCGGAGGCGTAATCTGCCTCCCCAGTCCCTTCACGCCTTTCCCATCCACGGCTAATACCATCCTCCAGTGGAACTGCAGCGGTTTCTTCCACCATCTAGCTGAGCTCCGCCAACTTCTCAGCCGTCATCCTTTCCTTTGCATTGCTCTGCAGGAAACTTGGTTTCCAGCAATGCGAACCCCCGCCCTCCATGGCTATTGGGGTTATTTTAAGAACCGGGCAGCTTATGCACGGGTGTCTGGTGGCGTCTGCATATATGTCCTTAACTCTCTTCACAGCGAGTTTGTAGAGGTACAAACAGCTTTAGAGGCTGTCGCTGTTCGGGTGTGGACGCCACAGGCTATTACCGTCTGCAGTATTTACCTTCCACCTGATGGTGCAGTCGCGCAGCATGTCCTGGCTGCTCTGATAGCCCAACTGCCGCCACCTTTTTTGCTGCTGGGCGATTTCAATGCCCACAACCCTCTATGGGGTGGGACTGTTTCCGATGACTGCGGTCGGGCCGTGGAGCATGTGTTGGCTCAGCTCGACCTTAGCCTCTTGAACACCGGTGCTCCCACGCATTTCAGTGTGGCCCATGGCTCGTTCTCGGCCATCGATCTCTCTATTTGCAGCCCTGGACTTGTCCCATCCCTCCACTGGAGAGTGTATCCTGATCTGTGTGGTGGTGACCATTTTCCCATCTATTTGTCACTGCCCCAGTGTCATTCTTCTGGGCGCCTGCCCCGCTGGGCTCTCCACAGGGCTGACTGGCCGGCTTTTACTTCCGCTGCAACTATTGAGTCTCCCCCACAGGGTGACATTGACGAGGTGGTGCGTGTTTTAACCACGTCCATCATTTCAGCGGCCGAGGCTGCCATCCCCCGTTCTTCTGGCCACCCTCGGAGGAGGGCTGTACCCTGGTGGTCGCCGGAGGTTGCTGAGGTTATTCGCGACCGTAGGCGGGCTCTTCAGCGTCATAGGCGGCACCCGTCTCTGGAGACCCTCATCGCCTTTAAGAGGCTCCGTGCCTTCGCCCGTCGTCTTATTGCACGGCGTAAGCAGGAGTGCTGGGAGAGGTACGTCTCATCCCTGGGCTCCCGTGTCTCCCCCTCGCTCGTGTGGTCCCGGATCCGGCGGATTTATGGATCCCAGACCCCTACGGGTGTCCCTGGGATCTCCCTGGCCGGCGCTGTCTGCACGGACGCTGCCGCCATTGCTGAACACCTTGCTGCGCACTTCGCTAAGAGCTCTGCGACTGCAACTTATCCCCCCACCTTTCGCTCTCTCAAGGAGCGTGCCGAGCAGACGCCGTTATCGTTCCGCACGTGTCGTTCTGAAGAATACAATGCTCCTTTCAGCGAGAGGGAATTCCTCGCTGCCCTCGCCGATTGCCCTGATACAGCACCAGGCCCAGACTGCATCCACGCACAGATGCTGAAGCATCTCTCCAGGGACTGCCAGAGACACATTCTCACCATCTCTAACCGCATTTGGAGGGAGGGCGTGTTCCCATCGCAATGGCGAGAGGGTGTTATTGTCCCCATCTTGAAGCCCGGTGCGGACCCACAGGCGGTGGACAGTTATCGTCCCATTACCCTCACCAACGTTTTGTGCAAATTGCTTGAACGTATGGTGGGGCGGCGTTTGTGTTGGGTCCTTGAGTCGCGCGGTCTCCTCGATCCATCCCAGGGTGGCATCCGTTGGGGCCGGTCTGCCACGGACAATTTGGTGCGGCTGGAATCTGCTATTCGTACGGCCTTTGCCCAACGTCAGCATCTCGTTGCTGTATTTTTCGATCTGCGGAAGGCGTATGACACCACATGGAGGCATCACATCCTCGCCACGTTGTATGAGTGGGGTCTTCGTGGTCGGCTCCCGGCTTTTCTTCAAACCTTTTTATTGCGCCGCTCTTTCCGGGTGCAAGTCGGTGCCGCCTCTAGTTCATCTTATATACAGGAAAATGGGGTCCCGCAGGGCTCGGTGTTGAGCGTCTCCTTATTTCTAGTGGCCATTAATGGTCTGGCTGCAGCCGTGGGGTCGTCGGTGTCTCCTTCTTTGTATGCCGACGACTTCTGCATCTCATTTAGCTCCATGACTACGGGAGTCGCCGAACGCAGGCTGCAAGTCGCCGTTCGCAAGGCAGCATCATGGACTCTGACTCATGGTTTTCAGTTCTCTGCAGCCAAGACTCGAGTTATGCACTTCTGCAGGCGTCGGACGGTCCACCCTCATCCTGAACTTTACCTCGACGGCCACCTGCTTGAAGTGGTGGACACTTGCCGCTTCTTGGGACTCGTGTTTGATGCCCGGCTCACATGGGTTCCTCATATTACTCAGCTGAAGCAAAAATGCTGGCGGCACCTCAACGCCCTCCGCTGCCTTAGCCATACATCTTGGGGTGCAGATCGCTGCACGCTGCTGCGATTGTACAGAGCCCTTGTGCAGTCCCGGCTTGATTATGGGAGCCCGGCCTATGGGTCTGCATCACCCTCAGTGTTGAAGTTGTTAGACCCCATACACCACTGTGGGGTTCGGCTTGCAACTGGCGCTTTTCGTACCAGCCCCGTGGATAGTCTACTGGTGGAGGCCGGGGTTCCCCCGCTGCGGATTCACCGCCATCGACTGCTCGCCGACTATGCTGTCCACATGCATTGCTCGCCAGGCCATCCCAATCGTCGCCTGCTTTTCCCTGCCATGGTCCTCCATCTGCCCAAACGGCGACCTAGGTCTGGGCTTTCCGTAGCTGTCCGTGTCCAGTCCCTGCTGTCAGAACTGGGGTCGTTCCCTCTTCTGCCTCCCTTCCGGGTCCGTACACCTACGCCTCCCTGGTGTTTGTCCCGGCCGTCCGTCCGTCTGGATTTGGCACAGGGACCTAAGGACTCGGTTCCGCCTGTGGCCCTCCGTCGCCGTTTTCTTGCGCTCCTCGAATCATTTCCGGGCTGTGAGCCTGTCTACACTGATGGTTCCCTGGTTGATGGTCGCACTGCCTACGCTTTTGCTCACGCTGCCCATGTTGAGTAACGCTCCTTGCCGGCTGGCTGCAGTATTTTTACTGCAGAGCTGGTGGCCATCTTGCGCGCTCTTGAGCATATGCGTTTCTGCTCAGGTAGGTCCGTCGTCATCTGCAGTGACTCCCTGAGCAGCCTTCAGGCCATCGACCGCTGCTATCCCTCTTCTCCTCTGGTGTCCTCTATTCAGGAGTCTGTTTCCGCCATTGCCCGCTCTGGTCGTTCGGTGGTCTTGGTTTGGACGCCAGGTCACGTTGGCATCCCGGGGAACGAACGTGTTGACAGGCTGGCCAAAGGGGCGATCGATGCCCCAGCTTTGGAGATCGGCCTCACAGCTCGCGACTTGCAGCTGGTGTTGCGCCGTAAGGTGCTTGGGGTGTGGTCTGTTGAGTGGCATGGCATGACAGCCCAGAATAAACTGCGGGCTGTCAAGGAGACGACCGATGTGTGGCGCTCCTCCCTGCGGTCTTCTCGCAGGGACTCTGTCATCCTGTGTCGGCTCCGCATCGGCCATACATACCTGACGCACGGCCATCTTTTACGTCAGGAGGATCCCCCCCCCCCCCCCCCCTGTGTCGGTGTGGGTCCCGGCTGACGGTCGCCCACGTTTTATTGGAGTGTCCCCGACTGCGCACCCTTCAGCAGTCGTTTAATCTCCCGGGCACCTTGCCTTTGATTTTATGCGACGATGCCTCCATGGCTGACAGTGTTTTACATTTTATCCGTGCTAGTCCTTTTTATGGTTCCATTTAGAGTGGTCCTGCACCTTTCCCTTTGTGTGTCTCTTGTCCTCGAGTCTCTCATATTTGGTTGCAGCTTTTAGTGTGTAGTCGGTTGGCTGACTCTTTCCCTTTTTTGTTGTCGTGGTCAGTCAACCAGTCTCCGGCCATCTTCTTTTCTTCTGTTTCTTTCTGTCTGGTGTTCATCTGTCCTCTTCGTGTCTGTCGTATTCGTTACCGCATTTGTGTTCATTTAGGGCCTGGAGGGGAGTATCCTTCCCCTAGGGGTTTTATCTGCTCCGCGCCTTAATGTCTCGCCTGTTTTTGGAATGGGGGACTGATGACCTTAGCTGTTTAGTCCCCCTTAAACATCCTAACAACCACCACCACCACTAGGAGGAAGCCGAAAGGCACGCGTTTAAGCTCACGCAAGCTGGCGTGAGGTCTGGAAGAGGTAAAGTAATTATACTAGCAAAAAAAGGTACGTAGCTTCTGGAATACTTAACATTAATCCATAATTGGTGAACATCGGTCTGACGGTACATGCATCACAAGATAAATAGCAAATGATAATGGCGCATTGCTAGGTCATAGCAAATGACGTAGCTGAAGGCTATGCTAACTATCGTCTCGGCAAATGAGAGCGTATTTGTTAGTGTAGTATCGCTAGCAAAGTCGGCTGTACAACTGGGACGAGTGCTAGGACGTCTCTCTAGACCTGCCGTGTGGCGGCGCTCGGTCTGCAATCACTGACAGTGGCGACACGCGGGTCCGACGTATACTAATGGACCGCGGCCGATTTAAAGGCTACCACCTAGCAAGTGTGGTGTCTGGCGGTGACACCACACTTGGCGACGAATTTCACATAGAAAAATCAGACTCTTCGTAGTTTTGGACACAGGATCTCTGTCATCGTGCAACTGCGTGTAACTAACGGAGCCTCGGTAACGTTGGTTCACAAAAGCCAATTTTACTATTTACAAATCGTGTTGGCAAGTCCACAATTACACTACTGGCCATTAAAATTGCTACAAAACGAAAATGACGTGCTACAAACGCGAAATTTAACCAACAGGAAGAAGATGCTGTGATATGCAAATGATTATCTTTTCAGAGCATTCACAAAAGGTTGGCGCCGGTGGCGACACCTACAACGTGGTGACATGAGGAAAGTTTCCAACCGATTTCTCATACACAAACAGCAGTTGACCGGCGTTGCCTGGTGAAACGATGTTGTGATGCCTCGTGTAACGAGGAGAAATGCGTACCATCACGTTTGCGGCTTTGATAGAGGTCGGATTGTAGCCTATCGCGATTGCCGTTTATCGTATCGCGACATTGCTGCTCGCGTTGTTCGAGATCCAGTGAGTCTAAGCAGAATACGGAATCGGTGGGTTCAGGAGGCTAATACAGAACGCCGTGCTGGATCCCAACGGCCTCGTATCACTAGCAGTCGAGATGACAGGCATCTTATCCACATGGCTGTAACGGATCGTGCAGCCACGTCCAGATCCCTGAGTCAACAGATAGGGTCGTTTGCAAGACAACAACCATCTGCACGAACAGTTCGACCACGTTTTCAGCAGCATGGACTATCAGCTCGGAGACCATGGCTGCGGTTACCCTTGACGCTGCATCACAGACAGGAGCGCCTGCGATGGTGTACTCAACGACGAACCTGGGTGCACGAATGGCAAAACGTCATTTTTTCGGATGAATCCAGGTTCTGTTTACACCATCATGATGGTCACATCCGTATTTGGCGACATCGCGGTGAACGCACATTGGAAGCGTGTATTCGTCATCGCCTCCTGGCGTATCCCCCTGAGTGATGGTATGGGGTGCCGTGGATTACACGCCTCGGTCACCTCTTGTTCGCACTGACGGCACTTTGAACAGTGGACGTTACATTTCGGATGTGTTACGACCCGTGGCTCTACCCCTCATTCGATCCCTGCGAAAGTCTACATTTCAGGAGGATAATGCACGACCGCATGTTGCAGGTCCTGTACGGGCCTTTCTGGATACAGAAAATGTTCGACTTCTGCCCTGGCCAGCACATTTTCCAGATCTATCTCCGATTGAAAACGTCTGGTCAATGGTGGCCGAGCAACTGGCTCGTCACAATACGCCAGTCACTACTCTTGATTAACTGTGGTATCGTGTTGAAGCTGCGTGGACAGCTGTACCTGTACACGCCATCCAAGCTCTGTTTTACTCAATACCCAGGCGTATCAAGGCCAGAGGTGGTTGTTCTGGGTATCAATCTGTCAGGATCTAGGCACCAAAATTGCGTGGAAATGTAATCACATGTCAGTTCTAGTATAATATATTTGTCCAATGAATACCCGTTTATCATGTGCATTTTTTCTTGGTGTAGCAATTTTAATGGCCAGTAGTGTACAAAGAAAATAAAGACATTAATATGTAGTGAATATACCAATGAGTTGCTCCGTTAATTCGTCTACAAAAATTGCTTCCATAGTTTAGTGTCTGAACGATCACAGTATTTGATACACAACCTCTGTTGTCTTCAATACACTGTGTACCTATCTGTCTTTACCAGCGTGAAACCAGTCTCACCTGAGAACGGCGGTCCCCAACACCTGAGCTACTGTAAGGCAAGGTTTTGCTTCTCCTTGATTCAGTGCAGGGTGCCATGCCTGACTGAGTTAGAGACCACCATCTAATTCGTCTTAGACGCTAATTTCAATGATCTCTTTAATTATACACTCCCAGGAGGAGGAAGGTTACCTAAGTTCCGTCGTTTTGTTGTACTCTGTAGTAGGCCAGTTTCTGCAGTATGATCGGCCACCTGTGATTTTGTTGTCTGGTGTAATTCTGTGCCGGCCGAAGTGGCCGTGCGGTTAAAGGCGCTGCAGTCTGGAACCGCAAGACTACTACGGTCGCAGGTTCGAATCCTGCCTCGGGCATGGATGTTTGTGATGTCCTTAGGTTAGTTAGGTTTAACTAGTTCTAAGTTCTAGGGGACTAATGACCTCAGAAGTTGAGTCCCATAGTGCTCAGAGCCATTTGTAATTCTGTGCGGCTTCTATGTTGACGGCATCTTTCTTCTACCTGTGTGTACAGTTTCCACGATGTATGCCTTGCGGCGTTGGTAGAGGATTTTGTAGTCCCCTTGTACTTGAAGGCCTACATCGTCCTTTATTAAATCTAATCGTGTAAAGGTCTTAGGGGGTGGGCAAAATACACATTTGACATTGTCTCGTCCCAAGATTCTGCTGATTTTTCTGGAGTTATTACTGACAAAGGGGATGCATGCTAGTGATTTGTTCTCTTCTTTTTCTTTCTGCGTTTATGTTCGTATAGCTTGTCTGAATGTACGCCTTATCTGCTTGCTGCTATACCCGTTCTTCGGATGTTACCTCCAGGTGTTTCGGCTCATTTGGAAGGCTGTCTTGGTCGCAGCTGGATCGCGCTCCTTGAACAAGTGTGTGTAGAACGCCTTCACAGTAAAAGCTATGTTCACAATTGGATAGTAATACAGATGAAAGAATGTCGGCATTCTGGACAAGCTGTATCCCAACTTGCCATTAGGTTTGCGATACAAGAAACTGGGGGGAGGGGGGGGGGCGAGGTGCCATACTGTTCTACCTCCGTGGTAAACTCTATGCTTCGAAGAAGCAAAGTGACTCGATGGAGTAATTCATCTAAACTGTCCATGCGACCAAACGTCGAAAGTGTGAGCCACTTTACGGTAGAAACAGGTTGGTTTTAGTTGGGCTTGCTCCAGGGTCCTAACCTCAAAATCGTCCATGAACAAATTCGCCACAGCTACTGCGCGAGTCAGCTCCGACACAAACAAGGAAGGAAAGAAACTGCGATGACCGGTAGCACGAATCCAAAATGATCTGTACATTAAACCTGAAGATTAAAGTAACATTTTATTTCTAAAAGGAAAATGAGCATACCTTCTCTTTATCTCTTTATGGAGTGGTTGCTTGCGCCTCCTACTTACAAATACTTTAGCCACCGGCCGGAGTGGTCGAGCGGTTCTAGGCGCTTCAGTCCGGAACCGCGCGACCGCTATGGTCGCAGGTTCGATCCTGCCTCGGGCATGGATGTGTGTGGTGTCTTTCGGTTAGTTAGGTTTAAGTAGTTCTGAGTTCTAGGGGACTGATGACTAATGTTAAGTCCCAGAGTGCTCAGAGCCATTTGAACTATTTGAACTTTTAGCCACTGTTATGAATCGCAGAACGCAGGCTCAGTTCGTCTTTCTAATACTCAGTACTCTCGAAGTCTGCGACCGACTGGACCGACCTGCGATGCGAGGCTGATTAAATCAGCTTTGACAGGGGACGCCGAACTCATGTCTTCCTGCAGGTGTGGCGCTGCCCGCTCTTTCCGTTGGCGAAAGGGTCAGCGACGTCTTGATGCCGTTTCGCGGCGCTGCGCTAGTCGGTATGCAGTCGATGTTTTAGGACCACACAATCTGATCACATCATTCCCATGTAGCACTTTATACAGGGTGGTCCGGTGATCTTGACCGGGCCAAATATCTTACGAAATAAGCGTCAAACGAAAAAGCTACAAAGAACGAAACTCGTCTAGCTTGAATGGGGAAACCAGATGGCGATATGGTTGACCCCGCTAGATGGCGCTGCCATAGGTCAAACGGATATCAACTGCGTTTTTTTAAATAGGAACCCCATTTTTATTACATATTCGTGTAGTACGTAAAGAAATATGAATGTTTTAGTTGGACCACTTTTTTCGCTTTGTGATACATGGCGCTGTGTAATAGTCACAAACGTAAGGTTCACAATTTTAGAAGAACAGTTGGTAACAGGTAGGTTTTTGAAATTAAAATACAGAACGTAGGTACGTTTGAACATTTTATTTCGGTTGTTACAATGTGATACATGCACCTTTTGCAATAAATGCTCAAAATGATGTCCGTCAACCTCGATGCATTTGGCAATACGTGTAACGACATTCTTCTCAACAGCGAGTAGTTCGCCTTCCGTAATGTTCGCACATGTATTGACAATGCGCTGACGCATGTTGTCATGCGTTGTCGGTGGATCACGAAATATCTGTGGTGTCACCGCCAGACACCACACTTGCTAGGTGGTACCTTT
Organism: Schistocerca cancellata; assembly: GCF_023864275.1. Classification (NCBI taxonomy): domain Eukaryota; kingdom Metazoa; phylum Arthropoda; class Insecta; order Orthoptera; family Acrididae; genus Schistocerca; species Schistocerca cancellata. The sequence continues at coordinate 38,207,780 of NC_064633.1, read as the reverse complement.
TAAATCGGCCGCGGTCCGCTAGTATACGTCGGACCCGCGTGTCGCCACTGTCAGTAATTGCAGACCGAGCGCCACCACACCGCAGGTCTAGAGAGACGTACTAGCACTCGCCCCAGTTGTACAGCCGACGTTGCTCGCCATGGTTCACTGAGAATTACGCTCTCATTTGCCGAGACGATAGTTAGCATAGCCTTCAGCTACATTTGCTACGACCTAGCAAGGCGCCGTATTCAATTAATATTCAGATTCTTTTAATGTATCATCAAGAGCGATGTTCTACAAATGTGGATTAAAGTTAAGTATTCCAGAAGCTACGTACTTTTATTTATAGCATTCATTACGTATCCTGTTTCAGACCTCACGCCAGCCTGCGTGAGCTTATAGCTTGCATTTCGGTCTCCTCAAACAAAACTGTGTTGGCACTTTTGTCGACACATCAATATCCTTCAACTTTCCCCATAGAAAGAAATCCGGGGACATCATATCCGGTGAACGTGCGGGCCACGGTATGGTGCTTCGAAGAACAATCCAGCTGTCATGAAATATGTTATTCCATACCGCATCAACCGCAGGCGAGCTATGTGCCGGGCACCATCGTGTTGGAAGTACATCGCCGTTCTATCATGCAGTGAAACATCTTGTAGTAACATCGGTACAACATTACGTAGGAAATCAGCATACATTGCACTATTTAGATTGCAATCGATAAAATGGGGGCCAATTATCCTTCCTCCCATAGTGCCGCACCATACATTAACTCGCCAAGGTCGCTGATGTTCCACTTGTCGCAGCCATCGTGGATTTTCCATAGCCCAATAGTGCATATTACGCCGGTTTACGTTGCTGCTGTTGTTGAATGACGCTTCTTCGCTAAATAGAACGCGTGCAAAAAATCTGTCATCGTCCTGTAACTTCTTTTGTGCCCAGTGGCAGAACTGTACACGACGTTCAAAGTCGTCGCCATGCAATTCCTGGTGCATAGAAATATGATACGGGTGGAATCGATGTTGATGTAGCATTCTCAACACCGACGTTTTTGAGATTCCCGATTCTCGCGCAATTTGTCTCCTGCTGATGTGCGGATTAGCCGCGACAGCAGCTGAAACACCTACTTGGGCATCATCATTTGTCGCAGGTTTTGGTTGACGTTTCACATGTGGATGAACACTTCCTGTTTCCTTAAATAACGTAACTATCCTGGGAACGGTCCGGACACTTGGATGATGTCGTCCAGGATACCGAGCAGCATACATAGCACACGCCCGTTGAGCATTTTGATCACAATAGCCATACATCAACACGATATCGACCTTTTCCGCAGTTGATGAACGGTCCATTTTAACACGGGTAATGTATCACGAAGCAAATACCGTCCGCACTGGCGGAATATTACGTGATACCACGTACTTATACGTTTGTGACTATTACAGCGCCATCTATCACAAAGCGAACAAAGTGGTCCAACTAAAACATTCATATTTCTTTACGTACTACACGAATATATAATAAAAAATGCGGGTACCTATTTTTTTAACTCAGTTGATATCCGTTTGACCTATGGCAGCGCCATCAAGCGGGCCACCCATAGCGCCATCTGCTTTCCCCTTTCAAGCTAGACGAGTTTCGTTCTTTGTAGTTTTTTCGTTTGACGCTTATTTCGTGAGATATTTGGCCCGGTTACTATCAATGGACTACCCTGTATAGCTAGCAGTTTAGTTACGGAGGTGCTTTTGTTGCGTACATAAACAAAAAATATGAATGTTTTCAATGATCACAAATTAATTCTTAGGTCGTATTTACTTCCATTTTTATCGACTGACATAAGCAGTGATAGAAGGTAACAATACGAACAGATTATGAATTGCCAATAGTGACGTATTATATACAATAAAAACATAATTTACATAACCCACATTAAGAGAGCTATTTTGTTGCCACGAACTAAAGTAGTCCTTCTTGTAGCTTCCGTTATCAAAAAAAAAAAAAAAAAAAAAAAAAAAAAAATGGTTCAAATGGCTCTGAGCACTATGGGACTTAACTTCTAAGGTCATCAGTCCCCTAGAACTTAGAACTACTTAAACCTAACTAACCTAAGGACATCACACACATCCATGCTCGAGGCAGGATTCGAACCTGCGACCGTAGCGGCAGCGCGGTTCCAGACTGTAGCGCCTTTAACCGCTTGGCCACAACGGCCGGCCTTCCGTTATCAGACAGGGCTACAAGCTGCCTAGATAACCCTATGTACGGGCTATCTGAGATACGCTAATTTAATTAGATCGTCTCAATGATCGCGTGCGATGCGTTTTCGGTGGAAAAATATGATGCTTTCATTAGTTGCGGAAGAATTTTCTGCATGGGAAGCTACACTTTTCATTACGGCAAACAGAAAATAATGTGGACTGTCAGCTTGTCCCCAACAGCGGGAAATTCGAACTTTCCACTTGGTGAAGTCAAATACTCACAACTACTGACTGTCCTTCACTATTCCATAAAGGAGTGGACGAGCGATTCTAGGCGCTACGCTATGGAACCGCGCGACCGCTACGGTAGCAGGTTCGAATCCTGCCTCGGGCATGGATATGTGTGATGTCCTTAGGTTAGTTAGGTTTAAGTAGTTCTAAGTTCTACGGGGACTGATGACCACAGCAGTTAAGTCCCATAGTGCTCAGAGCCATTTGAACCATTTTTTATTTCATAAATTTCCAGCTTGAATAACGCTCTAAACGTCCGTTTAACTAGTAAATATTCTTGACATATATTATTTATCATTTAAAGGCAATAACTTATGCAATTCAGCAGAAATCATGTTGCACTGTTGGGGGTAATTTCTGATTTTACATGTTTTGTTTCTCTTGGGTAAGGCAGCTAAGCCAGGCCACCGCAAATACATCCGGATTGAGTAGATATATCGGGGTGCGGTTTTCGCTAAGTTATAATGGACGATATGCTGATATGCCAAATTTCCTACGTTCGCAAGTAACTTTTCTCATTTATAGTCGCCGAATTAGAACACAAACCTTGTTTTTTCTAATGAAATTATATACCTTTTTCAGTGGAATTTGAAAGAAGCTGCTAAGAGAACTTTATCGACAATCACGTATGGGACTTGATGAAATACTGTCAAGATAACTGCGCCGGGAATCACTGACTCGCCGTCAGCAGAAGAGGTTCCACAGACCTCTGTCCTATTACAGGCAAATGTAAGCGAAAATGTAACTCAGGTACGGTTCTTTGTTTACCTGTGCCCTTGGATGCCCACCAGTCTCTGTTCTGCTGTTGCAGCAGTCAGCTATCTTGCTCGCAAAACTATTGAAACAGTCGAAAAAGTGAATATCGTTTACAGCGGATGTTGCCGAACTGTAAGGCAGTAGTGCGGTGCGGCTGCACGCTGGGGGGGGTGTCCGAATCGTGCCACGCACTCACCATCTGCCATTGCAGTAGTTATAAAAAGAGGTTCTACAAATTGCAACTGTGCAGAAAAAAATACGCTAGAGGAAAAGAAGAGCAACTGATGAAAGAAATGAAACAAACATTATGTCAGCAGTAACGCATGATGCAAATGTCACTAAGAGGCATCTAGGAACCACGAGAGGGATGAACGAAACGAGTGTTCTGCGAACACTACATTCCATTCCATTTCATCCACATTTCTCTGCATCTACAGCTTCAGGGCAATGACTCCGAAAATTGGACGCTGGTCTCCGAATTTTATCAATAAAAGTGGGAAATGGTGCAACATATCTGAACCGTATTAATTTACTTTCAAAATCTTTTCTTAAAGAAGTTACTTTATTTACTAGCGATTCATCCAGAACATAACACACTATGTGAGCGTGGAATTAGTTGCCAAGGAGCAACTGATGGAAACAAATTAAATTTCAACCAATGAAACTTTTATTCACAAAAGCCTTTTCAAAAACAGATTTAAAATTTATATGCAGAAAAGCACCCTCGTAACATCAAGTTACAATTTAACACATGTGAATGTTATTCCTAAATGCTTTTTCAAAACAGTTTTAAAATTATAAGCAGAAAAGCACTCTCGAAATATCAAGTTAAATTATTTAGAGGCAGAAAGAAGAATATTGACAGTATGAGCCTTCGGGCTGAGAAGCTTGCCTGCTCCCTTTCAACACGGCCGTAGTCACGACCGCACACAACAATCTCTGAAAGAGTGCACTGGTGCAAATCTGCAACACACCAGATTACTTTAAACTAAAATTTTTAACGACTCACACAAACACATTAACTATGCACCCCGTAAGAGGGATGGAAATGATACAAACACTCACACTAAGAAGTTATTTGGCACCAAAAGTGCAATTTGTTTTTAAAAGGACTCTTACGGTGGAAGGGTGGCAACTTTATAAAAAATGGCTATTTAAATGAAACCCATGAACATCAAACTTACATAAAGTGTACAACAAGCTCTACATTACCCATATACCGCCTCGCAAGATGATAGGCAAGATAAATACATATTTCAGGAATTCGGCCTTTACCTTAATTCTATAAATTCGTTAACACCGAATCCGAAAAACATGACACAGGCAGCTATTAACCGTATGGCAGATTGACAGCGGGGGGGGGGGGGGGGGGGGGAGGAGGGGGGGTTACCAAAGAACCCGAACAGCAGATTGCAATAAACCTCCCCAATTCCACAAGGAAAAAACGGACCACCCAATTCACAATAACCACCCTCCCGCGCGTGGACAAACGGAGAAGAATGGTGGGACGACCCAAAAACAAAGCGGCTGGTGACCTCACCAAGAAAACAAGTAGAATTTAAAAAGTAAATGAAACAACAGATCTCCAATCACTTAACTTCTAATAAACTGCGATTGCTGGCGAAGACCTGGCGCAGCACCCCCAACGCTCTCCCGAACCGTCCGCTGCCAGCCGCTTCAACGGACACAGGAAGGCGCGCCGATCTCCCGTCGCACGGGGTCGCAGCTCGCCCCGGCCAGCTCGATGTCGTGGTTTCGCTCCTGTTGCTCTCTTGTGAACCGCGAAGCCACTACCCCTTTCTATACGGCGCTGGCCACTGGACTCACGTGGTGACCTCACATGCGCCGACGCTCAAGGCGGACAAGTCACCTCGCGTCTCAGTGCGCGAGCAACCAACCGACCAATCCAACCGCCAATGACCGTTGCCCGAGCAACTCGAGCAGACTGGCGGCCTAACGCGCAGACTCAGCTGCAGGAACTCAACCCCGACCTGGCGACCACTCGCTGAGTTCTCTTACTGGCGGAGTGGCAAGACTCTCATTTTCTGTCTTTAAAGTTTGATCGAAACGACAGACTGGGCTGCAGATTCCTCGACTTGCGCCATAGGGTGGTGGGGTTTCGGGTTCCGCTGGATAGGTCAGGAGTCCACTACACGCAACAAGCGGCTACACGGGTAGCAGGGGTTGTGTGGCGTGGGCTGGGCGGTTTTTTAGGTTAGATGGCCTTGGGCAAGTACAGAAAGGGCAACAGCCTCAACTGGTGCGGGGCAAAGTCAGGACATGCGGGGACCAAGCAGCAATCGGTATTGTAATTGTAAACTGTCGAAGCTGCGTTGGTAAAGTACCGGAACTTCAAGCGCTGATAGAAAGCACCGAAGCTGAAATCGTTATAGGTACAGAAAGCTGGCTGAAGCCACAAATAAATTCTGCCGAAATTTTTACAAAGGTACAGACGGTGTTTAGAAAGGATAGATTGCATGCAACCGGTGGTGGAGTGTTCGTCGCTGTTAGTAGTAGTTTATCCTGTAGTAAAGTAGAAGTGGATAGTGCCTGTGAATTATTATGGGTGGAGGTTGCACTCAACAACCGAGTTAGGTTAATAATTGGCTCCTTTTTCCGACCTCCCGACTCAGCAACATTAGTGGCAGAACAACTGAGAGAAAATTTGGAATACATTTCACATAAATTTTCTCAGCATGTTATAGTCTTAGGTGGAGATTTCAATTTACCAGATATAGACTGGGACACTCAGATGTTTAGGACGGGTGGTAGGGACAGAGCATCGAGTGACATTATACTGAGTGCACTATCCGAAAATTACCTCGAGCACTTAAACAGAGAACCGACTCGTGGAGATAACATCTTGGACCTACTGATAACAAACAGACCCGAACTTTTCGACTCTGTATGTGCAGAACAGGGAATCAGTGATCATAAGGCCGTTGCAGCATCCTTGAATATGGAAGTTAATAGGAATATAAAAAAAAGAGGAAGGTTTATCTGTTTAGCAAGAGTAATAGAAGGCAGATTTCAGACTACCTAACAGATCAAAACGAAAATTTCTGTTCCGACACTGACAATGTTGAGTGTTTATGGAAAAAGTTCAAGGCAATCGTAAAATGCGTTTTAGACGGTACGTGCCGAGTAAAACTGTGAGGGACGGGAAAAACCCACCGTGGTACAACAACAAAGTTAGGAAACTATTGCGAAAGCGAAGAGAGCTTCACTCCAAGTTTAAATGCAGCCAAAACCTCTCAGACAAACAGAAGCTAAACGATGTCAAAGTTAGCGTAAGGAGGGCTATGCGTGAAGCGTTCAGTGAATTCGAAAGTAAAATTCTATGTACCGACTTGACAGAAAATCCTAGGAAGTTCTGGTCTAACGTTAAATCAGTAAGTGGCTCGAAACAGCATATCCAGACACTCCGGGATGATGAAGGCATTGAAACAGAGGATGATACGCGTAAAGCTGAAATACTAAACACCTTTTTCCAAAGCTGTTTCACAGAGGAAGACCGCACTGCAGTTCCTTCTCTAAATCCTCGCACAAACGAAAAAATGGCTGACATCGAAATAAGTGTCCAAGGAATAGGAAAGCAACTGGAATCACTCTACAGAGGAAAGTCCACTGGACCTGACGGGATACTAATTCGATTCTACACAGAGTACGCGAAAGAACTTGCCCCCTTTCTAACAGCCGTGTACCGCAAGTCTCTAGAGGAACAGAAGGTTTCAAATGATTGGAAAAGAGCACAGGTAGTCCCAGTCTTCAAGAAGGGTCGTCGAGCAGATGCGCAAAACTATAGACCTATATCTCTGACGTCGATCTGTTGTAGAATTTTAGAACATGTTTTTTGCTCGAGTATCATGTCGTTTTTGGAAACCCAGAATCTACTATATAGGAATCAACATGGATTCCGGGAACAGCGATCGTGTGAAATCCAACTCGCTTTATTTGTTCATGAGACCCTGAAAATATTAGATACAGGCTCCCAGGTAGATGCTATTTTTCTTGACTTACGGAAGGCGTTCGATACAGTTCCGCACTGTCGCCTGATAAACAAAGTAAGAGCCTACGGAATATCAGACCAGCTGTGTGGCTGGATTGAAGAGTTTTCAGCAAACAGAACACAGCATGTTGTTTCAATGGAGAGACGTCTACAGACGTTAAAGTAACCTCTGGCGTGCCACAGGGGAGTGTCATGGGACCATTGCTTTTCACAATATATATAAATGACCTAGTAGATAGTGTCGGAAGTTCCATGCGGCTTTTCGCGGATGATGCTGTACTATACAGAGAAGTTGCAGCATTAGAAAATTGTAGCGAAATACAGGAAGATCTGCAGCGGATAGGCACTTGGTGCAGGGAGTGGCAACTGACCCTTAACATAGACAAATGTAATGTATTGCGAATACATAGAAATAAGGATCCTTTATTGTATGATTATATGATAGCGGAACAAACACTGGTAGCAGTTACTTCTGTAAAATATCTGGGAGTATGCGTGCGTTCGATTTGAAGTGGAATGATCATATAAAATTAATTGTTGGTAAGGCGGGTACCAGGTTGAGATTCATTGGGAGAGTCCTTAGAAAATGTTGTCCATCAACAAAGGAGGTGGCTTACAAAACACTTGTTCGACCTATACTTATTGCTCAGCAGTGTGGGATCCGTACCAGATCGGGTTGACGGAGGAGATAGAGAAGATTCAAAGAAGAGCGGCGCGTTTCGTCACAGGGTTATTTGGTAACCGTGATAGCGTTACGGAGATGTTTAAGAAACTCAAGTGGCAGACTCTTCAAGAGAGGCGCTCTGCATCGCGGTGTAGCTTGCTCGCCAGGTTTCGAGATGTTGCGTTTCTGGATGAGGTATCGAATATATTGCTTCCCCCTACTTATACCTCCCGAGGAGATCACGAATGTAAAATTAGAGAGATTAGAGCGCGCACGGAGGCTTTCAGACAGTCGTTCTTCCCGCGAACCATACGCGACTGGAACAGGAAAGGGAGGTAATGACAGAGGCACGTAAAGTGCCCTCCGCCACACACCGTTGGGTGGCTTGCGGAGTATAAATGTAGATGTAGATGTAGATGTAGACATACTCGCACTCCGACGACAGACAGACACTGACTGCCCCACACTGAGTCGGTCGACCAACTGCCTCCAACTGCCTCCTTTACAGAGCTCATAGCGCCCTTTACCTGCACGTGAACAGGCAACCTTTCTGCTTTCCCACCAGAGGGAGACACCAAAGCTGCGACTGCCACAGCGGCGCCACCGCCAGAAACGGAGGGCGACTGCTTAACACTACGTGCTGCGGCGCCCTCTTCAAAACAGCAAATTTTACTACGGTTCAATATCTACGCACAAGATTAAGGGAGCAGCATCGTTTACAAACCATGGGTAAGCCAACCTTCGCTATATGCACTAATCGTCACTCGAAAATCCACGCTGACTCAAAGATAGGATAGAAACAACGCTCTTGTTCTACCGAACTTTGGTGCCTGTTTTTCAAGATCCACGTCTCTGGTTCGCGTTTTAATGCTAGTAATCTAAATACGCTAAAATATCTCGAGTTCCTAAGATATGCTGCTACCGCATTTATTGGAGTGTGGTATTAAAATGACAAATGGCCCTTCGTTTCCGCACATGTAACGAGAGACTCTCTTAAGAAAAAATTTGGATAGCATTGGAACGCTCGTTCAGCAAACAGAAAATGATCAGCACAGTCACCAAACTTAATACTTCTATACTTTTATCTGTGGTTGAAGGTATGAGAAGAGGTCTTTTAGGAAACACCGATGACTCCCGAAGGCATGAAATACCTTCCAACACGGGCCTGTGTTGCCGTTAACTCCAGATGAAACTTCAAGTACAATGTTGTTTCCCCAGAATCACATTATATTATGTAGCAATGCTCAAGGTCAACATTTTGAGCACTTGGTGTGATAGCCGTCAAAATAAACACACTCACCGTATCTGAGTTACGTGTTTCCTTACCTGTGGTACAATAGGGCAGACATATGTGAAACCTCATTTCCTGACGCCAAGACGGTGGTTTGTCCCATATATACGAGGGTCACTACAAAAGAAATGCAATTTTTTTAAAATCCATCTTTTATTCTACATGTTTGGAAGTTTTACAGTGTGTAGATACATCCTTTAGGAACAATATTTTCATTTCTCCACATAATTTCCATCCCTCTCAACTGCCTTACGCCATTTTGGAACCAGCGCTTGTATACCCGCACGGTAAAATTCTGGACCAACCTGTTGGAGCCACTGTTTGGCAGCATGCACAAGGGAGTCATCGTCTTCAAACCTTGTTCCACGAAGAGCGTCTTTCAGTTTCCCAAAGAGATGATAGTAACATGGAGCCAGGTCAGGACTGTATGGCGGATGTTTCAGTGTTGTCCATCCGAGTTTTGTGATCGCTTCCATGGTTTTTTGACTGATATGTGGCCATGCATTGTCGTGCAACAGCAAAACATCCTACTGTTGCCGATATGGTCGAACACGATTCAGTCGAGCTTGAAGTTTCTTCAGTGTCGTCACATGTGCGTCAGAATTTATGGTGGTTCCACTTGGCTTGATATCCACAAGCCAGAGACCTTCGGAATCGAAAAACACCGTAGCCACAATGTTTCCAGCAGAATGTGTGGTTTTTTTTCTTTTTTTTTCTCTTGGGTGAATTTGCATGATGCCACTTCATTGATTGCCTCTTCGTCTCTGGTGAAAAATGATGGAGCCATGTTTCATCACCTGTCACAATTCTTCCAAGAAATTCATCTCCACCATTCTCGTACTGTTACAAAAGTTCGCTGCATACCGTTTTTCTTGTTTCTTTGTGAGCCACTGTCAACATCCTGGAAACCCACCTGGCACAAACCTTTTTTAACGCCAACACTTTCAGTATTTTGCAAACACTGCCTTCCCCTATCCCAAAGTAGCGTCACAGTTCGTTCACTGTGATGCGTCTGTCAGCAGTCACCAATTTGTTAACTCTCTGCACATTGTCTGGAGTGTGTGCAGTACGAGGCCTGCCGCTGCGAGGACAATCCTCAATATTGCCGTGCCCGCTTTCATCACGTAACCTACTTGCCCACCGACTAACTGTACTGTGATCGACAACAGCATATCCATACACCTTATTCAATCTCTTGTGGATGTTTCCCACTGTCTCGTTTTCACAGTGTAGCAGGCATCTTGAAGACATGCTGTGACGGCGCCACTCACAGGAACAGGTTCAACTAAGTTTGAAAACAAGCGGGAAGGATGTATCTACACACTGTAAAACTTTCACATATGCAGAATGAAAACTGTATTTTTACAAAAATAGTGTGCATTTCTTTTGGAGTGACCCTGGTATTATGCTGTTAAAGTTCACTTAGAAGCTTCCTTCAAATGCCACAGAAAAAATAACTACTCGTGTAGTTTCATTGCGAAAAAAAACAAAATCGGTACAGTAATTGGGTGACTGTAAACGATAAAAATTACTGGCAAACGTCAGGAAATCTGGCATAATGTCCGCTATAACTTGACGAAAACCTTACCTCTACGTATTTATTCATTCAGGATGTATTCGGGGTGGCCTGTCTTAGCTGCCTCATCCTGTATACGAAGAATGAGCCGCCCTAATATGTTTTTTCTTGGAGCACACCTGATATTAGTTCTCTTCACTGGTAGCGTAACCACAGTTTTTAATGGCCAAGGGACGACTGCGCACTTAGAGAGAAAAAAACCTGTTGTTTTACAATCGATATTTCGTGGGGCGCGGCGGGGGGGGGGGGGGGGGGGGGGAATAAAAGAAGCGCTCGGAATGTGGGTCCAGCTTTTCAGGCCCCATATAACACGAAATAGAAATTCGTTTCCGGGAAAACCGTATCGTTCACCTGCCAGCATTCCAGTCACGTAAAGTATTCGCTCGTAAACGAACTTTCAGTAATGGCATACGAGGGCAAATGGAAAGAATTCAGAAAAAGTTCCACGTTATGTGGCCAGAGCCACAAGTGCCGCGATTCTTCCCGCCTGATGTGAATACGTGCGGACGGACCACTACTGTAGGGGTGGAGAGCCATTTGTGAGAGCCATTTGGGGTGGGGGTGGGGGAGGGGCTGGGTGGTCACCACGTGACCACCACCGCAAGCTGCCGTCGGCGCAGCCTAATAGGCCACTCCCGGAGCTGAGCGCGGCTGCTACGTCGACTCTTTCCAACCAACTGCAGCAACTGTTGATGCCCGTTTTAACTCTGAGGACGTCTGTAGGGATCCAACAGGAGAGACAATGTGATTTGTCAGTGTGGTCTTACGGGAACCCCCTACCACAACTGCAGTAAATGTGACGCCAGTGACGGAATTAGAGAACCAATAGAGGCTATCCAAACCCTCCACGATCCTTTTATAAAACGTGAAAGGTGAACAACAACACACAATAACTTAACTGCATTCCTCTTCATCCCCCGGCCTCTATCTCCCCCCACCCCCAACCACCCACCCCAACACGGAAAAAACAAATACGGCAATTATAAAATCCGACCATTTCACACGGCACTCTGCCTGGCTTACATTCCTTTTTAAATTTTCATTTTCTTTATTTTTAGCCAATTCATACAGTCTCTCAGTTAACATATTTGCTATTGTTGTCGTCATTATTAGTATTTTTTTATGTGTCTACCGGCCGACTACACTACTGGCCATTAAAATTGCTACACCACGAAGATGCTACAGACGCGAAATTTAACCGACAGGAAGAAGATGCTCTGATATGCAAACGATTAGCTTTTCAGAGCATTCACACAAGGTTGGGCCGGTGGCGACACCTACAACGTGCTGACATGAGGAAAGTTTCCAACCGATTTCTCATACACAGTTGACCGGCGTTGCCTGGTGAAACGATGTTGTGATGCCTCTTGTAAGGAGAAGAAATGCGTACCATCACGTTTCCGACTTTGATAAAGGTCGGATTGTAGCCTATCGCGATTGCGGTTTATCGTATCGCGACATTGCTGCTAGTGTTGGTCGAGATCCAATGACTGTTAGCAGAATATGGAATCGGTGGGTTCAGGAGGGTAATACGAAACGCCGTGCTGGATCCCAACGGCCTCGTATCACTATCAGTCGAGATGACAGGCATCTTAGCCGCATGGCTGTAACGGATCGTGCAGTCACGTCTCGATCCCTGAGTCAACAGATGGAGACGTTTGCAAGACAACAACCATCTGCAGAAACAGTTCAACGACGTTTGCAGCAGCATGAACTATCAGCTCGGACACCGTGGCTGCGGTTACCCTTGACGCTGCATCACAGACAGGAGCGCCTGCGGTGGTGTACTCAACGACGAAACTGGGTGCACGAATGGCAAAACGTCATTTTTTCGGATGAATCCAGGTTCTGTTTACACCATCACGATGGTCACATCCGTGTTTGGCGACGTCGCGGTCAACGCACATTGGAAGCGTGTATTCGTCATCGCCATACTGGCGAATCACCCGGCGTGATGGTATGGGATGCCATTTGTTAGACGTGCCGGTCACCTCTTGTTCGCATTGACGGCACTTTGAACAGTGGACGTTACACTTCAGATGTGTTACGACCCGTGGCTCTACCCTTCATTCGATCCCTACGAAGCTCTACATTTCAGCAGCATAATGCGCGACCGCATATTGCAGGTCCTGTACGGGCCTTTCTGGATACAGAAAGTGTTCGACTGCTGCCCTGGCCAGCACATTCTCCAGGTTTCTCACCAATTGAAAACGACTGGTCAATGGTGGCCGAGCAACTGGCTCGTCACAATACGCCAGTCACTACTCTTGATTAACTATGGTATTGCGTTGAAGCTGCATGGACAGCTGTACCTGTACACGCCATCCAAGCTCTGTTTGACTCAATGCCCAGGCGTACCAAGGCCGTTATTACGGCCAGAGGCGGTTGTTCTGGGTACTGATTTCTCAGGATCTATGCATCCAAATTGCGTGAAATTGTAATCACATGTCAGTTCTAGTATAATATATTTGTCCAATGAATACCCGTTTATCATCTGCATTTCTTCTTGGTGTAGCAATTTCAATGGCCAGTAGTGTATTAATGTATTATGCAAGTTTAAAAAATGTTGAGAACATAACCTCTCTAAGTAGACATAGGCAGTAGATCTAAAGGCCACGATACATAAATAAATCTATGCCTTTTGCCTGTTACCTGTTACCTGTTTCCGTCGTGGCTGCACGTAACACTAGAAGATAATTCATAAAGTAATAAATGGTTCTTTATACACTCAAATCGATTCAAGATGTTTTAAAAACAGAGAAACTGCTAGGTTAGGGTTTAACGTCTGGTCTACGACACTACGCTATCATGGAAAACTTCACCGGAAGGGGCTTCGTGATCTGTTCATGACGAATTTAGTTTGTCTTAAACACGGTGCCCGGTAGAAATCAGAGTACTCAGAACTGGCTTCACATTGTTATCCTCTCCTCCACATACCTGAGTGCAAGTATACTTCCTGACAAAAAAAAGTGGAGCACCCAGAAGGGGAACAGGAAACGAAATGGAACTCCATGGTTTGAGAGCTTATGCGATGTTATTTCAGTGATTACACAACAAACTCGAGTCACATTTACAAACAACTTGCCAGTATGAGAACAATTATGAATATGACGTCGCAACCGCTCTAAGACGGAAGCATGCACAGATTCGGTTGGAAAGAGAGTCATAAGGCCACAATGTAATTTCCTGAGGCAAGCTGGCTCACAGCTCTTGTAATTGGTACTTCATATCGCGGATTCTGGCATTGGGGCAGGACAAACATGAGGTACTTGCTGGCCACAGGAGTACCTCAACATCATGCGAACTGTTCATAGAAGTATATGTCATGTGATGGACGGGCATTATCCTGTTGAAAAATGGCACCACAATACTGTCGCGTAAGAGATAAGCAGGATGTCGGTGACGTACGGTTGTTCTATCAGACTTCCGCCAATCACTGTCAGCTGGACCTGAAGTCACACTCTATCAGCTTCACACACCATGAAGCCAGCAATAACAGAGCAGTGCCTCCCAAAAACAATGGAATAATTGGACTTCTTCCATGGAGCCACCATACTCTCCGACATGTGTCAGAGTGGAGCAGAACCGCCGTTCATCGCTGAACGAACACGATGCGACGCCTTTTATCAGCAGGCCATGCTTCTCAATCACAACACCACTTCAAATGCCGCCGTTTGTGTTGTGCTAACTGCAGCCTACGCATAGGATGGTAATTCCCTACTCTGCTGCTGGTCTATGAGTAATGTTGCAGGGGGTACGTTACTTGTTGTGAGAAGGCAGGTGCAGACGTGACACTGCTGTGACGCGCGTGGTGCACAATGCGGCGACCCTACCTTGTGTAACACAGCTGCCCTTCTGCAAAACAGCGGGAGTGAGGGACCGCTTGCCAGGTAGCCGGCACATTCGCCGTCGAAGGTCATACAAGCAACGCAGAACCGACATTCAGGACCGAACAGAGTACGACGCTATCCCTCAGCAGTTCACTCGCCGAAGGGAGACCCACAATGAGAAGACCTCTTTCAGCCTCGGTTAGTCGCTGATAACACTGTCTCTCATGAGTACGCAGAATCTCCGTCCTTCACAGTGATCGCTGTAAACACCCACTGTATACCGTACCATGACTGAATAACATTAAAAGCACATTGGTGGTCATTCTACTTGTAGCGGCGAATTACAGCTCTAATCACATATACAGGGTGTTTCAAAAATGACCGGTATATTTGAAACGGCAATAAAAACTAAACGAGCAGCGATAGAAATACACCGTTTGTTGCAATATGCTTGGGACAACAGTACATTTTCAGGCAGACAAACTTTTGAAATTACAGTAGTTACAATTTTCAACAACAGATGGCGCTGCGGTCTGGGAAACTCTATAGTACGATATTTTCCACATTTCCACCATGCGTAGCAATAATATGGCGTAGTCTCTGAACGAAATTACCCGAAACCTTTGACAACGTGTCTGGCGGAATGGCTTCACATGCAGATGAGATGTACTGATTCAGCTGTTCAATTGTTTCTGGATTCTGGCGGTACACCTGGTCTTTCAAGTGTCCCCACAGAAAGAAGTCACAGGGGTTCATGTCTGGCGAATAGGGAGGCCAATCCACGCCGCCTTCTGTATGTTTCGGATAGCCCAAAGCAATCACACGATCATCGAAATATTCATTCAGGAAATTAAAGACGTCGGCCGTGCGATGTGGCCGGGCACCATCTTGCATAAACCACGAGGCGTTCGCAGTGTCGTCTAAGGCAGTTTGTACCGCCACAAATTCACGAAGAATGTCCAGATAGCGTGATGCAGTAATCGTTTCGGGTCTGAAAAATGGGCCAATGATTCCTTTGGAAGAAATGGCGGCCCAGACCAGTACTTTTTGAGGATGCAGGGACGATGGGACTGCAACATGGGGCTTTTCGGTTCCCCATATGCGCCAGTTCTGTTTATTGACGAAGCCGTCCAGGTAAAAATAAGCTTTGTCAGTAAACCAAATGCTGCCCACATGCATATCGCCGTCATCAATCCTGTGCACTATATCGTTAGCGAATGTCTCTCGTGCAGCAATGGTAGCGGCGCTGAGGGATTGCCGCATTTGAATTTTGTATGGATAGAGGTGTAAACTCTGGCGCATGAGACGATACGTGGACGTTGGCGTCATTTGGACCGCAGCTGCAACACGGCGAACGGAAACCTGAGGCCGCTGTTGGATCACCTGCTGCACTAGCTGCGCGTTGCCCTCTGTGGTTGCCGTACGCGGTCGCCCTACCTTTCCAGCACGTTCATCCGTCACGTTCCCAGTCCGTTGAAATTTTTCAAACAGATCCTTTATTGTATCGCTTTTCGGTCCTTTGGTTACATTAAACCTCCGTTGAAAACTTCGTCTTGTTGCAACAACACTGTGTTCTAGGCGGTGGAATTCCAACACCAGAAAAATCCTCTGTTCTAAGGAATAAACCATGTGGTCTACAGCACACTTGCACGTTGTGAACAGCACACGCTTATAGCAGAAAGACGACGTACAGAATGGCGCACCCACAGACTGCGTTGTCTTCTATATCTTTCACATCACTTGCAGCGCCATCTGTTGTTGAAAATTGTAACTACTGTAATTTCGAAAGTTTGCCCGCCTGAAAATGTACTGTTGTCCCAAGCATATTGCAACAAACGGTGTATTTCTATCGCTGCTCGTTTAGTTTTTATTGCCGTTTCAAATATACCGGTCATTTTTGAAACACCCTGTACCTACCGGTAGTGTGTACGTCTATGAAGTTACAGTGACATCGACCGTGTTTCCTGGGCACTTCACTTTTTTTTCAGGCAGTGTATTTTTGTGAGATTCAGTTCCTCCTGTTGAATAAATAAGCAGTTTATTCCTTGTATGCATATACACATATGCTGTGTCACGAACAAAAGATTTCCATATTTTTATCAGGGTAATTTCGTACAGTGAGTTTGTTGTACTGAAAATCGTGAGGCACATTTCTGCACTAGCTGTCACTGCATTCTGAGTGACAGCATTGTGTGTGTGTAGAACGAAAGGCGGTCACTCTGATGGGAGTGCGTATGAGGAGACTTACGGGGGGGGGGGGGGGGGGGAGAGAAGTGATGAAATTTGGTCATTTAAAACTTTAACGATTACTGCATGAAAAATAATGTTTTTCTAAAGGACTAGGAGGTGCAGAAAATTGCAAGTTAGATAATTTTTAGTTGCTCGCCTAAGCATTAGCCCATTGTGGATGCGTTTGCGTTCCCACCAACTGCTTAGGGGTGCTTATGGGAGAAGTTGAGACAGAAACAAGGAGAATGACTCGACCTACATAGTCGCATAGCCTCAATTTGTAGATATTTGTTCTCAGTCTTTGTGCAAATTGAACTACTTATGATAGTGAGTGCACACTATCATGTGAGGTCGTGCAAATTACGACTAAACTTTTGGGTGAATGATTCTCAGGTTGGCTATTTCTATGAATAGCAATTTTTTTTTTAAAGTTAGGGTAAAGTAGTCTATGAGAACTGATGAGAACAAATTTGTTTTAAAAATCATTTGTTTAAAAAAAATGAAAATATTTTCATAAACAATGTTTAAAACCAGCACTAAAACAAGCAAATAAATGAAAAGTAATAGAAGTCAAATATTCATATTAATTAATATAGATGCGTAATGAAGAATTAATCTTTAAGTCTATTTGTTATATGAAAAAAGAAAATGAACCAAGGAAACTTTTATACCACTTCAATTCTCTATTTTAAACAGGTATGAAGCAACAAAAATACAAGCCCAAAAGTTTCTGTTACAGGGACAGGATAGCTTCAATTTATGCTATTTTTCTTAAAAGGAAATAAAGTTATGGGAGACTGGTGAACTTTTACATCAGCCACAAACCATATTCACTTTAAAAATTAGATTTAGTGTGTACGAGATAAGATCTATTTCTGTGAATGGTGAGCGATTAGCCACGAAAAAGAATTAGCAAGGCGCATTCCAGTGACCGCTGAACAACAACTTGAAGGAGTCACATCCACAGACAGTTTCTTGAATAGGCGTCACGGTGGGGGTTACTTGGCGTGTCTGTGCAGTAGCAAGCTGCAGCGGTGACGTCACAGACAACCACGCTGAAGCCCAACAACCCGCCTCTGCCGTAACCTACCGGGCTGTCGTTGCGTTTTTGTGTGAATACAAACTTGTTTACGTGACTGGTAGTTCGTATCGGCGACTAACGATTACATGCACAGTTACGCTACAGTCATCAGTATATTGAGACATTTTGAGAGTATTTTTTGACTCTTTTTAAGTAAAAGATAATGGTTTGCTATGTGGTCTTGAGTTGTACTAAACATGCAGACAATGGAAAAACATTAGGGGTCAAGATTCATATATTTTATAAGAACAATGAAACGAAACAAAAATGGCTAAATAATTGTAAAGGTGCCGATTCGTTTTCAGTTGCTAATGCTTGAGTGTGGTCAATACATTTTTTGTGGCCGTTGTGTGAAAGCAATTTCAACACTGATCTGGTGAATCTTTCTCTGAAACATAAACTGACGTCTCACGCTCTTCCAAGTCTATATAATCTGTGGTGTCACCGCCAGACACCACACTTGCTAGGTGGTAGCCTTTAAATCGGCCGCGGTCCATTAGTATACGTCGGACCCGCGTGTCGCCACTGTCAGTGATTGCAGACCGAGCGCCGCCACACGGCAGGTCTAGAGAGACGTCCTAGCACTCGCCCCAGTTGTACAGCCAACTTAGCGAGCAATGGTTCACTGACAAAATTACGCTCTCATTTGCCGAGACGATAGTTAGCATAGCCTTCAGCTACGTCATTGGCTACGACCTAGCAAGGCGCCATTACCAGTTTATATTGAGATTGTTATTAACCCTGCTGTTCTGTTCGGGTCTATATGACCCGAAACGAATATGAACGTTATTTTACATTATGTAAATACCAATATATATTTATGAAACTTTGTGACTTTGTCTGAAAATGGATGAGCAGCATGTGTTTTAAAAGGTTTTAAAAAAGTTTAAGAAGTTTGGGCTTCAACTGTAATAGTTGCATATGTAATGTTCGGGTCATAATGACCCGACACAAATATGTTTAGTGTAACTCGTATTTATTTCTAAAATCTGGAAATGGCGAAAATTATTTTTGTTGTGTTGTGTGGGAATAGTGACTGCATCATTCCAACTTACTCTCAACAATCACCTAAAGCTCCATGCGTTCACAACAATGGGCTTGTTTGTTGCTTTCCCCAGGAAATAATAATTGGCAGTTCTCAATAATTGGAATGCTTTGTTTCTGCCCAGTTTGACTTGTGACACCATGGCGATGAGACCATTGAATGATCGTGAGTTGGAAGAAATAGTAAATGCCTCACCAGATGAAGGATCACTTTCTGAGTTTGAAGATCACATCAGCAATGCATCTGAAAGCGAGTGTTCCGATGACAGTTACGACAGTCCACAGCCCATACAAAATAGTGTAGAGACTTTTCTTTCTAAAAATGGGAATATAGAATGGCAGTTGCATCCACCAGCACAACATGGTCGCCTACCAGCTTCGAACATCATCAAGAGTACCCCAGGAGTTACCAGGTATGCAGTCAGCAGAATATCTGATGTAAAATGTTCATTTGAAGCAGTATTTCACACAGCGCTTCAAAATGAAATAATAGAGATGACAAATATTGAAGGGCAGCGAGTTTATGGTGAACAGTGGACAGATATTGATGGTTCTGTTTTCCATGCATACTTAGGACTCTTACTCCTAGCGGGTGTATATCGATCTCATGGGGAGTCTACAAAAAGTTTGTGGGATAAAGATACTGGGCGAAACATATTTCGAGCAACCATGTCTCATGAAACATTCTGTAAGATATCACGTGTCCTGCGATTTGACAAGAAATCTACTAGAGAGGAAAGACGACGTACTGACAAACTTGCCGCAATTCGTAGTATTTGGGAGAAGTGGGTAGAGGTCCTTCCTCAACTGTATAATCCAGGAGAAAATGTTACTGTTGACGAGCAGTTAGTAGCATTTAGAGGTCGCTGTCCATTCAAGCAGTATATCCCAAGTAAACCGGCAAAATATGGGATCAAAATATGGACCATGTGTGACAGCAAAACTTCATACGTACTGAAAGCCCAAATTTATACAGGAAAGGTGAGTGGAGCGGCACCAGAAAGAAATCAGGGAATGAGGGTGGTATCTGATCTCACTTCTGAGTTACGTGGTCAGAATATCACGTGTGACAACTTTTTTACGTCGTACAATTTGGGGCAGCTGCTTCTGAAAAGGAAATTGACTATGTTGGGAACTATACGGAAAAATAAGCCGGAGCTTCCACACAAAATGACCAACAAGGAGGTACACAGCTCTTCATTTTACTTCACAAATGACACTACTGTGGTTAATTATATTCCTAAGAGACACAAGAATGTTGTACTTATGAGCACTCTCCACCATGATGCGGAAATCAGTGACAGGGCTGATAAGAAGCCAAAAATGATTTTGGACTATAATTCAACCAAAGGTGCTGTAGACACGCTTGATCAGTTATTAGGTACATATACATGCAAACGAAAAAGTAATAGGTGGCCAATGATAGTTTTCTACAATATTCTTGATGTTTCTGCTTATAATGCATACGTTTTGTGGATTTCGGTTGACCCTAATTGGAATGCAAGCAAATTGACTAGAAGGAGAATATTCTTGGAGGAACTTGGAAAGTCACTGATAAAAGAACATATTGCATCAAGAACGCATTTCCCAAGAACAGAAGATTCTTTGAGAATGGTCACAAGCATCCAAAACCCGAATGATGTGGGTGGTGTGTCAGAATCGGTAACAACAAGAAAATCTACAAAACGTGCACGCTGTAAGTTCTGTCCATCAAGTAATGACAATAAAACAAACATGGTGTGTGGAAAATGTAGTAAACATATTTGCAAGAAACATGTAACCTACTTGTGTCCACAGTGCAAGCAGTAAGAAAAGAACTGTAGTATTTTATAAGATGATTGTATTGAAAATTCTGTTGTTTCAAATTTATGTGAATACTTGTGCCTAAACTACAATCAGTAAGAAGAGAGGATTCTAAAGTTGTAGTGCTTTCTATGTTGGAATGTAATAAAAAAACTGTAGTGTGTTCTGTACTGTAGTGTGCTCTAAGATGAATATCTGTAATGACAACTGTCTGTTGTTAGAAAATGTCAATACTTACGTCTAAACTGTCAACAATAAGAATAGAAGTATGGAAAAACTGTAGTGCTTTCTAAGTTGAATGCCTGTAATGGAAACTGTCTGTTGTTTCAAATTTATGTGCATATTTAAATGAAAAATATCCCTCAATAAAGTTGTATGCATTGTTATTATTATTATTATTACCATTATTATTATTATTATTATTATTATTATTATTACTAACAAGGTACTGGAATAGAACAACAATGTCGATAGCTAAAACTGTACCAAAATTTATGTTTCTAAAGCATTTTGATATGTCGGGTCATATTGACCCGAACAGTATATATGTCAAGTAAAAGTGAACAGAACAGCAGGGTTAATGTACCGTCAAGAGCGATGTACACCAATTATGGATTAAATTTAAGTATTCCAGCAACAACGTACCTTATTGGCTATATTAATGGGGTACTCCCCACGGCGGGCGGAAGCCTTATAACACCACCGTTCGCCGATTTGCGGGGGAGGAATGTGGTGTCACCGCCAGACACCACACTTGCTAGGTGGTAGCCTTCAAATCGGCCGCGGTCCATTAGTATACGTCGGACCCGCGTGTCGCCACTGTCAGTGATTGCAGACCGAGCGCCGCCACACGGCAGGTCTAGAGAGACGTCCTAGCACTCGCCCCAGTTGTACAGCCGACTTAGCGAGCAATGGTTCACTGACAAAATTACGCTCTCATTTGCCGAGACGATCGTTAGCATAGCCTTCAGCTACGTCATTGGCTACGACCTAGCAAGGCGCCATTACCAGTTTATATTGAGATTGTTATTAATGTACCGTCAAGAGCGATGTACACCAATTATGGATTAAAGTTAAGTATTCCAGCAACAACGTACCTTATTGGCTATATTAATTACATTGTCCTGTTCCAGACCTCACGCCAGTTTGCGTGAGCTTAAACGCGTGCATTTCGGCCTCCTCTAGCTACACGGTGTTGGCTCTTCTGCCAACAATCATAATCCATCCTCCAGATGCCGGTCATAGAACCGTGAGATAGTAATGAGCATAACAAAGAGAGAAAAGACATTTTAATTATTTTTACCAAAGCTGCTGATTTTATCGGCTGACTAGTTTCGGGTTTTGCCCATTTTCACAAGCCATCCATTACGGAGAACAAAATTTGTTATGAGCGGGTGTGTCGAAAGTGGAGAATAAGGCTATCAGTAATAATATGGTACAGATGGTAACTTCCTATGTATCTTGTATTTCGGACACCATTCGTGTGGACGGTTATTTTGATGTCGTCACACTTTAGGTGTGGCTCGATCAGCGTTAAAACCTGTCACAGTTGTCGGCACACCTTACTATAGTATGCCAATGTTTGAGCACAATATACGAGGGTTGTAACTTTAACAGTAGCAACTATTTATTTACAGCTCGCACAAGATAGATACGTGTTTCAAAGTTCTACTGACCTTCAAAGTAGTCACCAGCATTGTGTATAACCCGTTGCCAGCGACGTGGAAGTTGTAGGATTGTGGGACACTCTCAGCAGTGCCAGTTGTATTGACGGTTCGAGCGGCGCCGTCTATTGCCCCACGAATTTGTAGCAGTTCTGAAGTGAATGCCGCGAAGTGTTTCCTTCAGTTTAGAAATCGAATTGAACTCACTAGGGCTCCTGTCAGGGGAGTGCAGTAGGTGGTATAGCACTTAGCAGCCCCATCAGTCAAACAAATCAGTACCAGCTTGTCACTGTCCTGCAAAATGGTGGTCAGGTCCTGCAGAAAGTGTCATCACTCCTGTCTCTATGCTGTTCATTTTTGGAACACAACCTACGATCAGCCTAGAGACAGATATGATGACACTTTCTGCAGTACCTGACAATCATTTTGCAGGACAATGCTGAAGCAAGTACAGTGCAAGCTGTTACTGATTTGTAAATTATAGATTGCAGCGATCAGTCGTCTTTTTTAAATTTTATTGTGCAGATCTAGATTTCGGCTAGAAGCTAGCCATTCTCAATACACTATTATTTTCGCTCAATGCATGTAATACCTGTTGGTCGGGATTCATTCACACTTCATTGAATTAATCTATGTGCAGTAACTAAATTTGCTGTGAACCATATCCATATTTCATGTCAGATAGGAATTTGTTTGAAAAGTAATACTAAACCTATGTCCAATTTACGATTCTACAGTGAATATTAATAGTAGCGTTATTGAGACCATTCAGTTTGACTAAGTCCTCAAGGTAATAGTGTGTTATGTTATCTTTTATATTTATGCAAATAGTTTGATCTGCTCTGTTAACTCCAACCTTAACGTGAACACACTGTATTCAGGTGCCAGAGTTCATTGCAGTCGCGTGAGGCAAAGTACAGGTTGTCTTTGTCCGTTAAAGTTACTCATACCTATTTTCTTGAACAAGAATGTCAATCGTTCTCTTGCCTAATTAGGCTGGCGACCGTTTTCTTTATTCTTTGAACAGTGTAGCTAGGTAAAATATTGTTTGTTACTGTTTAAATATTTACGTAATTCTGACTTTCACTTCCGATAAGCCACCTCCGTTAGGTACAACACGGTCAACATAACTAAATTCCTCTCAGAGGGTAACACTGCTCTGTTGCTTTTTACCATAATTGCTTTATTTCACGACCCGACTCCAACTTTAAGGTTATGGTATAACAGTAGCGGACAGTAGTGTATTACGTCGCTTTTCCGTGACACGACTATTTGTTCAGTTGGGGCACACTACGTAATAAGCCAAATTTGGTATTTGATCGTACAAGCTACGTAAATGCAGTTATGACAGAGCACTGAAAGACGTGAGTCGAAAAAGGCCCCGGGAGTAGACAACATTCCATTAGAACTACTGACGGCCTTGGGAGAGCCAGTCCTGACAAAATTGTACCATCTGGTGAGCAAGATGTATGAGACAGGCGAAATACCCTCAGACTTCAAGAAGAATATAATAATTTCAATCCCAAAGAAAGCAACTGTTGACAGACATGAAAATTACCGAACTATCAGTTTAATAAGTCACAGCTGCAAAATACTAACGCGAATTCTTTACAGACGAATGGAAAAACTGGTAGAAGCGGACCTCGGGGAAGATCAGTTTGGATTCCATAGAAATATTGGAACACGTGAGGCAATACTGACCTTACTACTTATCTTAGAAAAAAGATTAAGGAAAGGCAAATCTACGTTTCTAGTATTTGTAGACTTAGAGAAAGCTTTTGACAATGTTGACTGGAATACTCTCTTTCAAATTCTGATGGTGGCAGGGGTAAAATGCAGGGAGCGAAAGGCTATTTACAATTTGTACAGAAACCAGATGGCAGTTATAAGAGTCGAGGGACATGAAAGGGAAGCAGTGGTTGGGAAGGGAGTGAGACAAGGTTGTAGGCTATCCCCGATGTTATTCAATCTGTATATTGAGCAAACAGTGAAGGAAACAAAAGAAAAATTCGGAGTAGGTATTAAAATCCATGGAGAAGAAATAAAAACTTTGCGGTTTGCCGATGACATTGTAATTCTGTCAGAGACAGCAAAGGACTTGGAAGAGCAGTTGAACGGAATGGACAGTGTCTTGAAAGGAGGATATAAGATGAACATCAACAAAAGCAAAACGAGGATAATGGAATGTAGTCGAATTAAGTCGGGTGATGCTGACGGAATTAGATTAGGAAATGAGACACTTAAAGTAGTGAAGGAGTTTTGCTATTTGGGGAGCAAAATAACTGATGATGGCCGAAGTAGAGAGGGTTTAAAATGTAGACTGGCAATGGCAAGGAAAGCGTTTCTGTAGAAGAGAAATTTGTTAACATCGAGTGTAGATTTAAGTGTCAGGAAGTCGTTTCTGAAAGTATTTGTATGGAGTGTAGCCATGTATGGAAGTGAAACATGGACGGTAAATAGTTTGGACAAGAAGAGAATAGAAGCTTTCGAAATGTGGTGCTACAGAAAAAAGCTGAAGATTAGATGGGTAGATCACATAACTAATGAGGAGATATTGAATAGAATTGGGAAGAAGAGGAGTTTGTGGCACAACTTGACAAGATGAAGGGACCGGTTGGTAGGACATGTTCTGAGGCTTCATGGGATCACAAATTTAGCATTGGAGGGCAGCGTGGAGGGTAAAAATCGTAGAGGGAGACCAAGAGCTGAATACACGAAGCAGATTCAGAAGGATGTCGGTTGCATTAAATACTGGGAGAGGAAGAAGCTTGCACAAGATAGAGTAGCTTGTAGAGCTGCATCAAACCAGTCTCAGGACTAAAGACCACAACAACAATAACAACAACAGTAGGAACTCTCGCCATGTGCAAACCTGCATTGTTGTTGTTGTTGTTGTGGTCTTCAGTCCTGATACTGGTTTGATGCAGCTCTCCATGCTACTCTATCCTGTGCAAGCTTCATCATCTCCCAGTACCTACTGCAACCTACATCCTTCTGAATCTGCTTAGTGTATTGATCTCTTGGTCTCCCTCTACGATTTTTACCCTCCACGCTGCCCTCCAATGCTAAATTTGTGATCCCTCGATGCCTCAGAACATGTCCTACCGACCGATCCCTTCTTCTAGTAAAGGTGTGCCACAAACTTCTCTTCTCCCCAATCCTATTCAATACCTCCTCATTAGTTACGTGATCTACCCACCTTATCTTCAGCATTCTTCTGTAGCACCACATTTCGAAAGCTTCTATTCTCTTCTTGTCCAAACTAGTTATCGTCCATGTCTCACTTCCATACATGGCTACACTCCATACAAATACTTTCAGAAACGACTTCCTGACACCTAAATCTATATTCGATGTTAACAAATTTCTCTTCTTGAGAAACGCTTTCCTTGCCATTGCCAGTCTACATTTTATATCCTTTCTACTTCGACCATCATCGGTTATTTTACTCCCTAAATAGCAAAACTCCTTTACTACTTTAAGTGTCTCATTTCCTAATCTAATTCCGTCAGCATCACCCGACTTAATTTGACTACATTCCATTATCCTCGTTTTGCTATTGTTGATGTTCATCTTATATCCTCCTTTCAAGACACTGTCCATCCCGTTCAACTGCTCTTCCAAGTCCTTTGCTGTCTCTGACAGAATTACAATGTCATCGGCGAACCTCAAAGTTTTTACTACTTCTCCATGAATTTTAATACCTACTCCGAATTTTTCTTTTGTTTCCTTTACTGCTTGCTCAATATACAGATTGAATAACATCTGGGAGAGGCTACAACCCTGTCTCACTCCTTTCCCAACCACTGCTTCCCTTTCCTGCCCCTCGACTCTTATAACTGCCATCTGGCTTCTGTACAAATTGTAAATAGCCTTTTGCTCCCTGTATTTTACCCCTGCCACCTTCAGAATTTGAAAGAGAGTATTCCAGTCAACATTGTCAAAAGCTTTCTCTAAGTCTACAAATGCTAGAAATGTAGGTTTGCCTTTTCTTAATCTTTCTTCCAAGATAATTCGTAAGGTCAGTATTGCCTCACGTGTTCCAACATTTCTACGGAATCCAAACTGATCTTCCCCGAGGTCGGCTTCTACCAGTTTTTCCATTCGTCTGTAAATAATTCGCGTTAGTATTTTGCAGCTGTGACTTATTGAACTGATAGTTCGGTAACTTTCACATCTGTCAACACCTGCTTTCTTTGGGATTGGAATTATTATATTCTTCTTAAAGTCTGAGGGTATTTCACCTGTCTCATACATCGTGCTCACCAGATGGTAGAGTTTTGTCATGACTGGCTCTCCCGAGGCCATCAGTAGTTCTAATGGAATGTTGTCTACTCCCGGGGCCTTGTTTTGACTCAGGTCTTTCAGTGCTCTGTCAAACTCTTCACGCAGTATCTTATCTCCCATTTCATCTTCATCTACATCCTCTTCCATTTCCATAATATTGTCCTCAAGTACATCGCCCTCGTATAAACCCTCTATATACTCCTTCCACCTCTCTGCTTTCCCTTCTTTGCTTAGAACTGGGTTGCCATCTGAGCTCTTGATATTCATACAAGTGGTTCTCTTCTCTCCAAAGGTCTCTTTAATTTTCCTGTAGGCAGTATCTATCTTACCCCTAGTGAGACAAGCCTCTACATCCTTACATTTGTCCTCTAGCCATCCCTGCTTAGCCATTTTGCACTTCCTGTCGATTTCATTTTTGAGACGTTTGTATTCCTTTTTGCCTGCTTCATTTACTGCATTTTTATATTTTCTCCTTTCATCAATTAAATTCAATATTTCTTCTGTTACCCAAGGATTTCTATTAGCCCGCGTCTTTTTACCTACTTGATCCTCTGCTGCCTTCACCACTTCATCCCTCAGAGCTACCCATTCTTCTTCTACTGTATTTCTTTCCCCCATTCCAGTCAACTGTTCCCTAATGCTCTCCCTGAAACTCTCTACAACCTCTGGTTCTTTCAGTTTATCCAGGTCCCATCTCCTTAAATTCCCACCTTTTTGCAGTTTCTTCAGTTTCAATCTGCAGTTCATAACCAACAGATTGTGGTCAGAATCTACATCTGCCCCAGGAAATGTCTTACAATTTAAAACCTGGTTCCTAAATCTCTGTCTTACCATTATATAATGTATCTGAAACCTGTCAGTATCTCCAGGCTTCTTCCATGTATACAGCCTCCTTTCATGATTCTTGAACCAAGTGTTAGCTATGATTAAGTTATGCTCTGTGCAAAATTCTACAAGGCGGCTTCCTCTTTCATTCCTTCCCCCCAATCCATATTCACCTACTATGTTTCCTTCTCTCCCTTTTCCTTCTGACGAATTCCAGTCACCCATGACTATTAAATTTTCGTCTCCCTTCACTACCTGAATAATTTCTTTTATCTCGTCATACATTTCATCTATTTCTTCATCATCTGCAGAGCTAGTTGGCATATAAACTTGTACTACTGTAGTAGGCATGGGCTTTGTGTCTATCTTGGCCACAATAATGCGTTCACTATGCTGTTTGTAGTAGTTACCCGCACTCCTATTTTTTTATTCATTATTAAACCTACTCCTGCATTACCCCTATTTGATTTTGTATTTATAACCCTGTAATCACCTGACCAAAAGTCTTGTTCCTCCTGCCACCGAACTTCACTAATTCCCACTATATCTAACTTTAACCTATCCATCTCCCTTTTTAAATTTTCTAACCTACCTGCCCGATTAAGTGATCTGACATTCCACGCTCCGATCCGTAGAACGCCAGTTTTCTTTCTCCTGATAACGACGTCCTCTTGAGTAGTCCCCGCCCGGAGATCCGAATGGGGGACTATTTTACCTCCGGAATATTTTACCCAAGAGGACGCCATCATCATTTAATCATACAGTAGAGCTGCATGTCCTCGGGAAAAATTACGGCTGTAGTTTCCCCTTGGTTTCAGCCGTTCGCAGTACCAGCACATCAAGGCCGTTTTGGTTAATGTTACAAGGCCAGATCAGTCAATCATCCAGACTGTTGCCCCTGAAACTACTGAAAAGGCTGCTGCCCCTCTTCAGGAACCACATGTTTGTCTGGCCTCTCAACAGATACCCTTCCGTTGTGGTTGCACCTACGGTACGGCCATCTGTATCGCTGAGGCACGCTAGCCTCCCCACCAACGGCAAGGTCCATGGTTCATGGGGGGAGGAGCCTGCATTATCTTGCTGAAATTTAAGCCCAGGACGGTTTGCCATGAAGGACAACAAGGCGGGGCTTAGAATATCGTCCACGCCCCGCCGTGCTGTAAGGGCGCCACAGATGGCAACCGAAGGCGTTCTGCTGTGTAAAGAAATGGCGCGTCAGACCGTAACTCCTGGTTGTCGGGCCGTAAGGCGAGCGGCAGCCAGGTTCGTACCCCACCACTGTCCGGCGTCCAGGCACGTCCTCACTGGTTATCGGGACTCATCAATGAAGACAGTTCTCCCGTCAATCAGATTCCAGGCCGAAGACGCCCCAGACAGCAAGATAATGCCGGCCCGCACACGGCGCAAGTTCCTACTGCTTGTTCTCGTGCTTGCCAAGATCTGCCTTGGCCAGCAAGACCGCCAGATCTCTCCTCAATTGAGATCGTTTGTGGAATTTTGGACAGGGTCCTGAACATGTATTCCGGAAACAGCGACCGTGTGAGACCCAACTCGCTTTATTTGTTCATGAGACCCAGAAAATACTAGATACAGGCTCCCAGGTAGATGCCATTTTACTTGACGTTCGGAAGGCGTTCGATACAATTCCGCACTGTCGCCTGATAAACAAAGTAAGAGCCTACGGAATATCAGACCAGCTGTGTGGCTGGATTGAAGAGTTTTTAGCAAACAGAACACAGCATGTTGTTATCAATGGAGAGACGTCTACAGACGTTAAAGTAACCTCTGGCGTGCCACAGGGGAGTGTTATGGGACCATTGCCGGAAGTTCCATGCGGCTTTTCGCGGATGATGCTGTAGTATACAGAGAAGTTGCAGCATTAGGAAATTGCAGCGAAATGCAGGAAGAACTGCAGCGGATAGGCACTTGGTGTAGGGAGTGGCAACTGACCCTTAACATAGACACATGTAATGTATTGCGAATACATAGAAAGAAGGATCCTTTATTGTATGGTTATATGATAACGGAACAAACACTGGTAGCAGTTACTTCTGTAAAATATCTGGGAGTATGCGTGCGTTCGATTTGAAGTGGAATGATCATATAAAATTAATTGTTGGGAAGGCGGGTGTCAGGTTGAGATCCATTGGGAGAGTCCTTAGAAAATGTTGTCCATCAACAAAGAGGTGGCTTACAAAACACTCGTTCGACCTATACTTGAGTATTGCTCATCAGTGTGGGATCCGTACCAGGTCGGGTTGACGGAGGAGACAGAGTAGATCCAAAGAAGAGCGGCGCGTTTCGTCACAGGGTTATTTCGTAAGCGTGATAGCGTTACAGAGATGTTTAGCAAACTCAAGTGGCAGACTCTGCAAGAGAGGCGCTCTGCATCGCGGTGTAGCTTGCTGTCCAGGTTTCGAGAGGGTGCGTTTCTGGATGAGGTATCGAATATATTGCTTCCCCGTACCTATACCTCCCGAGGAGATCACGAACGTAAAATTAGAGAGATTCGAGCGCGCACGGAGGCTTTCCGGCAGTCGTTCTTCCCGCGAACCATACGCGACTGGAACAGGAAAGGGAGGTAATGACAGTGGCGCGTCAAGTGCCCTCCGCCACACACCGTTTGGTGGCTTGCGGAGAATAAATGTGGATGTAGATGTAGAAATCAGGTATCGATTTTGACGATCTAATGCGTCAGTTGGACAGAATTTCGCACCATGTCCCTCAGGAAGGCCTCCAACAACTCTGTCACTCAATTACAAACCGAATAACAGCTTGCAAAAGGCCGGAGGTGGATCAACGTGTTATTGTCATACTCAATTTGTGACGCTCTTTCTCTTGAATAAATCATCCATTTTTTGACACTGCAATCTTGTTTTGTCTGTATGTGGAGATCACATCTACTGATTTCCGTACTATCCCGGTAGCTACTTTGTGGAATGTAGTTCTTTTATTTTGTATTAGAGTGTATAAACTATAGAGAGTGAAAGGAGACAGACAGTTAGGACTTGAATTCCACCATTCAGAATTCGACAAGGACGCTTATCTGTAGCCCATTTCCCCTTGTTTCGCGAAGACTAAGTTTACTTAATTCAACACCTTTCTTGCCGTGATCAGGTGATTAAAACATTGACACAGAAGGTGGAAGAAGCTAGGTTTAAATCGCAATTTGTCCACGCAGATTTCAGTTTAGGTAGTTAAATTGCATCATACAAATACCAGGATTGTTATTCAACAAAACTACGGGCGACCCATTGCCATGAGCCAGCACCTCATCTAGACAGATCTGTCACTGGACACAGAATTTATTTCTCTTCCTGAATTTCGTATCTAGAGATGGATCCCAAATGTTAATATTCTTGTGTGAGACAATCTCTAGTATCTTTCTCAACGTTCTTTCTCTTATAAAAGAATCCTGCGTAATGCAATAAAAATTACATTATCGCTAGTGTGGTGTTTAAAATATATCGGGTACGCTACTGTTTAATAAGTTATGACGAAATACTTTTTTATGTAACTTCGCCGATATAAAGTTCTGGAAATTAGCTTACCCTGTTTTGTGCTTCAGCTTTGTTGGTCATGAAATAATAAGAGCTCGCTGCAAACTTAACGACGCTTCCCTGGAGGAAACTTCCTTCTTTTCTAGCGAAACTTCTTTCGTGAGATGGAGGTATGGAACTTTTTCTTTAGTCGTAGGAGAATGCTCTCATAACGAATGTTCTCCTTTGAGAGTATACTACAGGAGCTGTGGTTAAAATCTGCAGAATTTAACCTCGTATAATGCGGTGAATTCTCCTTTATGCTGATAGATCTGAATGGTGATGGATGGCTGTATGGCGGTCGCATAATACGGTGAATCCTCCTTTATGCTGATAGATTTGGATGGTGATGGATGGCTGTATGGCGATCGCCAAACGGCAATAAAAGAAAAAATAATTCGATGATACTACACTTATACTAATGGATGCAGAGAATTTGTCATTGTCTTCGAATAATATGTACGGTAAGTCGAATTTAAATGACCTAGGTTTAAAGTCTTGTATTACGATTTTACTTATATGACGCGTCTTAAAAAAAATTCACGATAATTTTTATTTCTTGGAAATAATTTTATTTATTCACCTATCCTCTTCAAAATAATCGCCATTAGAAATTGTGGGCACTTATTCCAGCGCATTGCCAATTCCGGACATTTCTGGAACTCGATCTTTGAGAAAGCTCTTAGATCTCTCAACGATGCACTTTTAATCTTACCTGTGAGCGTAAAATAACGGCCTTCAAAATTTTCTTTATTCTTTTTGCGCCAAATATTCACGAACAAGCAGTAAAGTGTGAGCATGTCCATTACTCTGATGGAAAAAACCATGAATTATGTAACCGCAAATCTGGGCGTTTTTTTTCCGGACTGCGTCACATCGTTGAACTTGTAAGTAGTACTTCTTATCGATCTTTCGACCTTGCGGCCAGAACTCAACGGTGCACTATGCCGTCTCGGGTAGTGAGTATAACCTGCGCACTTCACCGCATCCTTCGAACTTTGTTGGCGATGCAGAATGCTTCCACTAGGACGAGTGAGCGTGGTTTCGACGTCATATCCATAAATCCATATTTCATCATTTGTTATTGCAGGTTTCAGTAATTGTGCTTCGTTGTTGACTTCATCAGCACTCCTGAGAAATAATCATCTCTTTTTTTTCGAATTTCAACAGTTTCGGAACAAGATTTGACTGCCACATATTACACACCCAACATTCAGAAACATTTCATGACATTAGCCAGTAGATCATCAGCGACTTCTCAGATTGCTATTCGGCGATCGTTCATAATAAATACTTTCAATTTTCCTACAATCTCATGGGCTGATGAAATGCTGGGGATTCCAGGCTGCCCGTCATCTTCACGGTCTTCATGTCCTCCCTCCATACGCTTCTAACACTCGTAAAACGTTTTTGCTCACGAAAAAACAATATCTAAAATTTTAAAAGCTTTGTTATCTTAAGTTCATTCTCATAGCATAATTTAATACAAATTCTGTGATCCTGGCTTCCCACTGGTAACCCCATGTATATATGACCGGACGAACTGTGAAACGCAGTGGTAATAAATTATATACACAAAACTTCCTCATGAAACAGTCCATGTGTTAGTGAAACCACACCAAAATACCTATAGTACTTCCTGAAATCAGCCTGCAAATATAGACAGAAAAACAGTGCAGGGGGGGGGGGGGGGGGGGGGGGGGTTAATTTGTAATATGTATAGAAAAGTAATTCCCAATAACACCAAAAAGTACACTCATGCTCATAAATTAAGGATAATTGCAGAACGTGGTGCCACCAAACGTGGCTGAGCCGTGGTAAAAATTGCTGTTTTGAAGAGCGCCCAGCAGCGCTTAGTGTGAAGAAGCAGTCGCCCTCCGTTTCTAGCGGTGGCGCCGCTGTGGCAATCGCTCCCTCTGCTGGGAAAGAGGAAAGGTTGCCTGTTCCCGTGCATTTAAGGGGCGCTATGAGCTCGTCAAGTAGTCAGTCTGGGCAACACAACACCGACTCAAAGGAAGGCCTCGGCGCTTGTTCGTGACGTCACGTCAGCTAGGCACGGTGAACGCCAGGTCTGTTGCAGGCATACTCATAATGGTGGTGTCTCCCTCACTGATACAGGAAAATGTGAAACTATTGGCGGTAGTTGACCAACGCACATAGTTCTGAGAGATTTCTGCAATCAATTAATTGTGCAATTCATTACACTTCTTAACAAATAGTGTACTCCTGAACTTCAATTTCCACCTGTTTTAAGGATTGACATACAAAAACAACTTCATGGTCCAGCAGCAACAGAATTCGTGCTTCTTTACGTTATTTGTAAATCTGTGGAAGTTACGTTTGGACTGGGTTGCTTTTACAAGAAACTGTGAACATATTTGTAAGGTGTCAGGCAAATCCAGCACCTTCCATGAAAACCCTAACATGATAAGCAAATCCAGTAGTATGTCACATAGCTCCGAATAAATCGTGACATTAAATTAACCAAAGTAATACGAGTAACGAGTGAGCAAATGGAATACCACAGACTAACACAAGAATGCCTAAATGCATGTCATACCTCCCCACCGTGAGACAGACGCAGTTCTGAGGGGAGAAACGAGAACAGAAGCCGAGAGCAGAACCGTGTTAAGCTAGAAGGCCCTACGATAAGGGACGGACACCCACGTCGCCAGCTAACCACCAGGACCACCTCCTAGCCCATGTTAAAGGCTAGAGCCCTCCAGAAGAACAGTATAGATCTTACGATAACACTAAAAGGGCCACACCAGCCGCAAGTTTTAGCGTGAGACTTTTTCGCGTCTCTGTTACGTTGCAAACATTAAAAACATTGCCCCACCACGAAAAGTAACCGCCAGGACCACCCCCCAGCCCATGTTAAAAGATAGAGCCGTCCAGAAGAACAGTATAGATCTTACGATAACACTAAATGGGCCACACCAGCTGCAAGTTTTAGCGTGAGACTTTTTCGTGTCTCTGTTACGTTGCAAACTTTAAAAACATTGCCCCACCATGAAAAGTATAGTGTTTCTCATTGGATAGACAGAATTTTTGTAGGTGGAGCTTAAGGTTACCATTGAGACCCTGCTTGGTCAGATGAAAACACAGCCAGATAGTTTTTTTTAAACCAATTTCGGTAAATTGTAGTAAGGAGAAGTTAGGAAGGAGTTGCTTCGGAGACGGCAAGCTGTATGGAGCTGCGTGGGCCACCGCCCCATGACGAACACCGACAAGGTAATGAACCCACACGATTTTTGAGCGCATAAGGCTTCACTCAGAACTGCAGAAGTCTCATCTGTTACATCCCCGTTTTGCGTAATACTTGTGTCGATCGTCAATTAAAGCTCATGGTATTCACATTTCCTACATAAGTTAAAATCTGAAACGTGATGATTTTTCTGTTATATGATTATTGAGAAGCCACATCAGCCACTGTAATTTACGACAAGTTAGATAAGTAATTAAAGATAATTTAGGGTCACTGTAGACCATTTCGATAGTTTTCTCTTTTGTGAAACTTAATTTAAATCTAGATTATAGATGTAATATGGCACAGGTCATCCTTCGATCCATTGTAGAACTTGGAAACCCATTCAGGGAATATTCGTTCACATTTTTTGTTGAACGCAGTTGGTTTTTATCATCCTGTATTAAAAAATTTCCTTTTATCAATAGTGCAATTTATAAACAATGTTTTGTGAGTAGAATAAAATTTCCAATGGTAAACTTTACTGCTTTTTCGACGTTATTTTACCAGCTAACTAAAAATAGGAAAGCCTTGAACCCCTTCCACTAAATTTAGTTAGTATTAAGATTCTTTTACAGGGAGTGCAGTGGAGCTGACGCTGAAATCATTAAGTATTCGGTTATATCATCGCTAGTCTCACTGAACTCTTCTGAACTCTACATGTCATGTGTGGTCTGGCGTCTCCTTACCAGCAACAGGTCCTAGGTTCAAACTAGTTAATTCCCTAAAAAACACGCTCAGAGCGCGTTGCGTGAAAGTGGTAAGGAGACACTGCATAGAACAACAAACACCACGCAGAATAATAGATATTGGTGCTCTTCTTTAGGTATCTTGGTTGACTAGGGGGTGAGGAGCACTGAATGTTAATGAAATATCTTGCGATTGTATACTTTGGGGGAGGGGGTGGGGGACAGAAAAATGGTT
Organism: Schistocerca cancellata; assembly: GCF_023864275.1. Lineage (NCBI taxonomy): Eukaryota > Metazoa > Arthropoda > Insecta > Orthoptera > Acrididae > Schistocerca > Schistocerca cancellata. The sequence goes on along the minus strand of NC_064633.1, from coordinate 38,172,537 downwards.
CAAATGGCTCTGAGCACTATGGGACTTACCAGCTGTGGCCATCAGTCCCCTAGAACTTAGAACTACTTAAACCTAACTAACCTAAGGACATCACACACATCCATGCCCGAGGCAGGATTCGAACCTGTGACCGTAGCAGTCGCACGGTTCCGGACTGCGCGCCTAGAACCTCGAGACCACCGAGGCCGGCGCGGGGGACAGAAGAAGAGGCAAAAGAGAGATACTTGTTTTATCAAATAAAATTTTTTTATCTTATAAAGCTCCTCCTTTCAGTTGCAAGAGGGGAATATTTATCTTTTCTAATGTGCAAGTTTAAAAAAGTTTAAGCTCAGCAGTATTTTCGATGTATGAAGCTATTTTGTTTCCTGTTTAGAAGTCCTTTCGTTGAAAACGATTGTAATCTAATGACTGGCATCAGTTGGACATTTACACATGTAAATTAGTTCACATTTCCAGTGACGACGTCAAACGAAAATGTTGTGACTTGGCAAGACAGCCAATCCACTAGGTGGAAGCCGAAAGGCACGTGTTTAAGCTCACACAGGCTGGCGTGAGGTCTGGAACCGGTAAAGTAATTATACAAGCAAAAAAAGGTACGTAGCTTCTGGAATACTTAACTTTAATCCATAATTGGTGAACATCGGACTGACGGTACATGCATCACAAGATAAATAGCAAATGATAATGGCGCCTTGCTAGGTCGTAGCAAATGAAGTAGCTGAAGGCTATGCTAACTATCGTCTCGGCAAATGAGAGCGTAATTTGTCAGTGAACCATCGCTAGCAAAGTCGGCTGTACAACTGGGGCGAGTGCTAGGACGTGTCTCTAGACCTGCCGTGTGGCGGCGCTCGGTCAGCAATCACTGATAGTGGCGACACGCTGGTCCGACGTATACTAACGGACCGCGGCCGATTTAAAGGCTACCACCTAGCAAGTGTGGTGTCTCGCGGTGACACCACAGAAAATAAATAAATAAATAAAAGAGACGAGTTCATTGTAAGGGGGTTGGGGTATGTTTCGACAACAAAATGGATCAAGTAAATATAGTTACTTGAATGTAAAATTTCCGAAGCTTGCAATGGGACAAAGCATCTTCTCATATTGATCTACGTTTGTTTCGACAGGATTCAGTAATACAGAACTATGATCTTCATTTGTAGCTTTACGATAGTAAGAAAATCTTTCATCTAATAAAACTGCAGAACCCAAAACAATACCAAACATTTTGTCCAAAAATAAAAGATTTCTAGTGATAAGCACGCAACAGACCTGGCGTTCGGCGTGCCTAGCTGACGTGACGTCACCAACAAGCGCCGAGGCCTTCCTTTGAGTCGGTGTTGGTCTGGGTCAGTCTCTCGTCCCCAGCGTGCTAGCCTGTCTCTCGTCCGCATTTGTTAGGCAGTTAGTCTCTGTCTGTCGGTCGGAGTGCTAATATATCTGTAGTTCGGATCAACTCCGCCAGTAAGAGAACTCAGCGAGTGGTCGCCCGGTCGGGGCTTGGTTCCTGCATCTGAGTCTGCGCGTTAGGCCGCCACTCTGCTCGAGTTTGCTCAGGCAATGGTCATTGGCGGTTGGATCGATCGGCTGGTCGGTCGCGCACTGAGACACAAGATGTCTTGTCCGTCTTGAGCGACGGCGCATGCGAGGTCACCACGTGAGTCCAGTGGGCCGCGGCGTATAGCGAGGGGTAGTGGCTTCGCGGTCGACACGAGAGCAACAGGAGTCAACCCACGACATCGGTCTGTCCGGTGCGAGCTGCGACGCCGTGAGGCGGGAGATCGGCGCGCCTTCCTGCTTCCGTTGAAGGGGCTGGCAGCGGACGGTTCGGGAGAGCGATTTGGGGGTGCTGCGCCAGGTCTTCTCGAGAAATCGCAGTTTATTAGAAGTTAAGTGATTAGTGATATGTTGTTTGATTTACTCTTGTTAAATTCTACTTGTTTTCTTGGTGAGGTCACCACCCGTTTTACTTTGGGGTCGCCCCACCATTCTTCTCCGTTTGCCCACCCGCAGGAAGGTAGTTATTTTTAAACTGGGTGGTCCGCTTTTCTCTTGTGGAGTAGGGGCGGGTCAGTTCAACCTGCGGTTCCGGTTGTTCGGTAATCTCCCTATCAATCTTCCATACGTTAGTAGCTGCCTCTGTCATGTTTGTCGGATTTGGTGTGTTAACAAATTGATTGCTTGGAGTGTAACGGCCTTATATCTGAAATATGTTTTGATCTTTGTAAACTTTGATATTATTGCCTATGATCTTGAGAGGCTACTCTACATGGGACAAACGGACCACCCAATTTATAAACAACCACCTTCCTGTGGGTGGGCAAACGGAGAAGAATGGTGGGACGACCCCTAAGCAAATGGCTGTGACCTCACCAAGAAAACAAGTAGAACAAGAGTAAATCAAACAACATATCACCAATCACTTAACTTCTAATAAACAGCGATTTCTCGAGAAGACCTGGCGCAGCACTCCCAAATCGCTCTCCCGAACCGTCCGCTGCCAGCCGCGTCAACGGACGCAGGAAGGCGCGCCGATCTCCCGTCTCACGGCGTCGCAGCTCGCACCGGACAGACTGATGTCGTGGGTTGACTCCTGTTGTTCTCGTGTCGACCGCGAAGTCACTACCCCTCGGTATACGGCGCGGCCCACTGGACGCACGTGGCGACCTCACATGCGCCGGTCGCTCAAGGCGGACAAGTCATCTTGTGTCTCATTGCGCGACCGACCAACCGATCGATCCAAACCGCCAATGACCATTGCCTGAGCAAACTTGAGCGAGCAGACTGGCGGCCTAGCGCAAATTTAGATGCAGAACCAAGCCCCGACCGGGCTGACCACTCGCTGAGTGGCACTGCACGAAACTGGCGCTAATAGCATAGGCACATTGGGAACTCACACGACACAGATCTGTAAGTCCACGGTATTGTGATAAGTTGAGAAAATCGTCCCGAAGCACATGTGCTACAAAATGCATCACACAGGTAAGGAAAAATTTCGGTTTTTGGCAAAGGAATGTTTTATTTGAGTGGTGTCAAACATGTTTTGCACGTTCATGCTAGGCACCATCAGTTGCCGTAAAGAAAATTATTTAATTTTGCATGTCCTAGGCCGGCCGCTGTGGCCGAGCGGTTCCAGGCGCTACAGCCCGGAACCGCGCTGCTGCTACTTTCGCAAGTTCGAATCCTACCTCGGGCATGGATGCGTGTGATGTCTTTTGGTCAGTTAGGTTTAAGCAGTTCTAAGTCTAGGGGACTGATGACCTTAGATGTTAAGTCCCATAGTGCTTAGAGCACAGTTCCTAGGAACACAGTAGATAGCGCATACTGTTGGATGCGTACCGATAGTGCTCGTGAATGAGAAGGCACATACAGCTGGCAATAATCACTATGTGGACGATGTGGCCTATTGTACACCATATTTTAAATCTATGTGACGATGCTATGCTGATTATATGTTTTGACGATGTCATTATGGTCGTATCACTTTAGGACATGGTGTAAAAAAGATCTGAGGATGGTCATTATAGACTGAAACCGGTCATCGTCTAAAGAATTCATATTGTGATCAGAGACTGGAATAAAAAAGCATTTTACAGTATCGGATCACTGTTTATATACGCGATTATGTCGCAGTTGGTGAATAGAGTGAAATGTCTAATTTGAAGATTATGCAGTTGCCTCACACCCTCCCCCCCCCCCCCCCCCCCCCCCATACAGAGCACTAGTTGAATGCCGCACTTTTTCGGGTAGTCACTGTAATTTCGCTGCATAACATTGATTCAGCTATTGTGTCGGTGTCTGTTACGGCGTAAAGTCAGCGCCGACACACCAGTCAAGAACGACAGGGAAGAGAAGGCTATGAGAAGAAATCAGCCAATCACACGCTGACTGACTGGTGATAGTCCAGTTTCGATAGCAGCGTCAACGTTAGCCACTTCGTTAGGAATTTCTACATAGCTTAGACTTGTTTGTTTATTCTGAAAAGAAGAGTGATTTTTTTGTATGTCGCCCTTTGCTTGCAACACATCTACCAAAGTTAAGTACTGTAATGGTCTTGTGATGATAAAACTCATTAATACGAGTTGTTTGATTGTTTGTCTAGCGAACCGAGGATGCAGTATTTCTAGACACAACAAAATTGGCGACGAGGTGACAAAATTGGGGATGGGGTGAACGAATAATGTTCGTACCATGAGCCATCAGCTGCGACCAATTGCCTCAGATTTGTTTTGCGATGGTCTTTTGTATTTAGCTGGCGCCTTAATTCTACTTCGTCTTTTCTTTACAGGGGTCTGTTTACATGTTTTAACAGTGTCTCTTATAGCGTTTTTTCTATTCAATGTTTTCAAGTAGACGTTGCAGAAATTTTCTTTACTTGTGTGCTTCTTTTTATTGCTTGCATTGTCCGTTTATTGCATTTTGCTATTCCAAAATGAGCAACCCACCTCTCCCATTCCCAGCTCAGGCGCCTCAGCTGCAAGCAATAGATGCAATGCAGCTAACACAGATGTTTCAGTTTTAGATGCAGCAGATTGCAACCCTTCTAAGCACGGTGCAGCATTTATTGGCGAACCAAACTACTGATGCAGCCCAGCATGCAACAACTGTAGCTCCGAATACCATACCACCTTTTTGCCAGTTTAACAAAAAATAAGAGGAACGGCTCGAGTGGTTGCAACAGTATGAAGCCAGCTTCATTGTTCGCAAAGTATCAGGTACTGTGAAACTACATTACTTTTTGTCAAAGGTAGGAAGTGCAGTCTTTCGCCTCATTCAGAATTTGTTCCCTAACGTCCCTCCAAGTGAACTTTCCTATGACCAGGTTGTCGACAAGTGGACGTGGTGGTAGCTAGGTACCAATTGTTTCATTGCAAGGAAAGGTCAGAACAAACTCATCCTGAGTGGTAACAGATTTGCAGTGCATGACGAAGAAATGCAAATTCAAATGTGCTTGTGGTGCTTTATGTTCAAATGTTATTTTGCGTGATGTGGCCGTGTACAATGTAACTGATGTCAACCTTAGATTATGAAGCAGTCAGATCCATCATTTCATCATGTGGTGCAAATCCTAGATCAGTATGATTCAGGTGCCTGTAGCGGCCGATACATTTGAGCAGCCACCAATTTGTCGGGTTGAGTAGTCTCTTGCTCACGACTGGCGCAGTAGGCAGCAACAGCATGCGTGCACCAAGACACAGAAACAGTTCTCTAAACAGGTGACTACGTCCGTGAACGGAATTAAGTCATGCCCTCAGTGCTATTCACCGCACAAACGCCAAGGCTGCCTGTGCAGACAAGGACAGTGTTACGCTTGTGGCAAGAAAGGTCACATATAATTCTGCCCACTCACAAAAATCTAGTCACAAGGCCCTTGTCATCAATGCAGTGTATTCAAAGCCTGCTGCAGTCATTAGCAAAACTTTCAAGCAAACAGTTTCTTCAGTGCTACGCCAGTCCAACAAATTTTTGTTCATTTGCATCTTAGTGGAAAACGTGTGAAATTTCAGTTGGACATGGGGCCTCTGTTACATTGCTGAATCGTAACACATACGAACTGTTAGGCTCCCAATGCCTGTCTAAAAGTAGCATGCGCCTGACAGCTTATAATGGACAAGACATTCCTGTTCTCGGAAAATGTACTTAGCCTACCATGTATCGCTCGCTTGCGCGAACTGTGACTTTCACAATCACGCGATTGTGAGAACATATTGGGTCTTGATTCGTCTGATTTGTCTGGCTTTCAAATTCGGGACAATGTGTTGTCAATGACTGCATTGAATGCCAAGGACAGTGTAGCTAGCTTTCTGAAAGAATTCCTGGAACTCCTTTCTGAAGGTTTAGCAAGGGTAACAACTTTGTTGCCCATATTACTATGTAAGACAATGCTCAGACGAAATTTTGGCTGGCCAGAACTGTTACCATTGCTTTACAGGACAACGTGGCTGCTGAACTTAAAGAATTGCAAGACAGCGGAGCTATGGGGCCCTTACAAGCTATGAGTGGACAAGTTCACTGGTTTTGCACCCCAAACATCCCGGTCGCATTCTCCTCTGTTTTGACTTTAATCTACAGTCAACGCACAAACTGCGATTGATACTTATCCATTGCCACACCCAGCGGATCTCATGGACATATTAGGTACTGGACGCTACTTTTCAAAAACTGATTTGCGCGACGCATATCTTCAGAAACCACTAGGTGAAGAATCTCAAACCGTGTGTGTTGTGAACAATTTGGGATTGTTTGAGTATTTGCGTTTGCCTTTTGGGAGTGCTTCCGCACCCGCCATTTTCCAACGGTACTTGGAACAGCTGACTGATCAAGTACCAGACTGTCCAAACTACTTGGACGATATTGTCGTAGCAGGTTGTACACCTGAAGAACACATTGCAAATTTGCGTGCTTTGTTTCGTGTGTTATCTGATGCAGGACTAAAGTGTAGACTGGACGAGTGTGATTTTTTAAAACCTTAGTTGCAGTATCTTGGTCATGTCATAAACAGTCAAGGTGTGCATCCTCTTCACTCACATTTGTTAGCCATACGTGACCTGTCAGTTCCTCGCAATGTCACAGAATTGCAGTCAGTCTTAGGGAAAATGAACTATTATATTCGGTTCATACCGTATGCTGTCCGCCCCAGTAGCTGAGTGGTCAGCGTGACGGATTGCCGTCCTCCGGGCCCGGGTTCGATTCCCGGCTGGGTCGGAGACTTTCTCCGCTCAGGGACTGGGTGTTGTGTTGTGTTCATCATCATTTCATCCCCATCCGGCGTGCAGGTCGCCCAATGTGGCGCCGAATGTAATAAGACCTGCGCCAAGGCGGCCGGACCTGCCCCGCGAGGGGCCTCCCGGCCAATGACGCCAAACGCTCATCATCATCATCATCATACCGTATGCTGTACAAATCGCAGCCCCATTACATCGCCTACGTCACAAAACGTCCCCTTTGTTTAGTCAGATGAGTGCCAAGAAGCTTTTAAAAAACTTAAAGATGCATTGCTCAGTGATCGATGTTTAATTCACTTTGATCCTGACAAACCAGTTGTGTTGCAAGTTGACGCTACCTCTTACGGAATCGGTGTAGTACTTTCGTACAGATTTGGTGATACAGACAGGCCTACTGCTTTAGCATCGAAAGTGTTGTCTAAAGCTCTGTGTAACTATTCACAAATAAGAAAGAGGATTTGGCTATTGTGTATGGTGTCACCAAAATCCACCACTATTTGTATGGCAAAAAATTCTAGTTACTAACGAATCACAAGCCATTGGAGTCCTTGTTTCATCCGATGAAGCCGGTTCCTGTACGCACTGCCCAAAAATTGCAAAGATGGGTTTTGTTGTTGTCCTAATGCCAGTACAAGATCGGGTATTTTCCGACAGCTCAACTTGGTGATGTGGACGCACTTTCACGTCTTCCGATTGGCGCTGATACAGCCTTGGACGCTTCTGCTGCATTTTGTTGTCACATCGATGCTCAGGATTCTGAATTGCTTCAATCCTTTCCTCTGAAGTATAGGAAAATTGCACAGGCCGCGGAAGTTGTTTCAGATTTGAACATTTTGCTAAAGTACATTCGCACATTCGGCCTCGTTCCTTGCATAGCACAAAGAACTAAGTAGTGCGTCGATACTTTGCTCGTCGGCATAGCCTCGCTGTACAGAAAGGTGTGATTCTTATTCAAAACGACAGTGGACAGTCACGTGTATTGATCCCTAAAGCTTTGCAAAAATAAGTGTTGCGGTTACTTCACCGAGAACACTGGGGGATTTTTCGTACGAAAGAGTTGGCGCGTCGACACTGCACTTGGCAGGGTATGGACACCCAAATAGAACAGGTGACGTCACAGTGTCACTCGTGCGTGGAAAATCAGTCCACTCAACCACAAAAATTCTGTGCTTGGCCTAAGCCGCAGTCAGCATGGCAACGTGTGCGCATGACTGTGCGGGACCTTTCTGGAAAACTCGTTGGTTAAGGGGCTCCGCAAAGGCTCAAAATCATGAAAAGTTCAATTTTTACTTTTTTGCGTTTTCTGAATCTACAGACTATTACCTTTTAATAGATATATAATTTATTCAATTCCGAATACTACAACTATTTTTAATTTTTTTTTGAAATGTGTTCTACATGGGCGTGACCCACTGTGGCGCTGTTAAACTGCTGTCAATGGTGTTATTATTAATGTCCGTGTTCATCAGGTACATTTTAGTGATGTGAGATAAAGTATGTGTTGTGGCTAACCTGTGATGGTTCGATATATATCGCTGGTGTGATTGTCGATTGTTTCATGTTTATTTACTCTGTCGTTATCTCGAAAATATTCGTAATTAATTCTGTTTCTTGAGTCTCTGTTTTGTTGAAGTATAATAATGAGTAAAAGTAAAGTTGCTGTTGTGACTTTCAATGATGGCAACATTGTAAGGTGCAAGGTATTTAGAAATATGGGAATGAAGATAGGTTCTAACATGGTACGAGCGATGCTTGCTTTAGACAAGGAACGCCTTCGGGCTGCAGACAGGGCTGTAAAGAGTCTAGAAATACAAGCAAGAGTAAACAGGAGGAGGAACAAGAGGAAGCTGGAGGAGGAGTTTGCAGAGGATGAAGATAATCCATCCTATGGACCTGGAATGCACTAAAAAGTTAATCCAATCTTTGTCGCTCGATTCCCAAAACTTTTATTTTCTCATACAAATTACATGTTTTCTAAGGATCTTCCAAACATATTTGTTTCAAACTTTCAGTAAATGTTACACAGTACCTTCTGCATAATTTAACACAGCCTTTTTCCAAAAAACTGTATATTTTTGAAGATATAAATAAAAAAATTGCAAAAAAATGTTGTGAATTTTCATTACAATTGAAAAAAAAATCATCTTTAATAACTGAACAAAAATTTTGTAAAATCCCTGTGTTAAGTTGTAGCCCATATTCCAATAAATAATCTGTAAAAAGTTCAACTTCCTACCTCAAATACTTTGTGAGGAAAGATGTAATTTATAAGCGTTATTTTAACATTGCAAGTATAGGGCGTTCCGGAGCCCCTTAATTGTGGTTGACTCTTACAGCGAGTTCCCTTTTGCTGTGCCAGTGAACTCGACGTCCCGCAGCACAATTCAGGTGTTGCCATCGATTTTTTGCTTAGAAGCTTTACCTCAGGTAACAGTGTAGGACAGCAGCTCTCAGTTGACGTCAAATAAATTTGAAACACTCTGTGAACGCAATGGCTTACAGTATCTAAGTAGTGCAGCGTTCCATCTACAGTCAAACGGCGAAGCGGAACGTTTTGTCGGAACCTTCAAGCAGCAGATGTCCAAACTTCGCATCACACACACCAGGGATCAAGCATTGCAACTGTTTCTCGCCTCCTGATGTGATAGAAGAAGAAACAGGAGTCGATTTAGAAGAGATAGGGGATCCAGTATTAGAATCGGAATTTAAAAGAGCTTTGGAGGACTTACGGTCAAATAAGGCAGAAGGGATAGATAACATTCCATCAGAATTTCTAAAATCATTGGGGGAAGTGGCAACAAAACGACTATTCACGTTGGTGTGTAGAATATATGAGTCTGGCGATATACCATCTGACTTTCGGAAAAGCATCATCCACACAATTCCGAAGGCGGCAAGAGCTCACAAGTGCGAAAATTATCGCACAATCAGCTTAACAGCTCATGCATCGAAGCTGCTTACAAGAATAATATACAGAAGAATGGAAAAGAAAATTGAGAATGCGCTAGGTGACGATCAGTTTGGCTTTAGGAAAAGTAAAGGGACGAGAGAGGCAATTCTGACGTTACGGCTAATAATAGAAGCAAGGCTAAAGAAAAATCAAGACACTTTCATAGGATTTGTCGTTCGACAATATAAAATGGAGCAAGCTGTTCCAGATTCTGAAAAAAGTAGGGGTAAGCTATATGGAGAGACGGGTCATACACAATATGTACATCAACCAAGAGGGAATAATAAGAGTGGACGATCAAGAACGAAGTGCTCGTATTAAGAAGGGTGTAAGACAAGGCTGCAGCCTTTCGCCCCTACTGTTCAATCTGTACATCGAGGAAGCAATGATGGAAATAAAAGAAAGGTTCAGGAGTGGAAATAAAATACAAGGTGAAAGGATATCAATGATACGATTCGCTGATGACATTGCTATCCTGAGTGAAAGTGAAGAACAATTAAATGATCTGCTGAACGGAATGAACAGTCTAATGAGTACACAGTATGGTTTGAGAGTAAATCGGAGAAAGACGAAGGTAATGAGAAGTAGTAGAAATGAGAACAGCGAGAAACTTAACATCAGGATTGATGGCCACGAAGTCAATGAAGTTAAGGAATTCTGCTACCTAGGCAGTAAAATAACCAATGACGGACGGAGCAAGGAGGACATCAAAAGCAGGCTCGCTATGGCAAAAAAAGGCATTTCTGGCCAAGAGAAGTCTACTAATATCAAATACCGGCCTTAATTTGAGGAAGAAATTTCTGAGGATGTACGTCTGGAATACAGCATTGTATGGTAGTGAAACATGGACTGTGGGAAAACCGGAACAGAAGAGAATCGAAGCATTTGAGATGTGGTGCTATAGACGAAAGTTGAAAATTAGGTGGACTGATAAGGTAAGGAATGAGGAGGCTCTACACAGAATCGGAGAGGAAAGGAATATGTGGAAAACACTGATAAGGAGAAGGGACAGGATGGTAGGACGTCTGCTAAGACATGAGGGAATGACTTCCATGGTACTAGAGGGAGCTGTAGAGGGCAAAAACTGTAGAGGAAGACAGAGATTGGAATACGTCAAGCAAATAATTGAGGACGTAGGTTGCAAGTGCTACTCTGAGATGAAGAGGTTAGCACAGGAAAGGAATTCGTGGCGGGCCGCATCAAACCAGTCAGTAGACTGATGACCAAACAAAAAAAAATGGTACGCATCCACGAGATTGGCCATCGCCGGCGGAACTGCTTCGCGGCCGCCACCACGGGACACTGCTCCACGTGCTCCGCCCTCCTCAGCATCCGGCGCCGAAGGAAGGCCGCGAGTATCGCTTCGCGGGTTCTTAGCGGCAGCAGAGGGCGCGAGGCGGGACCCGTCGTCGACTTGGCGCATGCATGTGTCTTATTTCAGCCCTAGGCGGATTGCAGCGTCGACGTCACAATCAAATTCGCCACTGTCATGCGCACGGTTTTTCTCCTCTAACAAGGGAACCTCCCAATCGCACCCGCCTCAGATTTAGTTATAAGTTGGCACAGAGAATAGGTCTTGAAAAACTGATCACAGATCAATCGAGGAAACAGGAGGAAGTTGTGTGGAACTATGAAAAAAATTAGTAAAATATACAAACTGAGTAGTCCATGCGAAGATAGGCAACATCAAGGACAGTGGGAGTCAAATAGCGCCGTGGTCCCGTAATTTGACAGATGTGTTTACTGTCCCTTCTGGTGTCAACTTACTCAAATGAAAATGTATTGTCTCTGTTTTATTGCCATTTAAGACCAATTTATTGCTTTGCAACCATGTGGTGGAGTTTTCTACTGTAGTGGACTGACAAGACAGCCAGTCCACAATGACGGGTAACCGAAAGGCACGCGTTTACACACGCCGACTGGCGTTAGGTCTGAAACAGGATACGTAATGAATGCTATAAAGAAAAGTACGTAGCTGCTGGAATACTTAACTTTAATCCATCAGTTGTATACAGCATTCTGGATGATACAAGTGAGACTCTCTCTAGAAATGGTTAATGGCGCCTTGCTAGGTCGTAGCCATGGACTTAGCTGAAGGCTATTCTAACTATCTCTCGGCTAATGAGAGAAAGGCTTCGTCAGTGTAGTCGCTAGCAAAGTCGTCCGTACAACTGAGACGAGTCCTAGGACGCGTCTCTAGACCTGCCGTGTGGTGGCGCTCGGTCTGCAATTACTGACAGTGGCGACACGGGGGTCCGACATGTTCTAATGGACCGCGGCCGATTTAAAGCTACCACCTAGCAAGTGTGGTGTCTGGCGGTGACACCACATCTACCATGCCTGTATTTTTGTCCTGTAAAGTTTCCAGATTTCTGCCTGATGTTATTAAGGTGATGTCGTCAGCATATAGAATTGATTTGTCTGGCAGGTTATGTGGGAGGTCATTGATATACACTAGAAAGAGAAATGGGCCAATTACTGATCGTTGAATAACTTTGGTTTCAATTTTGAGTATGTCTGATAGTTGGTTCTCAATTATGACCATTTGTTGTCTGTTATCAAGGTACGATTCTATTAGTGATAACTGTGAGCCCTTTATTCCGCATAGTTTTAACTTAGAAAATAAGATCTCATGGGAAACAGTGTCGAAAGCCTTACTGAGGTCTAAGAGTGTAATACAAGTAATTAAATGTAGCTCGAAATTGGTAACAATCTCGTTGATCATATTGTCTCCGGCTTTAATGGTTGATTTACCTGTTAAATCCAAACTGAGCATTGTTAAATAAATTATTCGTTTCAAAGTAAAAAAAAAAGTGGTTAGCAAGAGCAGCTACGGAACGAGAGGTCCTAGGTTCAAGTCTTCCCTCCAGTGAAAATTTTAATTTTTTATTTTCAGTTTATGTGAAAAACTCTTATGTTTGCATCACTTTTTTGGGAGTGTTATCACATCCACAAGAAAACCTAAATCGGGCAAGATAGAAGAATCTTTTTACCCATTCGTCAAGTGTACAAATTAGGTGGGTCGACAACATATTCCTGTCATGTGACGCACATGCCGTCACCAGTGTCGTATAGAATATATGAGACGTGTTTTCCTGTGGAGGAATCGGTTGACCTATGACTTTGCGATCAAATGTTTTCGGGTCCCATTGGAGAGGCACGTCCTTTCGTCTACTAATCGCACGGTTTTGCGGTGCGGTCGCAAAACACAGACACTAAACTTATTGCAGTGAACAGAGACGTCAATGAATGAACGGACAGATCAAAACTTTGCGAAAATAAAGAAAGTAAAATTTTCAGTCGAGGGAAGACTTGAACCAAGGACTTCTTGTTCCGCAGCTCCTCATGCTAACCACGGGACCACGACGCTGCTGAAGTCACAGTCTCCTTGACGTTGCCTATGTTGGACTACTCAGTTTGTATATTTTACTAATTTTTTTCATAGTTCCACACAACTTCTTCCTGTTTTCTCGATTGATCTGTGTTCAGTTTTTCAAGGCCTATCCACTGTGTCAACTTATAACTAAATCTGAGGGGGGTGCAATGGGGAGGTTCCCTTCTAAGTAGCACAGACTTGTTTGTCTATTCTTAAGAAGAATGATTATTTTGTATGTCGCCCTTTGCTTGCGACCCATTTATCAAAGTTAATTATTTTGTTTTATGATAACAAAACTCATTAATACTAGTTGTTTGATTGTTTGTCGGCAAACTGAGTACGCAGGATTCCTAGACGCAACGGTGTCTAGTATATCATTTGTTTCTGTAAGTAATGCCAAGTTCCAGATTTCCTGTTTTTACTCGTTTTCTCTGACAGTGTGCATGGGTTTATGTAAGTACAGGGTGACCCAAAAGTCAGTTAAGATTTGAAAATTCAATGTTTCACGGAATAAGGTAACTAGAGAGCTAAAAATTGACATCCATGCTCGAAATGAGATGAGGTTTCATTGAAAGCAAAGAAAAGTGCACAAAATGACCAGCGTATGGCGCTTCATATGAAACTAAAGCAATAATTAAAATAACAGTTAATTTTCTTCACAGCAGATGCTTAACATGTCGGTCGGCATTCAACAACAAGATCTGCAGTCGAGGGACAAAGTTGTGAAAAGCACTGTACAGGATATCAGAGGGTATGGTGACAAACTGCCGTCGGACGTTGTCCTTTAGATTCCCTAATGAGGTCGTGAAATCGCGGTAGACTTGCGACTTCAGGTAACGCCGCAACCAGTAACCACACGGATTGAGGTCTGGGGACCTCGCAGGCCAAACGTGGCGGACGAGGTGGTTCAGCATGCGATCCTCACCAAACGATGTATTAAAGAGACCTTCCATCCTGCATAAAAGTCGTAACATTCAGAAGGGGATTTTGTCAGGCAGGTTAGGAATGATCTGCCTCCCTCCCTCACTACAGCTTATTTTATACGTAATCCTTACGGAGTGTCGCTAACGCGCTGCTGTCTAGTTTCTTCTGTTGGTCAGTTTTTACACTCGGTTCTTGATTTCAGTAAAACTCCATTTCGTTTCAGGCAAGTGTATCAATTTTTACTGTTGTGGGTTGGCAAGAGAGCCAACCCGGTACTACTAGAGGGAGCCGAAAGGCACGCGTTTTAGCTCACGCAGGCTGGCGTGAGGTCTGGAACAGGACAAGGAAATTAGACTTAGAAAAAACTGACATAGCTGGTGGAATACTTAACTTTAATCCATAAATGGTGAACGTCGGTCTGACGGTACATGATTAACAAGATCACTAGCAACTGATAATGGGGCCTCGCTAGGTCGTAGCAAATGACGTAGCTGAAGGCAATGCTAACTATCGTCTCGGCAAATGAGAGCGTATTTTGTCAGTGAACCATCGCTAGCAAAGTCGATTGTACCGCTAGGGCGAGTGCTAGGAAGTCTCTCTAGACCTGCCGTGTGGCGGCGCTCGGTCTGCAATCACTGATAGTGGCGACACGCGGCTCCGACGTATACTAACGAACCGCGGCCGATTTAAAGGCTACCACCTAGCAAGTGTGGTGTCTGGCGGTGACACCACATTTACCTCTCTATGTACATTATTCCGTGAATTAGTACATTTTCAAACGTTAACGGACTTTTGAGCCATCCAGTATGTGTGTAGTGAATTAGACATTTTACTGTAAATTTCATTTTATTATAAAATGTTTAGGTGAACTGTAACCAGAAAAAAGCGAAAATGAAGAATCCTCCTGGTATTCCAGGACATCCACTGGAGATGTGTTGTTAAAAAGTCGAAACACGTCTGGCAGTGTAAATAAAAATTCATGTGCAGCATGCAAAATGCGTTTTCTTGCTAAATGTTACAGTTTATGATTGTAAACTTCCTGCATCGGGCGCTTTGGAAGCGCAGTTTTTCAAGAGCTCTCCACGCCACCGAGCGAGCTGGTGCGGTGGCTAGCACACTGGACTCGCATTCGGGACGGCGACGGTCCAAGCCTACGTCCGGCCATCCTGATTTAGGTTTTCCGTGACTTCCCTACATCGCTTCAGGCAAATGCCATGACGGATCCTCTGAAAGGGCACGGCCGACTTCCTTCCCGATCCTTCACGGCTCTCCTCCAAAGCACAGAGGCAGGATGAAAATTCAGCCACCCTGATCACTGGCTCCCATATTACAGTGGAACCTGAATGGGTTCAGGACGCATGTGGCCGAATTACAACTCCTTGTACGAGAGCGCTCCTTATGCTTATGTCTCCAAGAGACACATTTTCGGGCCACTGATGCTCCTTCTTTACGGGGCTATACCGTGTATCGAAAAGATGATCTGATGGGGGAAAGGGCAAAGGGTGGTGTTGCGGTTTTTGTCCGTGAGATGCACCACTCATCTGAGCTCCCTCTCGTTACGGACTTGCAAGCAGTTGCAGTTGACCTTCTTGTGCGGCGGAGGGTCACAATCTGTTCCGCTTACCTACCGCCTCAGGATGCAATAGACTCTGAGGCTCTCACAGACCTTATTAGCCAACTCCCCCGCCCATTTCTCCTTCTGGGGGACTTCAATGCTCATAATGTCTTATGGGGCTCTACGACTATTTGCCCCAGGGGTCGCATTCTGGAAAGCCTCATGGCGTCCGAAGAACTGTGCATCCTCAACTCTGGTGCTCCCACTCATTTCTGTACTGCTTCTGGGTCGTCGTCAGCTATTGACCTTTCCTTTTGCTCTCCAGCACTCGCGGATTCTGCTCTGTGGGAGGTTGCCGCTGACCTCCATTCTAGTGACCTTCCCCCTTTGGATTCGCCTCCTGGATGAGGCTGTGGTATTACCAGTGCCGCCCAGGTGGCACCTCTGCAGAGCTGACTGGACACTTTTCAGCCATTTAGCTGTTTTGGAACACCGTGCCATCGTCCACGAATGGGTCGACCATGCTACAGCCGTGATCTCCCATGCTGCTGAATTGTCGATCCCACGGCCCTCAAGTCATCCCAAGAGGCGTCCTGTCCCTTGGTGGACCACTGAGTGCCACTCAGTCATCCGAGCCCGCCGTGCAGCTCTACGCCGCTTCAAGTGCCGTCCCTCAGCTGACAATCTTGCGGCCTTTCGGGTGGCAAGGGCCAAGGCGCGGCGAGTGATTAAAGAGAGCAAACGACAGTCATGGCAATCGTTCTTGAACTCCATCTCCCGCTCCACTAGTTCTACGAAAGTATGGGAAGCCATCAGGAGGATTTCCGGGAAACGCAGCCAACTACCTGTCACGGCATTGCTGCATCAGGGTTGTCTGCTCGCGGCGCCGAGAGACATTGCCCAGACACTGGCCATGCATTTTGCGGAATCTACTGCCACTATTAACTGTGATCCAGATTTCTACCGCTACCGCACTGCCATCGAGAGGGATCACTTGGACTTTCGGTCTCCAAATTCTGAACCCTACAACTGCCCCTTCACAATGTGGGAACTGGATTCGGCGCTGTCTGTGGCTCATGTCACTGCGCCACGTAATGATCAAATCCTGTACAGCATGCTGCAACACTTGTTGCTGCCATCCAAGGAAGTTCTCCTGAATTGTTTTAATATGATATGGTCATCCGGCACGTTCCCTGACTCGTGGAGGGAGGCGATTTTGATTCCTCTCCTCAAACCGGGGAAGGACCGAATGCATCCCAGTAGTTATCGGAGTATTGCTTTGACGAGCTGTGTCGGGAAGACATTGGAACGCATGGTCAACCGTCGCCTGGTTTGGCTGCTCGAGACCAGGCAGCTCCTTAGCCACTCTCAGTGTGGCTTTCGGAGATGTCGTTCAACTATAGACAACTTGACCCTGCTTGAGGCGGCCATCCAGCAGGCCTTCCTACGTAACCAGCATTGTCTAGGTGTATTCTTTGACATTAATAAGGCGTATGACACTACTTGGCGCCGCCTTATCCTCAATCAACACCATCAGTGGGGCTTTCGTGGCCGTCTCCCCATCTTCATTCGGTCCTTTCTTTCCCGCCGGCTCTTTCGATATCGGGTTGGTAATGTGCTGGCTGATTTGTATGTGCAGGAGAATGGTGTTCCTCAGGGAAGCGTTTTAAGTGTCACCCTCTTTGCCATCGCCATTAACAGTATCACGTCCACTATCCGGAGTCCTGCCCAGTGCTCCTTGTTTGTGGACGATTTTGCTGTTTTCTGTTCCTCCTCCAGTCCTGTCACTGCTAGTCGGCAGCTGCAGCTTACGACAAAGCGATTAGAGGCATGGACTGCGAAGACGGGTTTTACCTTTTCTGCAGACAAACGTGTGTGTGTTCATTTTAACCGTTCTCGACGTGCTTTTACCTCCCCTGAATTGCGTCTGAGGGACACCATTCTTCCTTTTAGAGACACTGTGAGGTTCCTGGGCCTCACTTTTGATTCCAGGTTGTCGTGGTTACCGCACCTTAAAGACCTCAAGGTGCGGGCCCTGAAGGCACTGAATATTTTGAAGTGTCTGAGCCATCGGTCCTGGGGAGCAGATCGGGCGCGTCTGCTGCAGTTTTATAGGGCTTTCGTCCGGTCGCGTCTTGACTATGAATGCACCGTGTTTAGGTCAGCGAGGCCTTCGTATCTGAAGATTCTTGACGCAGTACACCATGAGGGTATCAGGCTGGCCACTGGGGCCTTCCGTACCAGTCCCATCCCCAGCCTGTGTGCTGAGGCAGGGGAACAGCCGCTCGCCATCCGGCGGAAACTCCTCATGGTGCGCCGGGTGTGTCAAATCCTTGCCTGTCCTACCTCCCCAGCGTACCCTACTGTTTCCCGACCGTCTATGAAACGTCTCTTTTCCAGTCGTCCCAGGGCAACGAGACCATTTGGGATTCGTGCCAAGCATTTGCTTGAGTCCCTTGGTGAGGAGCGTGTTGCACCCCAACTCCAGGGTTTTACCCGCCTGCCTCCCTGGTTGCTCCAGAGACCCAACGTCATTTTAGACTTGTCAGAGTACCGGAGGAGCTGCACTCCTGCGTTCGTTTTTACCTCCTTATTTTACGATATTTTAAACCAGCATCCCGACCATGTACCAGTATTTACGGATGGCTCTAAACAGGGGACTCTGTTGGTTGTGCTGTTGTTTTCCCCGATCGAGTCGTCATGTTACTGCTTCCTGCGGTGTTTACCATCTTTGATGCCGAATTGTTTGCGATCTTGCGGGCGTTGGAGCGGATGAGATGTGTTCCCAGTTTCTCATCTGTTCTGACTCCCTGAGTGCCCTTCAGACCATGCAACACTTGTACCCAGCGGATACGGTCGTCCAGAACATCTACGATGCCCTACTCCACCTGCAACGGCAGGGGAAGCAGGTTTCTTTCTGGTGGGTGCCGGGGCACGTGGGTATTAGGGGAAACGAACTGGCGGATGTGGCTGCCAAAGATGCATGTTCCCTCCCTCACGTTGTTGAATGTGCCGTCCCCCTCCATGCTGTTACCTCCCTTTTGCATTTTCGTGTTATGCGTCAATGGGAAGAGGAGTGGCTGGCAGTCGATGAAAATAAGCTTCGTTTGGTCAAGGCCACCACGCGGCGATGGCGTACGTCCTACCAGTCATGCAGGCGGGATGAGGTTCTCCTCACTCGCCTCCGCATCGGACACAGTCCCTTAACGCACGGTTTTTTACTCCGTCGGGAGGACCCCCCAATCTGCAGTGCGTGTGGCGTCCAGATTACTGTCCGCCACATTTTACTTGACTGTCCTTTATTCTCTGACCAGAGGGTGGTGGTTTCCTTGCCACCGGATTTGCCCTCTATTTTGCAAGACGACGCAACGACTGTGGTTAAGGTCTTACGGTTTTGTGTCCTGTCCAATGTGTTGCCTCGGATTTTAGAGAGAGGATTTTAATGTGCTGCTGGCTGACTGGCTCACCCAGGCTTTAGGTAAGAGGTCCGCCAGTCACGATTACCTACTTGTTTCACTTCGATTTCTGTTCTCTTTTCCTTATGTTTCCTTTCCTTTTTTAGTGCGTTTCTTTTCCTCTTGTATTGCCTCTTCATAAGAGGATTTGGAACTGCGTCAGACCTGTGTCTTTTAGCCGTTCTTCTTGTTCGCTGTCCGTCTTCGTCCCTTCACCGCATGTGTTCCTGTTTCTATGCGTTTGGGCGCTGATGACCACGCTGTTTAGCGCCCGAAAACCTCAAACCACACGAACACACACACACCTTCACTAATCTCATGGACCGATGACCTCGCTGTTTGGTTCCCTGCGCCGGCCGGTGTGACCGAGCAGTTCTAGGCGCTTCAGTCTGGAACCGCGCGACCGCTACGGTCGCAGGTTCGAATCCTGCCTCGGGCGTGGATGTGTGTGATGTCCTTAGGTTAGTTAGGTTTAACTAGTTCTAAGTTCTAGGGGATTGATGACCTGAGATATTAAGTCCCATAGTGCTCAGAGCCATTTGAACCGTTTTTTTTTTTGGCTCCCTGCCACAAATAAACCAACCAAGCAACTCGACGCCATTTGTAGTCTATCTTTGGTTTATATAATGGGTACCAGGCATGTGATAGCCCACCGCTGACATGTAGTGGCAAAGAAGTAGGTGTTTATGTGCCACACGTTTATATGGAATCGGTGCAGTAACAGGGGTCGACGTGGAGACGTACTAGAGTGACAGAAAGGAGCTATCGTGTTTGGATATGCCTCTGAACATCGCTTGCATGAAGTTGCACAGGTTTTTTGGTGTATCGATGCTGCCTCTGCAACGTGTCTACACTGCCATGTAACACGTATCCTAATCTACAAAGACGGAAGACGAGTGTCACGCCTTGTCAATGAAAATCTGTTTCAAACTCAACAGTAATTTCTGCTTTCAGTGAACGTAAGTCAGTGTCGAGCAATATCAGAGTGAACACTACGAAGGGAGCCTGAATGCAGTGGGTGTTTGCAGTCGGATACTTCGCAATAATACATAGCTCGCATTTATACGGTTGCAATGGGCCAAACAACACTCGAACTGAGCAGTAGCTGAGAGCAGGCATGTAGGGTGGACCGAGGAGTCACCAGTTTGCCTGTTTTTAGATATCGAGTGCACTGACAGTCGAATGAGTGTTACAACTGGCAATGTGGGCAGGTTATAGTACAGGCTGGATCGGTTATGTGATGTTTCTGGAGGTGTTTTTGGTACCATGACTTAAGCTCACTCAGGATACCGTGAACATGAACCGGGATGTTTATTTCAACATTCCCGGTGACCAAATGCTGCCCTCACTTCTACCTCTACATGATAAGTCGGCAATGCGCACTGCTGTTTTTCAAGATGACTATACCCATGTTCACACGGCTGCAGACGCACGTTCTTGTTTTGACAAACAAAAGTGGTTCAAATGGCTCTGAGGACTATGGGACTTAACTTCTGAGGTCATCAGTCCCCTAGAACTTAGAACTACTTAAACCTAACTAATCTAAGGACATAACACACATCCATGCCCGAGGCAGGATTCGAACCTGCGACCGTAGCGGTCGCGTGGTTTCAGACTGTAGCGCCTAGAACCGCTCGGCCACCTCGGCCGGCTTTGACAAACACTAAGGCGGCCTTTTCATGTCGACGGCGCTATAAATCACCTCATTTTAATCCCACGGAGAATGCCTAGGATTGTTTGGAACAGCTGATGAAACGAACAAAATACTTCTTTACATAAGAATGGTTATAAAAAGCAAATAGGTAGATTTTTGAAAGATTCTTCCTCCTAGGGCCACACACATGACGCGACTACCGGAAAGTTTTCTTATAATTAATCTTTCCCAACATGGTAACAGTGCGTGTGACTCATTATTGCCGCTGAACACCTCGTGCTTATCGGTCGTGAGGAAATGCTTCCTTTGTTTGGCTGTGCATTCTCGAGTATGAGTAGCGCGATTTAAATATGCCTTGTGCTGAGTGTTTCGTTTTGTTCTAGTGCTGCATTTGTGTAAGTGTTTGTACACTGTCACGGGTATGTTTAAATTACCCAAATAAGTTTTGCTACATCTGTGGGGAGTATTTTATTACATCATGCAGACAACATGTGACACCCGCAGTGAAGAAATTGGATGATAGCCGGCCGGTTTGGCCGAGCGGTTCTAGGCACTTCAGTCTGGAACCGCGCGACCGCTAGGGTCGCAGGTTCGAATCCTGCCTCGGGTATGGAATTGTGTGATGTCCTTAGCTACTCCCAAATATGTGAGTGGCTCGAAGACTTCTTAAGTAATAGAACCCAGTACGTTGTCCTCGATGGTGAATGTTCATCGGAGGTGAGGGTATCATCTGTAGTGCCCCAGGGAAGTGTGGTAGGTCCGCTGTTGTTTTCTATCTACATAAATGATCTTTTGGATAGGGTGGATAGCAATGTGCGGCTGTTTGCTAATGATGCTGTGGTGTACGGGAAGGTGTCGTCGTTGAGTGACTGTAGGAGGATACAAGATGACTTGGACAAGATTTGTGATTGGTGTAAAGAATGGCAGCTAACTCTAAATATGGATAAATGTAAATTAATGCAGATGAATAGGAAAAAGAATCCTGTAATGTTTGAACACTCCATTAGTAGTGTAGCGCTTGACACAGTCACGTCGATTAAATATTTGGGCGTGACATTGCAGAGCGATATGAAGTGGGACAAGCATGTAATGGCAGTTGTGGGGAAGGCGGATAGTCGTCTTCAGTTCATTGGTAGAATTTTAGGAAGATGTGGTTCATCTGTAAAGGAGACCGCTTATAAAACACTACTACGACCTATTTTTGAGTACTGCTCGAGCCTTTGGGATCCCTATCAGGTCGGATTGAGGGAGGAAATAGAAACAATTCAGAGGCGGGCTGCTAGATTTGTTAGTGGTAGGTTTTATCATCACGCGAGTGTTACCGAAATGTCTTCAGAAACTCGGGTGGGAGTCTCTGGAGTAAAGGAGGCGTTCTTTTCGTGAATCGCTAGTGAGGAATTTTAGAGAACCAGCATTTGAGGCTGACTGCAGTACAATTTTACTGCCGCCAACTTATATTTCGCGGAAAGAACACAAAGATAAGATAATAGAGGGCTCGTACAGAGGCATATAGGCAGTCATTTTTCCCTCGTTCTCTTTGGGAGTGGAACAGGGAGAGTTGTGGTACGAGGTACCCTCCGCCACGCACCGTATGGTGGATTGCGGAGTATGCATGTAGATGTAGATGTAGATGTAGATGTACATGTAGATGTAGTTAGGTTTAAGTAGTTCTAAGTTCTAGGGGACTGATGACCTCAAATGTTAAGTCCCATAGTGCTCAGAGCCATTTGGACCAAATTGGATGATATTTCGGCTGCAAGTTAGGTGATCAGGACCTAAAATGGGCACCACATATTGTCTGTGTGGACAGTTCGTCTCGTCTTAATGGTTGAGTGGAGCAAAAATGTGAAGTTGCAATGACTTATGTTATTCCAATGATATGGAAGGAACCGAGCAATTACGTAGGTGTTTGCAATTTCTGCATCCTTAAAATAGCAGAAGATCAAGTGCTACATCAAGTCAGCTATTCGACCCCTACCGCTCAATTCTTCCTTACCTATACCCATTCCTCCAGACACATGGTCATTGCAATTTGAAACCCAGGTCGAATCTACACTGAAGCGCTTGTCTGGTGAAGAGTTAGTATTGCCTCGCGTGTTCCAACATTCCCCTGGAATTCAAACTGATCTTGCCCGTGGTCGGCTTTTACTAGTTTACATTCTTCTTGAAATAATTCGTCTCAATATTTTACATAACTTATCAAACCGACAGTTCGGTGCTTTCTTTGGAACTGGAATTGTTACGTCCGTCTCGAAGTCTGAGGTTATTTTCTCCCCGAGTCATAGAACTTGCACGTCAGATGGAATAGTTTTGTCATGGCTGGCCCTCCCAAGTATAGCAGAAGTTCTGACGGAATGGCGTCCACTCCAGGGGCTTGTTCCGGCTTAGATCTTTCAGTGCTCTGTCAAATCTTCTTGCAATATTATATCTTCATCTGCTTCGTCTTCATCTTCTATAAAATTGCCTTGTAATTAATTTCTCTGGAATAATGCCTTTGTACAGTCATTCCACCTTTCAGCTTTCTTTTCTTTGCTTAGCACTCGTTTTGATACTGACACAGCTGTTTCTGTTTTCACCAAAGGCCTTTTAATATACCTGTGGACGGTATCTAATTTTCTCTCGGTTATTCGTGCTTCTATACCTTTGCATTCATCGTCTAGCCATTCGTGCTTAGCTATTTTGAACTTTCTTTCAATTTCATTTTTTTCGTGCTTCATCGGCTGCATTTTTATATACTCTCCCTTTATCAGTTAAATTCAATATCTCCTGCGATATTCAAAGATTTCTACTAGTATTTGTATCTTTACCTATTTGATCCTGTGCTGCCGTCATTATTTCATCTCTCAAAACTACCCATGTGCTTTGTTCTGTTTCAGTCAATCGTTACCTGTTACTGCCTTTAAAACTCTTAACCTGTTTTTTTTCATCTTATCCAGGTCCCTTCTCTAAAATTTCCTAACTTTTCGAAATTTCTTCAGTTTCAACCATTAAATTTCGGTCAACGTCCACATCTGCTCCTGGAAATGTCTTACGAATTAAAACCTGGTTCCGAAATCTCCGTCTTGCCAGTACATAATCCATATGAAGCCTTCCGGTGTCTCCAGGTCTCTCCGGCGTATACAACCTTCTTTCGTGCTTCTTAAACCAAGCTAATTAATTAATGATATTGAATCTGGCTGTCACAAGCGAGGAATTCTGACTTCTTGTCTCGACTGAAATACATCAGTTTCCTCAAAAGGTTTTTCGAAAAAGGAGTCACAATTAAGATGATAATTTCTCTGATTCCAGGGCTTATGGAAGCCACCCCCACAAAACCTATTATGTCACTGAGAATGAGGGATGGTGCCGGCAGCAGTGCATGTTACTAAAGCTGAAGATAGTTCCTAAAACAAAAATCAAATACGAAAAATTGAACCACATAAAGAAGGCTGACAAGGGAAACATAAGTAAAAGGTCATTATGGGAAAAGACGGATAATTTCAGGCAATTTTGTTCAGTGGCCGAAAGTGCCTGTCATTTTACATCAGAACAACGCAGGATTTAGGTCATAACGAACAAAGCAATTTTCATCTGAAGTAGTCTATTTGGAATAGATCGATTGGTCGCAGTCGACCTTGTATTTATGAAAACCGCGGCTTGTTAAATAGCATTATATCACGATATAATCACAGGTCGGTGGCTCCAGGTGGATACAGAATTCACGAAGTCTCTTCCTCGCCGAGTGGAGGCCATTATCAGAGCTAGAGGCGGGCTTACACGGTACCAGCTTTATGTCTCCAGGGATTGCTGATTTTCTTGTCCAGTGTACTTACGTACAGTGGTATTCAAATGCTTTTTGCTTTGCTACAAAATATTGTTGATGTTCAACAACCTCATTTTTAGCGTAAGGGACGTGGGAATTCTCGTATTGGAAGAGAAGAGTGGTACTTCGACGGCCTTTTTTAGATGACTAACGAAGGAGAGAAATAGGTTTTCCAAACGTTCTGTGCTGCCCTAATGCTTTGAAGTATATATAACCTCAAAGAAATGAACCATGTACGTGTAACAGAAACATTCACGGAGACTTCAGCAGCGTGTTTCACTCCTTGCAAGCAGTACTGGGGAAAGGCACCCTAAGGTCTACATTAGGTATAACGCACGTATCATTCATATACACTCATCATCCTGTTCGGAGTTTATCCTATACCTAAACGGGGTCTGCCTGTTAAATCTTACTTTGGCAATCTAGGGGTCTACAGTGGCTGGACGACCTGCCCTGGGGACGAAATTCGTGTGCCCCATGTGTTTGCGTCTAGCGTTAGCCATGTGAAAGTGTGAGAACGTATTCGAAATGTTTCTGAATTGCGTAACTGAGGCGGAACGTGGGTACCAGACCGCTATTCCTCTAGCCGGATGTGGGAAATCGCCTAAAAACCACATTCAAGTTGGCTGGCACATCTGCTTTCGTGTTTCATCTTCCGGGCGGATTGTATCTGGGACCGATGCGCCAACCCGAATCCCGAAAACCGACCGGCTAACGCGCTCCGATATTCGTACGGGTGTCATTCACATATGCTATCTGATAGAAAGTTCAGGACAACGCTGCGTGATGCTCAAATGACCTCTAGACGTCAGGGCATAAAGGCTTGGAGAATGGCGCCTTCGGCAGCGAAGCAGTAACAGCGAAATTGGTCGCTCAGGAGAGCTCGGTGACTTTGAACGTGAGGTAATCACTGGACGTCACAGCCAAAATCCTTTGCCAACTTCTACAGCTGCCCAAGTCGACTGTTGGCGATGTTATTGTGAAGTGGAAACGTGAAGGAACAATAACAGCTTAAGGGGCTCCGGAACGCCCTATACTTGCAATGTTAAAATAACGCTTATAAATTACATCTTTCCTCACAAAGTATTTGAGGTAGGAAGTTGAACTTTTTACAGATTATTTATTGGAACATGGGCTACAACTTAACACAGGGATTTTACAAAATTTTAGTTCAGTTATTAAAGATGATTTTTTTAATTGTAATGAAAATTCACAACATTTTATTGCAATTTTTTATCTATATATTCAAAAATGTACAGTTTTTTGGAAAAAGGCTGTGTTAAATTATGCAGGAGGTACTGTGTAACATTTACTGAAAGTTTGAAACAAATATGTTTGGAAGATCCTTAGAAAACATGTAATTAGTATGAGAAAATAAAAGTTTTGGGAATCGAGCGACAAAGATTGGATTAACTGTTTAGTGCATTCCAGGTCCATAGGATGGATTATCTTCATCCTCTGCAAACTCCTCCTCCAGCTTCCTCTTGTTCCTCCTCCTGTTTACTCTTGCTTGTATTTCTAGACTCTTTACAGCCCTGTCTGCAGCCCGAAGGCGTTCCTTGTCTAAAGCAAGCATCGCTCGTACCATGTTAGAACCTATCTTCATTCCCATATTTCTAAATACCTTGCACCTTACAATGTTGCCATCATTGAAAGTCGCAACAGCAACTTTACTTTTACTCATTATTATACTTCAACAAAACAGAGACTCAAGAAACAGAATTAATTACGAATATTTTCGAGATAACGACAGAGTAAATAAACATGAAACAATCGACAATCACACCAGCGATATATATTGAACCATCACAGGTTAGCCACAACACATACTTTATCTCACATCACTAAAATGTACCTGATGAACACGGACGTTAATAATAACACCATTTGACAGCAGTTTAACAGCGCCACAGTGGGTCACGCCCACGTAGAACACATTTCAAACAAAAAATTAAAAATAGTTGTAGTCTTCGGAATTGAATAAATTATATATCTATTAAAAGGTAATAGTCTGCAGATTCAGAAAACGCAAAAAAGTAAAAATTGAACTTTTCATGATTTTGAGCCTTTCCGGAGCTCCTTAACCAAGACTAGGCAGGCCTCATGTGTAGACCGAGAGGAACGGTTGATTATTACGTTTCAAATGGGCTCTGAGCACTATGGGACTTAACATCTGAGGTCATCAGTCCCCTAGAAGTTAGAACTACTTAAACCTAACTAACCTAAAGACATGACACAGATCCACGCCCGAGGCAGGATTCGAACCTGCGACCGTAGCGATCGCGCGGCTCCAGACTGAAGCGCCTAGAAACGCTCGGCCACTCCGGCCGGCAAGTAATTCGGGCGTTCTGTTTATTTATTTACAACATGCTCCATTACAATATTTGTAACACTGTGTGTGAGGGGGGGGGGAGCAGTGTAATTATTTGCGTTGTATGATGAAGATGACAACGAGAGATGGAAGAGGATGAAACCCATTGCCAGCACACAGACCACTTCTCTCTACTAGCACCAAAAGCGCCGCCCAGCTTAACGTCCCCATCCAACGGACGGATCACCGTCAACAGTGCCACGTGCCCTCACTTCTTGAGACACTGCGGACAGGTTTGGAGTTCAAACCATGACATTGGTTCAAAGTCTGGTCATCAGCAACTTTACGCCATCGCCTCTCCTTCCGAATTTGAACCGACTTAACCCCCAACCCCCCCGCCACCGGACCAAACGCCACCGCACAAACGTGCGTGAGCGACCACGGCCGCGTAGGTGGGTTGGTTCAGGTCTTTGAAGTCTCACTTGATTAATTCATGTGTCTCCCTCAGAGCTTGCTTGTTGAACGTTGTTGGTACAATTTCGTACAACAGATTTCGGGAAAAAGCCAAGCCAAATATGTGGTGACACCGCCAGACAACACACTTGCTAGGTGGTAGCCTTTAAATCGGCCGCGGTCCGCTAGTATACGACGGACCCGCGTGTCGCCACTGTTAGTGATTGCAGACCGAGCGCCGCCACACGGCAGGTCTAGAGAGACTTCCTAGCACTCGCCCCAGTTGTACAGCCGACTTTGCTAGAGATGGAACTGACAAATTACGCTCTCATTTGCCGAGACGATAGTTAGCATAGCCTTCAGCTACGTCATTTGCTACGACCTAGCAAGGCGCCATTACCAGTTTATATTGAGATTATAGTTCATGTATCAACAAGAGCGATGTTCTCCAATTATGGATTAAAGTTAAGTATTACATCAACTACGTACTTTATTTATTAGACTCAACTCCTGTAATTGTTCCAGACCTCACGCCAGTCTGCGTGAGCTTAAACGCGTGCCTTTCGGCTTCCAACAAAATATTCCCTTCAGTTACACATAGCGCAATTGAGACTGTAAGCAGTATATTATAATAATAAAGCTGGAAGAGATATGTAGACTTATGCTCTTAAAGGACTTTTATTGTTATGTAATTCTAAGCAGAATCCCATACATATGACACATTTACAACGGAAGAAAACAGTGAATATTTTGCGAAAAATACGTAAACGAGTCCAGCTTTTCGACTAACACTTTACATACTACGCAAATCTCTTTTATAATATAGAAAGAAGTAAATTACAGGACAATTATTTAACTTTAAGGGAATAAATAATTATTGTCAGTATCACCGACTTGTTTCGGCTGCTACTCTGTTGTGTGCCTCCAGAACCAAGGAGCATTTTGCCGCTTCCCGGTGAATAATTTTCTCTGTTTCAACCGTTTTCATACACTCCGGTCAGTGCCATTAAGACCTTATTTGAAAGTAATAACGATTGATTTCAAATAATTTCTAAAAAGAACCTGTAAGTACAAAAATAATTATGATTTCACTAAAATAACGAGAAAGGTTAATGTTACCAAAACGCTACATTGTACTATTTTCTGCCTGTATCTGTGCCATGATTTTGCTGTATTTAAATCACTCTTCACTATCATGATTAAATTGCAGGAGCGTTTGGTATTTCTCTAACCGAACGCACAAAACTGAATAGTTTCCATAGGATACGATCCTCAAATGATATGATACATTTTAAGCTAGTTATTCATTTAGTAGTAGTGTTGCACGTTTGTCAAGTACGATCTCACTGAGAACCATGATATCTAGAATAACAGAAACACACTAGACAATGATACTCACTTTTCTCTTTCGATTTTTCGTGTTCCTGTTATTTGGCGCCTTCCATGAAGACTATGCTAACACGACGGGAGATAAGCGTTGATAATGCCGCTTTCCGTACACAAAGCATTAGGTTCGTATTCGGAATATTATACTTTCAGGTCTCCTCAGAGAAGAGCTCCTGAAGATCTTCGTATGATGAGTGAAGACATTAGTCAATAGACTGAAGTGATATCAGGTGTTCCCCAGGGAAGCATCCTGGGACCTCTGCTGTTCCTGATCTATATAAATGACTTGGGTGACAATCTGAGCAGTTCTCTTAGGTTGTTCGCAGATGATGTTGTAATTTACCGTCTAGTGAGGTCATCCGAAGACCAGTATCAGTTGCAAAGCGATTTAGAAAAGATTGCTGTATGGTGTGGCAGGTGGCAGTTGACGCTAAATAACGAAAAGTGTGAGCTGATCCACATGAGTTCCAAAAGAAATCCGTTGGAATTCGATTACTCGATAAATAGTACAACTCTCAAGGCTGTCAATTCAACTAAGTACCTGGATGTAAAAATTACGAACAACTTCATTTGGAAAGACCACATAGATAATATTGTGGAGAAGGCGAGCCAAAGGTTGCGTTTCATTGGCAGGAGACTTAGAAGATGCAACAAGTCCACTAAAGAGACAGCCTACACTACGCTCGTTCGTCCTCTGTTAGAATATTGCTGCGCGGTGTGGGATCCTTACCAGGTGGGATTGACGGTGGACATCGAAAGGGTGCCGAATGCGAAAATATTTTGTTGAGCCCAACCTACATAGGTAGGATGATCATCAAAATAAAATAAGAGACCTCGAACAGAAAGGTTTAGGTGTTCGTTTTTCCCGCGCGCTGTTCGGGAGTGGAATGGCAGGGAGATAGTATGATTGTGGTCTATGAACCCTCTGCCAAGCACTTAAATGTGAATTGCAGAGTAATCATGTAGATGTAAATGTAGATGTAGATCCCGATTTCTTCGCAAATCCTTTTCCAACCGTCTTCAATATACTAGTGTTCCTTCTGTGAAGATTACCCTGTAGGCTGGACGGCACGCTACCTTTTACAAAGAATTATAAGCACTTTTTTTTTTGCACGTGTAAATTGACCGTTGTTCATTTCCAGTTGTCCGCCCCCGGTAGCTGAGTGGTCAGCCCGACAGAATGTCAAACCTAACGGCCCTGGTTCGATTTCCGGCTTGGTCGGAGATTTTCTCCGCTCAGGGACTGGGTGCTATATTGTCCCACTCATCCTCATTTCATCCCCCTCGACGCGCAAGTCACCAAAATGGCGTCAAATAGAAAGACCTGTACCCGGAGAACGGTGTACCCGACGAGAGGCCCTGAGCACACGACATTTATTTATTTTTATTTCCAGTTGCGGAGCGAACATTAAATTGAGTCCATACAGATATAGCACAATGGAATACAAGAAAGAATAATGGTATGTGTTGAGCAGTTGGTAAAATGAATAACATCGTATTCTCTCTCCGTTATCCATTGTTCCATTGTCTCGGGGATGGGGGGATGGGGACCGGGGTTGCGAGAAACAAATTATGACTCTTCTGCGAACGTTTCGGAGCATTGTGTGTTACTGCCTTGCCGGAATTGCTGAAGCAATTACGAAACAAATTGTAACAATGTGTGGGATTTCCGTAAAGAGAATAGTATTGTGAAATTGAATTTTTCAGTGTATTTTTGTAGGAGGTTATATTAAATTATTCTTCTGCTTGTTTCACGTTGTTATCAATAACTCAAGGGAGAACGTGTTTACAGTTGACCCTTGCATGTGAGAACAACAGTTTTATTTCATATACAGGAAGTTAGCAGTAGCTATACGCATTCTGGTTGTTTCCTCGTAGTTATTGTTTATTGCCTAAGACTTTTCTTTTTAACGTTTTTCGAAAGCGTTGCGACAGTAACGTGTCACTGTGTACAGCGCTTTGTGTACATTTATTTCTTTCATATTTATATCATAAGCGTGGGTGAGGAAAGGCTACTTTTCCTCTTTTTAAAAATTTTTCTGTTACTTCTATCTCGGTACACTTCAAATAAGGAGGTATTCGTTCTAAACTTGGTGTCCATTTTTAAGTTTTCAAGGTTAACAAATAAGTTCCCTTCTCACCAAAGAATGGAAAAATAACACGCTGTTCTTCGATATCTAAAGTTGAGGTAGTCTGGACGAGAGAAAGCTAAGAGATAGGAATGTAACTTCCGTGTCATTACTTTACTTTTCAAAGCCACAATTAGCATTTTTTAATTTATCACTAATCAGATACAAATTTAGACTGGCAGTAGGAACTTTTTACATAGGGGTGATTTGTTGCAGGTTATTGCAGGAATAAAAACTCCTCTCTCGAACTTTTTGGAATTGTACTCAAAATTCACGTGGTGTTGGAGAAAACAGCGATGTCTGATGTCGATAAAGGGAAGTTTGTGAGCAATGTTACGTAAGTCTCCACCAATATTGTCAGCTATTGAGAATTTTCCTAACTATGCAAGACTGAGATGCAGTGTTAAAATCGATCTTATTAAACTTAAGCGTTCTGTTTGAGCGATACTGGTTATCTATGATTGTCATGGCGAATAGATTAGGTTTGAAGCTTAGTCTGTAAAGACACAGCCGGCATTAAAACTGCAACGCCATGAAGACACCATGCAACAACATCACGTTGTCGTGAGATATGACAGGTGCTACAATATGTAAATGATAAGCTTTTCAGCACAAGCACACAATGTAAGTTATAATAACGCAGGCCACATTCTGAATATAAGTAACGATCACACAGAGGGTTTCTCGTTGGATGGTGCTAATTCTTCGGTTTCTCTCAGAGTATTAGTCGATCGAACAGTCCAGTCACCGAACCTGACAGTGGCTACATGTCTTACCGCGTTAATATTGTCCTCTCTAGACACTATGAACCAGCAGCGGATTCGTGGATTGTTTTATCGTATGTGAATGTTGTCTGTTTGTGAGAACACAGTGTTAGTTTCATGTAAGAAGGAGGAGTGTCTCCCAGTATTGTAAACTGCTGGACGAAAAAGTTGCAGACCCAACTAGCGTTATTTGTTCATGAGACCCAGAAAATATTAGATACAGGCTCCCAGGTAGATGCTATTTTCCTTGACTTCCGGAAGGCGTTCGATACAGTTCCGCACTGTCTCCTGATAAACAAAGTAAGAGCCTACGGAATATCAGACCAGCTGTGTGGCTGAATTGAAGAGTTTTTAGCAAACAGAACACAGCATGTTGTTATCAATGGAGAGACGTCTACAGACGTTAAAGTAACCTCTGGCGTGCCACAGGGGAGTGTTATGGGACCATTGCTTTTCACAGTATATATAAATGACCTAGTAGACAGTGTCGGAAGTTCCATGCGGCTTTTCGCGGATGATGCTGTAATATACAGAGAAGTTGCAGCATTAGAAAATTGTAGCGAAATGCAGAAAGATCTGCAGCGGATAGGCACTTGGTGCAGGGAGTGGTAACTGACCCTTAACATAGACAAATGTAATGTATTGCGAATACATAGAAAGAAGGATACTTTATTGTATGATTATATGATAGCAGAACAAACACTGGTAGCAGTTACTTCTGTAAAATATCTGGGAGTATGCGTGCGGAACGATTTGAAGTGGAATGATCATATAAAATTAATTGTTGGTAAGGCGGGTACCAGGTTGAGATTCATTGGGAGAGTCCTTAGAAAATGTAGTCCATCAACAAAGGAGGTGGCTTACAAAACACTCGTTCGACCTATACTTGAGTATTGCGCATCAGTGTGGGATCCGTACCAGATCGGGTTGACGGAGGAGATAGAGAAGATCCAAAGAAGAGCGGCGCGTTTCGTCACAGGGTTATTTGGTAACCGTGATAGCGTTACGGAGATGTTTAACAAACTCAAGTGGCAGACTCTGCAAGAGAGGCGCTCTGCATCGCGGTGTAGCTTGCTCGCCAGGTTTCGAGATGTTGCGTTTCTGGATGAGGTATCGAATATATTGCTTCCCCCTACTTATACCTCCCGAGGAGATCACGAATGTAAAATTAGAGAGATTAGAGCGCGCACGGAGGCTTTCAGACAGTCGTTCTTCCCGCGAACCATACGCGACTGGAACAGGAAAGGGAGGTAATGACAGTAGCACGTAGACTGCCCTCCGCCACGCACCGTTGGGTGGCTTGCGGAGTATGAATGTAGATGTAGATGTAGCTCCAGGAGGGACGCAAGTAAGACATTTTCGTCAATGCAGGAAGGATACATTATTACAGTTGTAAAGAGTGCGAAATTAAACAGTCAGTTGAAACCTCAGTCAACGAAAATGAAGCTAACCCGGCTGGGTACAAAGTTCAACTGAACTTGGATGACAGATACGTGCGTGTTGTACTACGCTGTTTTAGCCCTATGCCAGAGTTCACCAACTGCTGTGCCTTGCGAATGGTGGGATGGCTGTCTGAGGACAACTCGTGACCGTACGTATTTAATCGGCGAGAGATCTCGAGAACGCGCTGGTCGTGGCAACAGTCGCACAGCCTCTGTATCAAGGTAGGTCAGGAGAGGATGGGAAGTTCACAGTCTCCTTTATCTTGTTTATAGCGTCACGTAGATCTCCAGGATAGGGCGGAGCCACCGGTCTTAACACCTCAGAAATATAACGCGTTCCTTTGAAAATTATCAGCTATGCGGATCCAAGGTGATCGTGTTTCGTCCCCAGTGGCAGGCTGTAACGTCACGTGACCTACTCGATCTGTATGACGATGACGAATGCAGCCCGGCAACGTTTGTTCTCCTCGTAGCCTCCACACATGGATACTTGCACAGCACTCGTGATGCTGTACCAGACTGCGCCATTGTCACGTCAAGGGGATTCATAGCAGTGGTTGCCGTACACACAGTCTGTAATGCTTCCAGATGAAATCAAATAATACGATGCTTCCAGATGACATCAGACAATACGAGTTGCGATGTTGTAAACAAGCCCATTAACTCACTCAAGGACGTGACGTTGTTGTACTATCCTGCAGGGCCGATCAGAATGTCTGCCCTCTTGAGGACGAGAATGCTGCAGGGTATATCCTCGCCCACACGTTGCCAAGGTTGTTTCGAGTACGCTGCAGAGGTTTCGCTGTAAAGCGTTTACACATCCTCCATACAGTGTTAAGCTGTCCGAGTCGGAAATGGCTTCTGCTTTGCGTACCAAAGACCTAAGGACGCCACTGCGTTGGTGTGGTGGATGACAACTCTTAGAATGCGCATACCGATCGGTGTGCGTCGGTTTTCGGTGAACACTGTGTCCCAAAGTACCATCTGGTGTTTTATAAACCATAACATCTAAAAAACGTAAGCATACCATCACTTTCAACCTCCATGGTAAATTTAATGCGGCGATGAAGACAGGCTGAAGTGATTCAAAAATCTATTCAGAGCATCACGTCCATGTGGCCAGACGAAAAAGGTACCATCCAGCACAAGAACTTGCGCATTTGAAGGCTGTTTTTAAGGAAAATGGTTACTCTGAGAAGCGGATTCGTCGGGCTGTGGAGTTTGGAAGATCACTGGAGGTGCATAAAGAGGAACATAGATCGGTGGTTCAAAAAATGGCTCTGAGCACTATGGGACTCAACTGCTGTGGTCATAAGTCCCCTAGAACTTATAACTACTTAAACCTAACTAACCTAAGGACAGCACACAACACCCAGCCATCACGAGGCAGAGAAAATCCCTGACCTCGCCGGGAATCGAACCCGGGAACCCGGGCGTGGGAAGCGAGAACGCTACCGCACGACCACGAGATGCGGGCCATAGATCGGTGGCCTTTATTCCTTATGCTGGCGGCATATCGTTTAAGATAGGAAGAATTTTAAGGAATTTTATCATTAAGAGTGTGTTCCGTCCACCTCCTAAGATTAGGGCACTACTCGGCCCTGTGAAAGATGATTAGGGGCTTAGGAAACCCGGTGTATACAAAATTCCGTGTCAATGTGGGAAGGCCTACATCGGCCGTTCGATTCGCACAGTTCATGACAGGTGTGCGCAACATCGCCTTCATACGAAGCAACAACAACCGGAAAAATCGGCCGTAGCAGAACACTGCGTAAATGGGGAACACGGTATGAAATTTGACGAAACTGTGATAGTTGCCAACATTTCCGGTTTTTGGAACAGTGTCTACAAAGAAGCAATTGAAATTAGGTTGGCGGATAATATAATTAACAGAGATAATGCGTTTCCTCTTAGCAGGACGTGGAATCCTGTATTATCCCGCATCAAAACAACGTTCTTCGGTGCGGCCAGCCCGAGTTTTCGAATATCGTCCCTGAGTGCGATTTATCGTCGCCGCCAGTGTTCTACTAAGGGTGGCGCCGCCTGCCCAGTCTTGGAGGGCAGCAACTGTGATGGGCGGCTCATGCGCCGTGTACGGTACGGTGGCCTATACAGGGCGGTCCATTGATCATGACCGGGCCAAATATCTCTCGAAATAAGCGACAAACGAAAAAACTACAAAGAACGAAACTTGTCTAGCTTGAAGGGGGAAACCAGATGGCGTTATGGTTCGCCCGCTAGATGGCGCTGCCATTGGTCAAACGGATATCAACTGCGTGTTTTTAAAAATAGGAACCCCCATTTTTATTACATATTCGTGTAGTACGTAAAGAAATATGAATGTTTTAATTGGACCACTTATTTAGCTTTGTGACAGATGGCGCTGTAATAGTCACAAACGTATGGCTCAATTTTAGACGAACAGTTGGTAACAAAAATGGTTCAAATGGCTCTGAGCACTATGCGACTTAACTTCTGAGGTCATCAGTCACCTAGAACTTAGAACTAATTAAACCTAACCAACCTAAGGACATCACACACATCCATGCCCGAGGCAGGATACGAACCTGCGACCGGAGCGGTCACGTGGTTCCAGACAAAAGCGCCTAGAACCGCACGGCCGCACCGGCCGGCAGTTGGTAACAGGTAGGTTTTTTAAATTAAAATACAGAACGTAGGTACGTTTGAATATTTTATTTCGGTTGTTCCAACGTGATACATGTAGCTTTGTAAACATATCATTTCTGAGAACGTATACTGTTACAGCGTGATTACCTGTGAATACCACATTAATGCAATAAATACTCAAAATTATGTCCGTTAACCTCAGTGCATTTGGCAATACGTGTAACGACATTGCTCTCAGCAACGAGTAGTTCGCCTTCCGTAATGTTCGCACATGGATTGACAATGCGCTGACGCATGTTGTCAGTCGTTGTCGGTGGATCACGATAGCAAATATCCTTCAACTTTCCCCACTGAAAGAAATCCGGGGACGTGCGGGCCATGGTATGGTGCTTCGACGACCAATCCACCTGTCATGAAATGTGCTGTTCAATACCGCTTCAACCGCACGTGAGCTACGTGCCGGACATCCATCATGTTGGAAGTACATCGCCATTCTGTCATGCAATGAAACATCTTGTAGTAACATCGAGAGAACATTATTATCCTTCCTCCCATAATGCCGCACCGTGCATTAACCCGCCAAGGTCGCTGATGTTCCACTTGTCGCAGCCATCGTGGATTTTTCGTTGCCCAATAGTGCATATTATCCCGGTTTACGTTACCGCTGTTGGTGAATGACGCTTCGTCGCTAAATAGAACGCGTGCAGATTAATCTGTCATCGTCCCGTAATTTCTCTTGTGCCCAGTGGCAGAACTGTACACGACGTTCAAAGTCGTCGCCATGCAATTTATGGTGCATAGAAATATGGTACGGGTGCAATCGATGTTGATGTAGCATTCTCAACACCGAAGTTTTTGAGATTCCGGATTCTCGTGCAATTTGCCTGCTACTGATGTGCGGATTAGCCGCGACAGCAGCTAAAACACCTACTTAGGCATCATCATTTGTTGCAGGTCGTTGTTGACGTTTCACCTGTGGCTGAACACTTCCTGTTTCCTTAAATAACGTAACTATCCGGCGAACGGTCCGGACACTTGGATGATGTCGTCCAGGATACCGAGCAGCATACATAGCACACGCCCGTTGGGCACTTTGATCACAATAGCCATACATCAACACGATATCGACCTTTTCCGCAATTGGTAAACGGGCCATTTTAACACGGGTACTGTATCACGGCGCAAATACCGTCTGCACTGACGGAATGTTACGTAATACCATGTACTTATACGTTTGTGACTATTACAGCGCCATCTATCACAAGGGGAAGAAAGTGGTCCAACTAAAACATTTGTATTTCTTTACGTACTACACGAATATTTAATAAAAAATAGGGGTTCCTATTTAAAAAACGCAGTTGATATCCGTTTAACCTATGGCAGTGCCATCTAGGGGGCCAACTATAGCGCTGTCTGGTTTCCCCCTTCAAGCTAGACGAGTTTCGTTCTGTGTAGTTTTTTCGTTTGATGCTTATTTCGTGAGATATTTGGCCCGGTCACTATGAATGGACCACGCTGTAGAGTGCTGCAACGCTCAATGTTTGACTGGTCACGGTTCGCCTGTTGATGGGGGGATCCAAGGTTACTAAATAAAAAGGTTGGGCAGTAAGCGCTCTGCTCTGCCATTGGCTGGCCTAGTGACGTCAGCGTGGAAGCAAGCGCTCACAAGCAGACGACACGGCATGCGCATTTACGTAGTTTTTGGCGGAAGATTTTGTTTATACCAGAATTGAGATGTCTAAACTGCTTTTCTGCTGCTAAAATATTACAGTTAAAACTGATGAGTTATATTCTTTCGCAGTTTATGCCTCACACATCGGTAAAATATCAGATCACAACCACACTGACACACACTTGAAATTCGAAACCTTGGCTCAAATAAATCAGAAACTATTCATTTAATCGCATTGAAATGTATTTACTTAAGAGCTCGAAGTTGCACACACTTGTTTGTAAGAACAGCATTCCTTCTTTCTAAAGCCGCTATAGTATTCATCAAAGTAACTTTATCTGTGTCTGAAAAAAAAAACTGTCATCTGTACATGCGCTCTTATTATCATTATTCTTATTTGGTGACAGCTTTTCCAGAGTTTCCAGAGATCTCTTATGTAGTTCTCGTTTCTTATACCGTTTGGTTCTGTCTTCTGTTGCGGGTGACACATTGACAGTCGCACTACTGCACGGCAAATTGCACGAAGGAACTGCATCTAGCTTGAGCATTCTTTTTCGGGGCAAATTAAGCAATTCAGACTGTAGATCCCTTAAGTAATCTGTTTCTGCGAAATGGCGAGAACATAATCGTGCATGCGCAGTATTTACACTGTCTTTCCTACAACACTTCGGCAGTCATAGTTTTTGTAATGTTTCATTACGCGGGAAACTGTGATACATTACGTCAGTTCCCTTTGTGCTCCGGTTGTAGGAAAAACAGCCAGTAACAGCACAGCCTGGCATTGTAAAAATTAATTTTCTGATTCACGTGTAGATTCTCCAATAAGAATTTGACAGAATGCACCATAAATTATAGAGCTGGCGAACACAATGTTGATCCCGCTGTCCACTATCGCTAACTATTTCAGTTCCGAATCAAATATCAATTACAGCAAAAACCGTTAACACTCCCGAATTCCGAATGTTTCCACTGTTGACTGAGTACCCCATAAGAAAGAACTCAATCAAACTACTCCTTCAAACACAAAACAACACAAGAAAAACAAACACACACAATTCGAACTGTGTACTGTTTGGCACAGCTGCTTCCACCGTGACGTCATGCGCACAACTGAGAAAACACGTTGCTTTCTGCGCATCGCTTTCTGCGCCCCCCTGGGGGGGGGGGGGGGGGGACCAAGCCGCTCGTGTCCGGCCCCACACGACTCGGCTCGGTCACGTACTCACCACATGTCTGTTGTCCGGATTCCGGACACGCGGATAACCGAGCATGACCGGTCACCGCTGACGCCTCACCTCGCCACGCCCCGGCTCGCTGCACTGTACTGTACTGTACTGTACAAATACAACGCCTCTCTCTCTGACACACACACAATGTATTTATCTCTCTCTCTCTCTCTTTTAATACAAAAGTAACGTTTCCAAGAACGAGTACGTGACACAACTAAATTCACAAAGCTCTTCGAAAGTAAAATTATATTTCAATACAATCGCGGATAGAAGACGAGTCTCATTTTCAAACACAATATGTATTTTTCGTCTCATTAATAGGAAATATTAAATAAGTGCTGTCCCTGCAATAGAAGACAACCATCTTCATAAAGAAAGTATACAAAGAACATTAAACGTTTACAGACGTAACTTGTCATACTTTTTACTTGTTTGCAACAGAAACAAAATTACAGTTATTGCTGATCAGCAGTAAATCACTACCGCGTTCCGGATTTAATTGGCTGCGGCGATTTGTTAGTAACACGCCGGCTTTACTAAAGCGTCTTTCACTAGGTGCGCTTGTTGCTGGGATGCATAAAACACGTCTTGCAACTGCAGCCAGGCCTGAGAGATTTGTTTCATGTCTGCTCCACCACTTTAAGATGTCATCATCTTCGAGGTGCATTAAAATGTAGAGATCTACTTCATCTCCTGTGGATGATCTGTTGTTCCTCCATTCCTTGAAACGATCTCTCGTTCTGGGTGGTGAGCACACAGTACTTGAAGGATCTGTGATAATAAGCAAAAGAGACAAGTAGTACAGAACTGATGTGAAAATCGCCGAAACGTTCCAGTAAAAACGAAGTGTTTTACATTAATGAAATATTATACGAAATATAACATTCCAGTTTCTCTGTAATACACTATCCAGTAACTATGCAAAAACGATTATGTTAATAATTTCATGTTGTACCTGCGTAAGTAGCACACATTTGTCGCACATTGCTAAGAATTTCCTGTTTTTCATTTATTTCAAGCTTACGGAAAGACGGCCAAAGAAACGTAGCAATTTTATGTCTGGAAGTGATCATAAACTTCTCACAAAAGAAAGTCAGGGCTCGATTTTTAATCCTTTGTACCTCCTGTTAAAAAATACATATCTGTTATTACACATCAATTACGCTAGCTAATTATAAATCTATCGTGTACCATAATGAAACAAAAAAATGGTTCAAATGGCTCTGAGCACTATGGGACTTAACATCTATAGTCATCAGTCCCCTAGAACTTAGAACTACTTAAACCTAACTAACCTAAGGACATCACACAACACCCAGTCATCACGAGGCAGAGAACCATAATGAAACAGTGCTTTTAACTTCAGTAATTACTCACCTGACAGTCACTGTCATTGACACTGCAAATTTGTTGCAGTTTGTGAAACCAAAGATGAACTAACTCGATTGTCAGTTCTTTTTTGCCTTCTACTTCATCTGTGGCCTCTTTAAATAGTCTCAGAAAATGCGCAATTTTTCCTGCAAGCTCATTATCATAGCCTTGCAATCTGTAAGAGGAGTCCATTTTCGTCAGCAAAGCGACAACTTCATTATACTGAGTGTGTAAGGATTCCAGCATAGTGTACAAGCTGTTCCAGCATGTGCAGACCTTTTGTTTCAACGATGATTTCAAAGATGCGCAGAGGCCACTTTTCTTAATGTACCTTACAATGCATTTTGCAGTGGAGGGATATCTGTAGAGGGACCAGACTGCTGTATAGCTGGTAAGGAGCGACAAGAGTTTTTCAGTAGTAGAAGTGGAACAGTCTGGATTGTTCACAGTTGCACCCTTGTGTGACTAGCCGATGTGGTCGTGCTGCGTTTCTGTTCTGGTACAGTTCAAC
Source organism: Schistocerca cancellata (assembly GCF_023864275.1). NCBI lineage: Eukaryota > Metazoa > Arthropoda > Insecta > Orthoptera > Acrididae > Schistocerca > Schistocerca cancellata. The sequence continues at coordinate 38,132,203 of NC_064633.1, read as the reverse complement.
GCAAGGGGAAACTACGGCCGTTATATTCCCCTAGAAAGCGCTTCGCAGACATATTTAAAGTGAGTCTGAGTTGGAGGTTTGGTAACAGAGTCAAATAATCAAAATGACGGAACACTGGCACTTAACTTCCCGTTAGGACCAAGGTTACTACAGGCAGAGCATTAGAAAAATTTGAGTGTTGGTCGGACAGGAATCACCCTCGCTCTTGTTGACTGACATTTGTCGCTACTCACATAAGATCTAAATGACAGGGAACATATAAAAAACTGTACTGTCATTTCATTCTAGTTAAATCATATGTGTGCTTGACAAATACTACAAATACTACAATTTCTAATATTCGAAATCAGCAGAATCATGTATCTGTAGACTACAAAACTATGCTGAATTGCTGTAACTGAACCTGTTGCTACAGCTTTCCATTCACATTATTTCAATTGTAAGATGGCAAGAACTATGCCCCTTAAATGAAGTCATTAAAGATCACTGAACCACATTGAGCGAACAGTAGGGCTGAACAAAAACGACTGACAAGTCACAATGCATCTTGTAGAGGGTGTAGTTGGGCGTATTGGAATAATTAATGTTGGGTGATGGTTTTAAAGTAATTCACGCGACGTGAAAACTTTGTGGAAACACGTAGATTTACTAGAGTCTAGTTCATCCCAGGGAAGTATTCAGTTGATCGTGGCGCTCGGCTGGGGAGCGGCGATGGGAAGCGACAATAGGCAGCTTAGGGCGGCTCAAACGCTGAGAAAACGGTAACGGGGCGCAGCCTCCAGCTGCCTTAAGATGAGTGACAGTGAGGGGGTGGTTGACCCCATGCTGGTGTACCGGGAAGCAGGCGGAGAACTTGTACACCTGTTGATAAATGTCCATTGTCCCGTTTTCAGTGAAACATGTGAGGAAGCCGCGCACAGCTACGGTGGAGCGGTCAACAGAGGTCAAAATATGCGTGTTCGTGACTATAGCAACTTCACGCTGAATTCACGGTCCGCAGAGTCTGAAGCAAATCAGGTGAAGAGTGACAGAATGAAATACGCCGGCCTCCGATGGGAACGTAGGAACAAGGAATTTGAAGTACTCTCCTGGGAGTCAGAATTTCGGAAAAATTGGTGTTTTATGCAGATCCTAACCTTGATGGGTGGCCTGGGAGGAGCTAAATAGCAGAAGTTGAGAGGAAGGAAAATTCTGTGGGAATTTGTTCACTTCCCAGAGCAGGCATTGGTCGGCGCTGGGAAGCGACGCATAATTAACGCGACTGACGCTGCAATTGGCGTAAGTGATTTTGCTGGAGGGGAAACCGAGGCAAAGAGCGGACTGGCAGAAGTCTCTGTAGAGGTCTTCAGTTCCCAGCTTCCCTAGAGTGCGGACGTGGCGTTCTTTACTCAGCTTGCCTGAGAGAGAGTGAGTATCTCTGCAGTTTAGGACTTAGCAAACGGAACGATTGAGCTTGGAGATAGAAAGTTTTCGTTGAGCTATGTACTGAGCAAGATAGCTAGGAGTGAATAGACGAGCACAGCCTTGCAGCACCACGAGGCCGGTCGCGTCCACACAACGACGCCGCCCCACCACGCTGAATTCGGTGATATTGCGCCCGCTCCGGCTTGAGTTAGGCCACTGATTAATTTGTTGGATCACGTCGGCGAAGTATCCACGAGGGTTTCATGGGCCATGTATTGTAGAATTCTTCTCGTACTTCGCATTACGCCTGGGTCAGTCGATAGAAATTAATTTTGATTTATCGCTGTTTACTCCATGTAAACGCAATTTATTCCCACTGCCTGTTAGGAGGGTAATGTAATGTGATGATTGAAGGTCGTGAGTTAAAATAAATTTGTGCTAATCGACTGCATCTGTTTTCAATCAAGTCACTATCTTAATTAATTTCATGTTCAACATTTGCATCTGGAGTTCAATAGCTGAATATAACATCAATGTGCACCCGTTTTAATTAAAAGGGATCAATTCTGAATCAATTAATATCAACATTGCCACCGCAGTTCAGTGAGGAGTCACAGGGCCTTATTACTTTCTTTGCGTTATCCGATATTGCGGCAGTTTTGCACTCTCTGTTGGTCTGTTAGTCGATTGGCTGGGGTGAACACACGCCAAAACTAGGTAAGTGACGGGTGGGGTGTTACACAATAAAGGCGCTAAAGTTCTATACAGGTTAAGAGTTCGGTACAGAGCGAAATCTTTTGACTGGCTGCAGTAGCACTATGGATGAACACTGTGAAATACTGCTAGTCCTTCTTGTGTGAGGCAGAAGTCCTTTTTCATGCTATGAGAAATCAAACCAGAGGCAAACACAACATATTCTGACTCTGCAGCGTGGGTCATCAGCAGAATGACAGCTGGTGTGTAAGCGGTTAGCGTGCAAGGATGAATACTGGACTGAGCTCTTGTCACTGTGCAGGCAGCTTTATCCCACTTCTGAAAACACGGGATCACACAACATGACACGATATGGTGAAGAAGGGCATACACTATGTGATCAAAAGTATCCGGACACCCCCAAAAACATAAGTTTTTAATATTAGATGCGTTATGCTGCCACCCACTGCCAGGTACTCAATATCAGCGACCTCAGTAGTCATTACACGTCGTGAGAGAGCAGAATGGGGCGCTCCGCGGAGCTCACGGATTTCGAACGTGGTCAGATGATTGGGTGTCACTTGTGTCATACGTCTGTACGCAAGATTTCCACACTCATAAGCACCCTTACGTCCACAGTTTCCGATGTGATAGTGAAGTGGAAATGTGAAGGGACACAGACAGCACAAAAGCGTACAGGCCGACCTCTTCTGTTGACTGACAGAGACCGCCGGCAGTTGAAGCGGGTCGTATTGAGTAATAGGCAGACATCTATACAGACCATCACACAGGAATTTCAAACTGCATCAGGATACACTGTACGTACTATGACAGTTAGGCGGGAGGTGAGAAAACTTGGATTTCATGGTCGACCGGCTGCTCATAAGCTACACATCACGCTGGTAAATGCCAAACGACGCCTCGCTTGGTGTAAGGACCGTAAACATTGGACGACTGAACAGTGGAAAAACGTTTAGTGGAGTACACGCTACACAATGTGGCGGTCTGATGGCAGGGTGTGGGTATGGCGAATGCCCGGTGAATGTCATAAAAAAAAAATTCAAATGGCTCTGAGCACTATGGGACTTAACATCTGAGGTCATCAGTCCCCTAGAACTTAGAACTACTTAAACCTAACTAACCTAAGGACATCACACACATCCATGCCCGAGGCAGGATTTGAACCTGCGACCGTAGCGGTCGCGCGGTTCCAGACTGTAGCGCCTAGAACCGCTCGGCCACCAAGGCCGGCTGAATGTCATCTGCCGGCTTGTATAGTGCCAACAGTAAAATTCGGAGGCTGTGGTGTTATGGTGTGGTCGTGTTTTTCATGGAGAGGCCTTTGTACCCCTTGTTGTTTTGCGTGGAACTATCACAGCACAGGCCTACATTGACGTTTTAAGCACCTTCTTGCTTCCCACTGTTGACAAGTAGTTCGGGGATGACGATTGCATCTTTCAACACGACCGAGGACCTGTTCATAGTGCATGGTCTGTGGCGGAGTGGTCACATGACAATAACATCCCTGTAATGGACTGGCCTGCACAGAGTCCTGACCTGAATCCTTTGCCAACGAGAGTGGAAGCTGTCATCAACGCTAATGGTGGGCCAACACCTTATTGAATTCCAGCACTACCGATGGAGGACGCCACGAACTTATAAGTCATTTTCATCCAGGTGATCACATAGTGTACCTCCACCCCGCTGCTGTGTGCTTGCACCCCAATGCGAGTATCTGAAACCGCTGACTGCTCTCTGAGTCGTTAGCTGCAGCAGTACTTGCGACACAAACAGTCAAAAAGACGTGGATATTTTGAGACACAATAATTCGCCATTTTAAAATGTTAAAAAAGAGTAATATGACTTATGAGAAAGAGGATAAGCTTTCTATGGATAAGCATAATAGTAAGTACCACATGCCAGTCAGTACTAGTTCCCTGGCGCATAACTAACAACCAAACGACAAGATGACAGGCATGACTGTCTTTCACACTTTGTGTTAAAATCTATAACACGGATTATGTAAAACACCCAAACGATAAGATGACAGATGGTGCCAAATAACATAGTCATAAGTACGTATACGCCTAATTCATTTAAAGTTTATTGACATTCTCAAAATACTTTATTTTTATGACTTATTGCCCTGTAACTTCTTAATAACAAATCACTTGAAAAGAGACTTATTCATAGCTTTGATAATACATTTTAACTGCAGTTTTAACTGCAGATGTGTCAAAATGATTTATTAATCACTACTAGTTTCATGACATTGTAGTCACATCTACAGTGAACTAACCGTTGATCTAAGGAACAAACAAAATTATAATTAGAACTAACTTAAACCAGGATTTACAGAATTGACACAGTGTTGCTTTCGAAGTGTGGAATACACACTTTACAGGCTGAGCGAGGTGGCGCAGTGGTTAGCACACCGGGCTCGCAGTCGGGAGGACGACGTTTCAAACCTGAGTCCGGCCATCCTGATTTAGGTTTTCCATGATTCCCCTAAATCGCTTCAGACAACTGCCGGGATGGCTCCTCTGAAAGGGCACTGCAGATTTCCTTCCCTATCATTCCCTCATTTGATGGGACCGATGACATCGCTGTTTGGTCCCTTCCCCCAAGCCATCTAACCAACATCTTTCAGTATGTGATGTCCGTAAATGTCCGTAAGGATTAAATATAGAAGTCTCCTATCTTTTTGCACAAATTTGATGTCATAAAGTACGCAACCGTCATCAACAGGACGTAACACTACAAAAAAAAATTTTTTTTGAATAAGAACTGGCATCATAAACATGGAAAAGAATGCCCAAACCTAAACAAACTTATCGGACATATGCAATAAGTATTCTCGGGAAGAGCGGCCAGTCCAGTACCGCAACATATAATGAATAAGGAGGCAAGAGTGGGGCCACATTTATCAACACAATGAGACAGAGGCCGCAAACACGTGAAAAGCAACAACAAAAAGCCAAACCACACCGATATCTACATCTACATCTACATCTACACACCGCAAATCGCATTTGATTGCCTGGCAGAGGGTTCATCAAACCACCTTCACAATTCTCTATTATTCCAATCTCTTATAGCGTGCGGAAAGAATGAACACCTATATCTTTCCGTACGAACTCTGATTTCCCTTATTTTATCGTTGTGTTCGTTCCTCCCTGTATAGGTCGGTGTCAACAAAATATTTTCGAATTCGGAGGAAAAGTTGGTGATTAGAATTTCGTGAGAAGATTCCGTCTCAATGAAAAACGCCTTTCTTTTAATGATTTCCAGCCCAAATCCTGTATCAATTCTGTGATACTCTCTCCATATTTCGCGATAATACAAAACGTGCTGCCTTTCTTTGAACTTTTTCGATGTACTCCGTCAGTCCTATCGGGTAAGGATCCCACACCGCGCAGCAGTATTCTAAAAGAGGACGGACAAGCGTAGTGTAGGCAGTCTCCTTAGTAGGCCTGTTAAAGTTTCTAAGTGTCCTGACAATAAAACGCAGTCTTTGGTTAGCCTTCCCCACAACATTTTTTATGTGTTCCTTCCAATTTAAGTTTACGTAATTGTAATACCTGGGTATTTAGTTGAATTTGCGGCTTTTAGATTAGACTGATTTATCGTGTAACAGAAATTTAACGAATTCCCTTAGGGTCAACTGCCATTATTCGCACCATTCAGATATTTTTTCTAAATCGTTTTGCAGTTTGTTTTGATCTTTTGATGATTTTATTAGTCGATAAACGACAGCGTCATTTGCAAAGAACCGAAGACGGCTGCTCAGATTGTCTCCCAAATGCTTTATATGGATAAGGAACAGCAAAGGGCTTATAACACTACTTTGGGGAACGCCAGAAATCACTTCTGTTTTACTCGATGACTTTCCGTCAATTACTACGAACTGTGCCCTTACTGACAGGAAATCACAAATCCAGTCACATAACGGAGACGATATTCCAGAAGCACGCAATTTCACTACGAGCTGCTTCTGTGGCACAGTGTCAAAAGCGTTACGGAAATGCAGAAATACGTAATCGATCTGAAATCTATTGTCAATAGCACTCAACACTTCGTGTGAACAAAGAATTAGTTGTGTTTCACAGGAACAGTGTTGCCTAAACCCATGTTGACTGTGTGTCAATAGACCATTTTCTTCGAGGTAACTCGTAATGTTCGAACACAATATATGTTCTAAAATCCTACTGCATATCGACGTTAACGATATGGGCTTGTAATTTAGTGGATTACTTCTATTACCTTTTTTGAATATTGGTGTGACCTGTGTAACTTTCCAGTCTTTGGGTAAGAATCTTTCGTCGAGTAAACGGTTGTATACGATTGTTAAGTATGGAGCTAATGCATCAGCATATTACGAAAGGAAGCTAATTGGTATGCCGTGTGGACCAGAAGGCTTGCTTTTATTAAATGATTTAAGTTGCTTCACCACTCCGAGGATACTTACTTCTACGTCACTCATGTTGGCAGCTCTTTTAGATTCGAATTTTGGAATATTTACTTCGTTTTCTTTTGTGCAGGCATTTCGGAAGGCTATGTTCAGTAACTATGCTTTGGCAGCACTGTTTTCAATAGTATCCCCATTGCTATCGCGGAGAGAAGGCATTGATTCATTGATTCATTGGAAGAATCCTAAGGAAATGCAATCCGAAAACAAAGGAAGAAGGTTACAGTACACTCGTTCGCCCACTGCTTGAATACTGCTCAGCGGTGTGGGATCCGTACCAGATAGAGTTGATAGAAGAGATAGCGAAGATCCAACGGAGAGCAGCGCGCTTCGTTACAGGATCAATTAGTAATCGCGAAAGCGTTACGGAGATGATAGATAAACTCCAGTGGAAGACTCTGCAGGAGAGACGCTCAGTAGCTCTGAACGGGCTTTTGTTAAAGTTTCGAGAACATACCTTCACCGAAGAGTCCAGCAGTATATTGCTCCCTCCTACGTATATCTCGCGAAGAGACCATGAGGATAAAATCAGAGAGATTAGAGCCCACACAGAAGCATACAGACAATCCTTCTTTCCACGAACAATACGAGAATGGAATAGAAGGGAGAACCGATAGAGGTACTCAGGATAGCCTCCGCCACACACCGTCAGGTGGCTTTCGGAGTATGGATGTAGATGTAGATGTAGATTGTTTCTTGGCGCTAACATACTTCACATTAAGACCAGAATCTCTTTGGATTTTATGCCAGGTTTCTAGACAAGTTTCGTTGTGGAAACTGTAAGAGGCATCTCGCTTTGAAATCCGCGCTAAATTTCGAGTTTCTATAAAAGATCGCCAATCTTGGGAATTTTGCGTCTGTTTAAATTTGGCATGTTTGTTTCGTTGCTTCTGCAACAGTGTTCTAACGCGTTTTGTGTACCAAGGAGGATTGGCTCCGTCGTTTGTTAATTTATTTGGTATAAATCTGTCGATTGCTGCCGATATTATATCTTTGAATTTAAGCCACATTTGGTCTACACTTGTATTGTTGATTTGGAATGAGTTGTTTCTCAGGAAAGCGTCAAGTGAATTTTTATCTGCGTTTTTGAATAGGTATATTTTTCGCTTATTTTTCGAGGATTTAGGGATTACAATATTCAATCTCGCTACGACAACCCTGTGTTCACTAATCACTATATCGGTTTTGATGCTCGTTATTAACTCAGGATTATTTGTTGCTAAGAGGTCAAGTGTTTTTCCACAACCGTTTACTGTTCGTTTGGGCTGATGAACTAACTGCTCGAAATAATTTTCAGAGAATGCGTTTAGCACAATTTCGGATGATATTTTATGCGTACCGCCGGAATTAAACATGTATTTTCGCCTACATATCGAGGATAAATTAAAGTCATCACCAACTGTTATCGTATGAGTCGGGTACGTGTTTGAAATCAAACTCAAGTTTTCTTTGAACCTTTCAGCGACTGTAACATCTGAATTAGGAGGTCGGTAATAAAAAAAGAGCACCACGAAACAATTATCCGAATGAATTGAAAGTCTGTGGATGTAGTGTACACGTACATAAAAACAAATAATTACGATTTCAGACAATTTGTATGATTCATTCAAGAGAAGAAGCGAGTTCCCTTTGGTAGTCATCCGCTGCACCCTTACAGCTCAGCGGTACGTCGACTGTACTGGACGCCCTTAGTGGCAGGGCATGCTGGGCTTACAGTTCAGCAAGATGTTGCGGCCGCGCATGGCGAGAGTTTCTACCGCTTGTCTTCTAGCTGGCCACGCCCTACCTTGGCCAGCAGGGTTACCGGATCTCTCCCCAACGGAGAGCGTTTGGAGCGTTATGGGCAGAGCCCTCAAACCAGCTCTGGATTTTTACGTGCCAATTGGAAAGAATTTGGCTCGATACCCCGCAGGAGGACATCCAGCATCTTCGTCAAACAATGCCAACCCGAATAACTGCTTGCGTAAGGGCCGGAGGTCAACTACTGCATTATCGATTTGCTCTCAATTTATGAAGCTTTTTTCGTTGAATAAATGATCCAATTTTTCTATAACGCTAGTAATTTGTTGGTTACTACATGCACATCACACCTACCGATTTACGGCCGATTTGTATAGTTCCATCGTGGTACGTCGTTTTCTTTCTTTTGTCTCACAGTGTAGATAAAAGCACTGGAAGACAGAGAAACCTCCGCGCACGGCAGTAATGGAATAGCAGGTTCTAATAGCATTGCACTCAACAAAAAGACATAAAATAGCCAACACAGTCGCTGTAAAACCGATATTACGAACGCAACAATGTGACATAGACACCTCAGCTGTGAAAAGATAAAAAATGAAGGGCCAACAAAATTTATAAATCAGAATTAAAAGGTCTGCCATATTTTATCAGACAGAATTTGTGACTTTAAAATGCAATAACTCCATCAAATTTTGTATGTCGCTAAAACTGCAGAGGGGGAACTAAAATGGCCGCAAAATAACAGGACTGCATCGCAGTACTATACCAGATATCAAACCACAGAAGGAGGATAGAAGGCCGCTACGAAAGGCAAAGGAAGTTTATAACATTTTATGTGGCCCTGTATCCTCCTTTTCACTCGTGTATGTTTTGTGTAGCCAGTCAAAATTTGACAAAAGGGAATGGTGTCGTAAATCTGTCTGCCCATTAAGAGTAAACGCAGGCTTAGTTTTAAAGCAATTCATATTTCCACCTCTTATAAAATGTTTAGCAGATGTCCCTTCCGTTTCCTATGTACGGTTTTTAGGAACATTAATAATGGAGTGTTCCTTAGCACGTTAATGAGCACTAATGCTGTTTTCGACTTAGTCTTACCAGAATGTTCTTCAGATCTAACATTAAAGCTTCTCCACGTCTGACCAAAATATTTTACGGGGCAACAGTCGCAAAAAATAGCATAAACACCTGTGCCACTAAAGGGATCTGATTCCGAGGTCTCTCTGTATATAACGGAAGCATCAAGATTCTTAGTTATGAAAGAAATGGGTCTAACATTCTTTGCACACAATGCTTTGCCATCCTCCCCAGATATTCTACCAAACTACGGGATCCTATGAAATATTCTATGATCCAGTCCCGCTCCGTCGTTAAATATCGATACATTGATTCGAGTCGGTATCAGCGACCTCATTACCAGACTTATCAATTATTTTTATAAGGTTCCTGTATTAATGTTGTTAACGAAGTACGCATTGTAACCACTGGCATAGACAATGTACTGGATAATTTTTAATTCCGTATGAAGGGCTTTCCGACTAAGTGATAAGCTGTGCAGCCTGTGGAGTAATGACCTGAAGGCAGCCATCCCGGGCGGGATCGGCATGGCTCGAATCATTAGGAATACACTCCTGGAAATGGAAAAAAGAACACATTGACACCGGTGTGTCAGACCCACCATACTTGCTCCGGACGCTGCGAGAGGGCTGTACAAGCAATGATCACACGCACGGCACAGCGGACACACCAGGAACTGCGGTGTTGGCCGTCGAATGGCGCTAGCTGCGCAGCATTTGTGCACCGCCGCCGTCAGTGTCAGCCAGTTTGCCGTGGCATACGGAGCTCCATCGCAGTCTTTAACACTGGTAGCATGCCGCGACAGCGTGGACGTGAACCGTATGTGCAGTTGACGGACTTTGAGCGAGGGCGTATAGTGGGCATGCGGGAGGCCGGGTGGACGTACCGCCGAAATGCTCAACACGTGGGGCGTGAGGTCTCCACAGTACATCGATGTTGTCGCCAGTGGTCGGCGGAAGGTGCACGTGCCCGTCGACCTGGGACCGGACCGCAGCGACGCACGGATGCACGCCAAGACCGTAGGATCCTACGCAGTGCCGTAGGGGACCGCACCGCCACTTCCCAGCAAATTAGGGACACTGTTGCTCCTGGGGTATCGGCGAGGACCATTCGCAACCGTCTCCATGAAGCTGGGCTACGGTCCCGCACACCGTTAGGCCGTCTTCCGCTCATGCCCCAACATCGTGCAGCCCGCCTCCAGTGGTGTCGCGACAGGTGTGAATGGAGGGACGAATGGAGACGTGTCGTCTTCAGCGATGAGAGTCGCTTCTGCCTTGGTGCCAATGATGGTCGTATGCGTGTATGGCGCCGTGCAGCTGAGCGCCACAATCAGGACTGCATACGACCGAGGCACACAGGGCCAACACCCTGCATCGTGGTGTGGGGAGCGATCTCCTACACTGGCCGTACACCACTGGTGATCGTCGAGGGGACACTGAATAGTGCACAGTACATCCAAACCGTCATCGAACCCATCGTTCTACCATTCCTAGACCGGCAAGGGAACTTGCTGTTCCAACAGGACAATGCACGTCCGCATGTATCCCGTGCCACCCAACGTGCTCTAGAAGGTGTAAGTCAACTACCCTGGCCAGCAAGATCTCCGGATCTGTCCCCCATTGAGCATGTTTGGGACTGGATGAAGCGTCGTCTCACGCGGTCTGCACGTCCAGCACGAACGCTGGTCCAACTGAGGCGCCAGGTGGAAATGGCATGGCAAGCCGTTCCACAGGACTACATCCAGCATCTCTACGATCGTCTCCATGGGAGAATAGCAGCCTGCATTGCTGCGAAAGGTGGATATACACTGTACTAGTGCCGACATTGTGCATGCTCTGTTGCCTGTGTCTATGTGCCTGTGGTTCTGTCAGTGTGATCATGTGATGTATCTGACCCCAGAAATGTGTCAATAAAGTTTCCCCTTCCTGGGACAATGAATTCACGGTGTTCTTATTTCAATTTCCAGGAGTGTAGTTTTTGTACCCCGCCTGGGAGTCGGCCCGTGGGTAGGAACGGGAAAAGGTAACACAAGTCGCTACTGCAAGAAAGTGGTTTACTGGTGCAAAAACAAGGTAATAAACGATTACATAACTTTGTACGTAGGTGCGATGCTGAAGCGAAGTGTCCTGGCTGGCTGCACCTGATCAAATGCGCTGAAGCAGTCGCGGAGCTCGTGGACCTCGACAGCACTGGCTAGAGGGCGCTGTAGTCGGTGTCTCTCGTAGTGCCAACTTGAGAGACTATTCCGTGGCATCGTTGCTGTCGATACCACAATAGTGATCCCTTATAAGATGATTGCCTGCACGTTGCTGTGTGTTACGCAATGAAGCCTTTCTGTTATGATTTAAACGATAACTAATTGTTGTGTACATAGTTCCGCGTAGTCAGCGCGTACACAACTTTCCCACTAGAGCGCGCCCCGCTAAACACAACAGCGCAGGCGCAGCGCTCGTCCGTCTGCGCTCTACGAGATGGCGCTGTCATAGAGACGGACCAAATTCTACTTCCGCCGATCGACGTATTAATATGTAATGCAGCCAAAGAGATTGCTGCTAACGTAGAACCTTTTCTCCTCGCGGATCACACTCGCGCAGTGATACCTAAAACCGCGAGGTGTTATAACAAGTGTACAGACCTCCGATTGGTCAGTCTGCATTAATCTGCACTTGTCTGTAGTCAAGTTTCAGTCTGCGCCTAATAAGATTACCATATTCCTGTACATAGCCATGAAGATAAATAACTAGACACTTTGTCAAGTATCAGATATATGTGAGAATAAGATTACGTACCAAGACCAAAGGAACTTCAGATTGTCAACTGTAAACAGCATCCAGAATCAAGTTACATAGTATCTATGATTTTTATTATTTTAATAAATGTGTGTGAAAATTAATCAAGTTCTGTTTAAAGTTTGTTCTTTAAGAATCTCACTGTCTTCCTCTTCTTACTGTAAATGTCGAGACCTTCCCTTCTGCTATACTGTGTTTAGAGAAGCAACTCCAAACACTTCTATAAATACGCGAAATGTAAAACTGAACCCGGACGGTCGGAGGTTCGAATCCTGCCTCGGGCATGGATGTGTGTGATGTCCTTAGGTTATTTAGGTTTAAGTAGTTCTAAGTTCTAGGGGACTGATGACCTCAGAAGTTAAGTTCCATAGTGCTCAGAGCCATTTGAACCATTTTAACACTGAACCTCTAAGTACACGCTGTTCACTTAATTCGACAATGTCAATGTTTTCTCGATGACTGAAAGTTTGGTAACGTTGCATCAATTCTTTAGCAGTAAAGTTCTGAACTGTGAAAATAAAGTTGTCGTCATGCACCTTTATCGCTGATTAAGTAATCACGAGATCAGTCAATCGAAATTTACCGCCCTTGCTCATAGTGGTAAATCCTAGTCTATAGCAATTCCATTCAATAGCAAGAAGCAAATGACTTCATGAGAAGAGACGCAACAGACCGAGCGCTATCTGATCTAGAGGTACGTTACAGGATCGGGGGAGAGAAGGAGGCGGGTGGAGGGGGGGGGGTTAGCTTTTGACTCTGCAGCTTCTCCCTCTGAATAATTCCGTTGCACAGCGGCGTGCCCTGAGCAATTCTGCAAGTATTAGTATTCCCCGTGACGCTAATTTACTTAACCCGCGCTCAGAGACTTCACCAAATCGTATTTGACAGCGCAGTACAGCTAAACGAGTACAGATGGAATTACTTCAGTGAGATTATGTACGCATTACGGGAAAAGTAAATATAAGTCGAATGTTTTATATCCTTCCTCTCTCTCTCTCTCTCTCTCTCTCACACACACACACCCACACGCAGACACTGCCCCCTCATGGTCCCACATGTATGCCGAAACATACTTTAAAAATTACTATGAGGAATGTATGTTGCGACTGTTTGATGTTTTATTAGTATTTCCTTAACATGAATCTGAAACTCATCTGTTTAAGACAACATGGGTCACAAGCCTTAAAATGAACATTTTTCTAATATGTATAGACACAAATAAAATGTTAAAACCGTAATCGACAATTTATTCGTCATCATCATCATCATCATCATCTTAGCCTTTTCCCACGTCATGAGGGGTCGGCGTTGCTTTGCTGGATCCTTCTCTCCCATAAATGTATATCCAGTGCTTCTTCCCTGAGCCATCCTTTCTCCCGTAGGTCCCCTGCTACCTTGTCCTTCCATCTCAGTTTCGGTCTTCCTCTTCTACTTGGTCCTTCGATTTCTAGCTCTTCAATTTTTCTCCCCATTAGAACTCCACTCTTCTCTTTACATGTCCACAACATCTTAGCCTGCTTTCTTGGATCTTCTTCCCTTTGGGCCCCACTTTCACTGTTCCCCTGATGTACTCATTCTATCCTTTCGTGTCACTCCACTCATCCACCTTAAAATTCTCATTTCTGCCACTTCCATCTTTTTCTCTTGGGCTTTTGTAAACGACAAGTTTCTGCACTATACAGCATCGCAGGCCTCTCCAAAGACTTTTAAAGCTTTCCTTTCATTCTTCAACTAACATTCTTATCACACAGTACTCCATTCAGTTTCATCCAGTTCATCGATCCACTATTTATCCTGTGCTGTATTTCGGGCTCCAGTCCTCCATCACTTTGCATGTAAGAGCCTAGGTACTTAAATTTCTTGACCTGCGTCAGTTGTTCTCCTTGCTGGTTAGTATATAGGTCTTTGGCATCCTTTGTACACATATACTCAGTTTTCACCCCACTAATTTTAATTCCCCTTTTCTCTACAGATTTTCTCCAGTGTTCGAGCTTGTCTTGAAGTGCCTCCTGGGTGGGTTCACAGATTGCAACATCATCGGCAAACATCATGCTCCAAGGTGCCTCTTTTTTCAAACCTTTGTCGTAATCGACAATTTATTGCACCTCATTAAGTGGGAACTATGGCACTATGACTTTTAAGTACTAAAGAATGAAAAGCTTTATCGACGTGTCTCTTAGATGGACGCAAGCATACGTAAGAAGAACGATAAGAATCAAGAGAGGTAAGTGATGTGCTCTGATTCGTCGCCATGCTGGAAGAGAAACAGTAAAGCTACACAAGGCAATATCCTGCTTAACTCTTCTCTGAGAATCAGTGATTTCAACATTATCAATAAGTAATCATAGTAGAAGTATTAGTTTTGAAACGTCCCCTTTTGAAAAATTATATAGGACTGTGCTTAAACTGACAAACAATATTTTTAGCGCAACGCAATCTGACTTTCAAAAATCCCTACAAAAGAATGGCCCTGACTAACATTAACCTATACCTTTCACAAATCACTTACCTCACAAAAATCTTCATTACTCGAACTACTGCAATACAGCGAGCGCCACTACTGCCAGCTAAATAAAAGATTCAAACTACGGAAGGCACTAACTACTGATAGGGATAGTTAGCAAATGAAACATTTTAACAGAGAACAAACAATGTATTTACCTTAATAGTCATACTATATATAGCAGTTCATGACATCCAGTCTTACAAATTTCAAAACTCCGCCATCTCTCTCCCCACATCCACCACTGCTGGCGGCTCACCTCCAACTGCGCAACGCTACGCGATGTTAACAGCCAACAGCCCAACACTACAATGGCAGACAACAATGCAAACTAGCCACAGACTGCACACAGCACAGCCAGTGATTTTCATCAGAGCGCTATGTGGCGTTACCAATATAAAAAACCTAAACAGCCTACTTACAGTTTCAGTGTTAGTATCGTAAGTTCTAGTAATTGTGGTTGCTGTAAAAGAATAAAGGTGGTAATAATAGGGACTTTTACACTGTAATAGTTGTATTGTTTATTATTGTAAAAGTGATACACGCTGTTGTAACAATACTAAAAGCAATAGGTGATACAGATAACTGCTAAATTGCACAAAACAATTTGAAATACCGAAAACCTATGACTCTTTTTCTATCATAGTAAAGTGACACCCAACTGAGAGTAGAAAAAGATTTCACGGGAAAACTACATGTAGGGTAGTGTATACATCGGTATCTAAATGTTAGAGCAGTAGTTATAGAAACAAATACAGATTAGGAAAAATGGTATGACAGACACTATAAACTTAGTCCATTATTCAAAACAGAAAAAAAAGAAAGAAAAAATTAAATTTTCATGAAGACTGACATATTAATTTGTAAAGGTCTATTGTTGTCAACAATTGTCTGGACTATGCTAAATAAATAATAAATAAATAAATATACCAACAAATTTTATTTGTCTGCGGATTGGTTATTTGTTTTGTAAAGTGTTCTCAAATGTCATCTTACTATCAGAACAGACGTTACCAAATTTACAACTGTGAAATTGCCAGTAATGCAGATGACATACCTTCTTAGAACAAGATTCCAACTGTGTCACACTCTTGAATGAACGACAACACTGGACTATGGCTAACTGTAAACAGTGCCGCTGATCTGTATCCAATGAACCCTCTCGATATGCAAATCGACCCCCACTGACTCAGATGTGAAGTAATAACCTGTGTGCAGCGGGAACGATTTAGGGATTAGTGGCCCTAACAGATGAGTCGAGGGTATGGTGCTTGCTAAAATCACTAGCAATGAGTTATGGGTTCATCTATCTACTGAAATCAAAGATGTAACAGGAAACACAAACAAGATTATGAAAAGATGGAGGTAACGGGGTATTGGAACACAAAATCCTTACAATAATTGCAATTAAACACATCCACCGAATGGCATAGACCGCAGGGAAGGGGTAGCAAAAGAAAATCTGGTATTTAAAATGGTTAAAATGGCTCTGAGCACTATGGGACTTAACTTCTGAGGTCATCAGCCCCCTAGAACTGAGAACTACTTCAACCTAACTAACCTAAGGACATCACACACATCCATGCCCGAGGCAGGATTCGAACCTGTGACCGTAGAGGTAGCGAGGTTCCAGACTGTAGCGCCTAGAACCGCTCGGCCACTCTGGCCGGCTCTGGTATTTAATTCGCACTGCGCTGAAGCTAATGAAACACGCAGTTGCTTATCGGAGATAATAACTGCACATGCAGGAACCCCAAGAGCCTCAGTTATCAAACATAAAGCCTAATTCCTAAGAAGATACCCTCAACTTTAGATAGAAACGCACTTATCACTGTCTTGTCATTCCAGTCTCACATTCGCTTTGCAGCATGAGGTTACCATAATTCTTCATGAGATGGTGAACTCCACCCACCATCTGGAGGAAAAAACGTCAAGGCCGAAACCTCCAGAGGAGATGTGGTCTCCCAGCTCCACTTCTCCTAAGATGGTAGCAAAGTGCTCGTGCAGAAGACAGAGCCTCAAGTAGGAGAGAGCCCCTTTTTCATCAGAGAGACTTAAAATCTCCACCAGAAATCAGAAAGTAAGTGAATAACCATACCCGGATCAGAATAACAAAGTGATTGACAGTGAAGCACAGCTGAGTTTGGAAGGGGGCGATGTTGTCGTTTGCCGGTGCGTGAGCGCACATTATGGCTGTAACAGCAACACCTGCACGGTTTCTTACGGGATTACTTTCTGACGCCGCCTTTTAATATGCGGTATTGAGTTAGATTTACAGGATCATTATAGCTTTGTAGCTAAACAAACGCACTTCCGTGTATAAAATGATACCGTGTTCGTATTATTTGTATGTATCGACGAAAGCAACAGGACGAGCATTGTTTTTACAATAATCAGAATGAATCACGTACAGTCGTTGTATTCGATCTGTGAGGGGCGTTAAACTGGACCTGAATCGACATGCACATACAACTACTAACAACATTAATTAATATAAACCGCTTGAGTACCTACCAACCATTGTGCTGTGTACGCAGAATGTAATACTTGTGCGGAGGAGTATACCTTAATAACGAGATAAGATTTATTGCGCTACTGCAGTACACTCCATTCAGTCAATAATACGAAATAAAAACTTAAAAATAAAGACGAAATAAGGCAAAGGGTAAATGCCACATAGTTCAGAATCATTTTCTTCCTCGACACTGTCGTTATCTGAGCTCTGGTCCGTGGACGAGCCACTGGAATTGCCCACGGATATACAGGGTGTTACAAAAAGGTACGGCCAAACTTTCAGGAAACATTCCTCACACACAAAGAAAGAAACATGTGTCCGGAAACGCTTACTTTCCATGTTAGAGCTCATTTTATTACTTCTCTTCAAATCACATTAATCATGGAATGGAAACACACAGCAACAGAAGGTACCAGCGTGGCTTCAAACACTTTGTCACAGGAAATGTTCTAAATGTCTTCCGTTAGCGAGGATACATGCATCCACCCTCCGTCGCATGGAATCCCTGATGCGCTGATGCAGCCCTGGAGATTGGCGTATTGTATCACAGCCGTCCACAATACGAGCACGAGGAATCTCTACATTTGGTACCGGGGTTGCGTAGACAAGAGCTTTCAAATGCCACCATAAATGAAAGTCAAGAGGGTTGAGGTCAGGAGAGCGTGGAGGCCATGGAATTGGTCCGCCTTTAACAACACTGCTCTACAAAAAAAACTTTTTTTTCTATTTCTGATAAAAAATATTGTGATCCTAGTTGTATTTTGAGTGCTGAATTGAAAACTGTTTTTGGTTTTTTTTCTGTCAGGGATAGTTTATGAGTAATCGCAATTTTATTTCTCTTTTCAGTTTCTGATATAGTGCAGCAAACGTGAGGTGAAATTCGACAAACAAATGCACATCTTTATGATGTTGTAAGTTCATCACATTAATGGAGGGTGGGATCTAACATATAACATAAACTTTGTGTATACACTTTGAAGCATTTATTTGACATGAGAAATTACAGAAAATTGACAAACAATGAGCCACTGCCTTGTAATGCACATCACTTCTTTCTCTTGTATTGTGAATCTTTCTTCTCTCGAATGATATTCCAGCAATAATCTGCTAACATAGAAGGTACCCACTTCCCTTCATAGCACCTTTCTATGGTAGAAATGTCTTTATGGAATCTTTCCCCATGTTCATCCGATGCGTCACTACAACTCTCTGTGAAGTAGATGAGAGTCCATCATATGTATCTTCAAAGACATATTGCACCCCAAATCCTGATATGCTTTGATCATATCCTTCACCATTGCTTTGTAGTTAGTAGCTCTTCTTCTTCCGAGGAAGTTTTCCGACACCATCTTGAAACAGTCCCATGCGGTTTTTTCTTTATCAGTTAAACATGCCTCAAAATTTGCATCTTTCTGCAGCTCCCTGATTTGTGGGCCCACAAATACACCTTCCTTTATTTTTGCAGCTGAAAGACGGGGGAATTTGGTAGCTAGATATGCAAACCCACAGCCTGTTGGATCCATGGCCTTCACGAATTGTTTCATCAGGCCAAGTTTGATGTGAAGCGGTGTAAGTAGTATATATTCAGGAGCTACCAGACTTTCACGTTGTACATTCTTTTCGCCAACTTTCTATCTTCGCCTAGGCCGTTTCTTTTTCACGTAGTGACAATTTTGGTCTCGACTATCCCACTCGCGAAGAAAACAGGCATACTTTGTGTAGCCTTGTTGCATTCCCAGTACCATAGCAATTACCTTGAAATCTGCACATATTTTCCATTTGTGTTCATTGTATTTTAATGAATTTAGCATCCTTTGTACGAATTCGTAATTCTCTTTTGTCAAACTAGCGTAAGCTACTGGAACAGAGGGTATTTTATTTCCGTTATGGAGCAAAACACCCTTCAGACTTGTTTTCGATGCATCTATGAAAAGTCTCCACTCCTGTGAAATATAAGTGAAGTTCAGCAATTTCATCAGGCCAGCAACGTCATTGCAAAATGTCAGTGCTTCGTCAGTTGAAAAATAAGAAATAAAGGCATGTTCTCTGTGCCTGAACACACTGATTTTAGTACTTTGATGGAGTAGATTATACTCCTGTAATCTTGAACCAAGCAGCTGCGCCTTTTGTTTACTTAGTCCTAGATCACGTACTAAATCATTTAAATCTGCATATGTTAACAAATGTGGCGATTACTCACTTGTGCAGTGATATAAAGAATCATCATCTGTGATTTCTTCAGCACTACTTATTTCATTGTCACTCGGAATTTGACCTCGAGCTCTTGAAGGTACTGGAAGGTTGTCGGAATGCTGCACTGGCATTCTCGCTGAAGGCAGATCTGGGTAAATAATGTGCCTCTTCAACTTTTTGTTTGTAAAACCCTGGATTTTTGTTAGACAGAAATAACAATCAGTAACATGGTCCTTGGGCTCCCTCCACACTATGGGAACAGCAAACAACGCCACATTCTCTTTACCTTTCCACCACTGAATTAGTTTGCAGTAACATGTAGCACAACAGAAATGTGGTGCCCATTCTTTATCTTGGTCTCCTACCTCTATGCTTTCTTTATGACTGAAGAAATTTTCTTCCTATTTCTGGCAAAAGTGAACTTCCCACAGATGTAGCAGAAGTTGTCCGGCTTATATCGATATCCACGACGACGTGGCATTTCTGCAAATTTAAAAATACCGCATTGGTAATACACCTGTATTAAATTTATTGTAAGTAACTAGAGGAACACTGATGTGTAAAAACAAGCTGTCGTTTTACCTTCAGCACCAGGCTCAATCAGTTTACACACAGGAACTAAAAAATTCAACTGTACTCAGAAATATGACAGACAGTTACTTGTCAGCCAAAACACCCACTCATTAAGACTGACACAAATAGCGGCTAACACCACTGTTGCAAACTCGATGCACCCGCCCCTAGGAGGCGTGAAGCTTTACTGCCGAGGCAGCGACCGGCTGTCGCCATTCGAGTTAATGAGATGTTTCAGGTGGTCTTAATGACATAGGTGTGGTGGGGGATAACCTAATTATGTCTGATTCTTCCCACCTGCTGTTGCACAAGAAATTATCACGTTCTATCACTACTGGATGCGGCAACATACCCGTATTTCTCTATAACGTCTCTGTGTTTGCCATGAATTGTGAATATACATATATATACATATTACATAAAAAGTATCCCTGACAACGATATTTTGTTTACATATTTGAATTTTCCACGGTAAAGTGGTCTAGAAGCACATACTTTAATATCAGAAATAGAACCCATGTCGAACAGTGCAATCCATCGGTCACCGAATCTGTTGTTGAGAAGCGTACGAACACTTCGACTGAAATGTGCAGGAGCTCGATCGTGCATGAACCACATGTTGTGTCGTACTTGTAAAGGCACATGTTCTAGTAGCACAGTATGCCGTATGAAATCATGATAAAGTGCTCCATTGAGCGTAGGTGGAAGAAACTAAAATGAGCTCTAACATGGAAATTAAGCGTTTCCGGACACATGTCAACATAACATCTTTTCTTTATTTGTGTGTGAGGAATGTTTCCTGAAAGTTTGGCCGTACCTTTTTGTAACACCCTGTTTTTTATTTTCTATATTACTGTCGACACTCACTTCACTTTTCCACGCTTCTTTAACAATCATTTCTATATGGCGTACAAGATTTCTCCACTTCTCTGGCGTTATTTGTACCACAGCTTCCTCTAACAATCTCTGTATTTCTGCCACAGTGAAGCTTTTGATATCTGTTGGCACGTAATATTTAATTTCTGCCCAAATCATTTCGGCGGCGTTAACGTGGCTGTGGTATGATGGAAGCCTAGGAACCCATCATTGGAGCTTTAATAACTGGATGGTATGGGGCATTATCCACGACAATGACAGACGGCCGATTTTAGTTGCCCCTTTAACCATTGGAGCTTTATCTTTAATAACTGGATGGTATGGGACACTATCCACGACAATGACAGACGGCCGATTTTAGTTTCCCCTTGAACCATTTCAGAAAGCTATCGTAGTTCATTTCCTCACGGTAGTCGTTTGCTTTCCTCTATTTGTAAACGAGGAGACAGTTAGATACGAAACCAGATGCAGTTCCAGAATACAAGATAATAATTCTTGCGTCCTTTCCCACTGGAACAGCAGAACTTCCACATATGCTACCATCTGTCCAGTCTTTTCTGACAGAATGACCGGCGTTTATCCAGGTGTCATCGGGCCACACACTGTCATCAAAAGGCACTTCCACTGTAGTTCTTAAAAATCGCCAATACCACGCTACGATGTCGCCTCTCTCCATTATAATTTTCCGTCGATTAATTTTTTTATACTGAAAACCGAGGACTCTGACAACCGTTAACAAAGACGTTTTGCTGATGCTGAATAACTCTGCCTCGCAAAGAGTAATGCATTGTTCTTTAATAATTGGATGTTGTTTTCGCCTCGTAATATCCATATACACTGAACAGCCAAGAAAACTGGTACACCTCTCTAAGGTGGCCTCACTAGCAGGCAGAAGTACCGCAACACGACATGGCTCAGAATCGACTGATGTCTGCAGTCGTGCTGGAGGGAATTGACGCCATGAATCCTGCAGGGCTGCGCATAAATCCGTGAGAGTACGAGGGGGTGGAGATCACTTCTGAACAGCACGTTGCAAGGCATCTAAGATATGCACGATAACGTTAATGTCTGGGGGGGGGGGGGGCAGCGGAAGTGTTTAAACTCAGAAGATCGTTCCTGCAGTCACTCTGTAGCAATTCTGGATGTGTGGGGTGTCGCATTGTCCTGCTAGAATTGCCAAGTCCTTAGGAATGTACAAGGGACATGAATGGATGCAGGTGGTCAGACAGGACGCTAACGTACGTGTCTCCTGCCAGAGTCGTATCTAGACATGTTTCCAGTCATCTACAGTCCACTGTCGGTGTTGACGGGCCCAGGGGAGGCAACAGGGGTATATGAGTGTGCCTTCGGCCCCAAAAGCCTATATCGATGATGTTTCGTTCAATGGTTCGTACGCTGACACTTGTTGATGACCCAGCATTGATATTTGCAGCAATTTGCGGAAGTGTTGCACTTCTGTCACGTTGAACGATTCTCTTCAGTCGTCGTTGGTCCCGTTCTTGCAAAATCTTCTTCCGGCAGCAGCGACGTCGGAGATTTGATGTTTTACCTGATTGCTGATATTGATGGTACACTCGTGAAATGCGCCAGACACTTGTTGCCGACTGCAGCCAACGCCACCTAGGAACAAGGCCTCACAGCGCGACTCGTGACGTCATGATAGAGGTCTGCAATGCCGAGCGGCTTGTTAGGCTCTGCGCCACGTATATGAAAACATTAAACACTTCCTGGTAGACTACTCATAGTGTTTTATACATAAATCTGTAAACAAACGCTAATCCTTCTCACTGGAGAATTAAATTGTTCGAATTTCGTAAACTATAGCTCCAAAGGTCAAAATACTTTTTCGTAATTCCCATCACTCACGCGTTTTGCAACTGCGAATTTCTATAATCAGCAGTGTCACATATATAAAGATATTCAACACTTTCCTGGTAAATTATGCATTGTTTTTTAAGTAAATATGTAAACAAACATTAAAACTTCTCATTTCAGAATTAAATTGTTCAAATCTCGTAAACTGTAGCGTCGAAGGTGAAAAAACTTTTTCGTAATTTCCGTCACTCGCGTTTTCAAAATGCGAATTTCTAATTCCATAACTCTGACAGCACTATTTTCACCGTGTAAGTCGCCTTGCATAATGTAATTTAAAATGAGGTATCGTAATTGCAAAGACTGACAATGAATCGAAGTAGGTACTCTGAGACTTGTATCTATGTCAAATTTTATTTTCGTATCACAGATACCTCATTTGGCAGTCATGTACAGTTTTATACTTAAGAAAACATTACCGTACAGAAACTAGTGTAAACTTCACTGAACCTTCTACATACTACTTAGTTTAAGAGATTTGTCAGTACAAGACTAGGTAGTGTTAAGTTATTAGGTATTATAAATTGACATGGGAGCCATACATTAGAATTATTACAAACTCTGAAAAACTTGCCCACTGTAAGCCATTGTTCAACAACCTGAAAATATTAACTGTTATAAACTTGCACATTTACACTGTTTTACTGTATACAAAGACTAACTTACCAGAATACCAGCTTAGGCAGGATTTACACTCCCATGGAACTGCGGTTTAACTGAAGAACGGGACACCACCCATCAGCTTCATGTAATGACATATCTTAAGAACCTGTTATTACTTTTTACTGTACAAACTGATCCATTTATATTCACCCATCCACATACTGATCCCCATCATTGAATTAAAATACTTGTCATTTGATACACATTGGTCATTGTCAATGAGTATAACAGTGTTGTAAAAATTTAAAATGTCATCCATAGGGCCATTTGTGAAAGCAGATGAGTTGTATCCCAATCTTCAGTAATGCCAGAACTTGAAATAGTAGGCATCTTCGCATACCTTACTGCAGATCATCAATCATAGAACAGCAATATAGTGAGTATGAAGCTGTTTAACAAACTGCCTCTAGAATGGGTAGAAGCCTTATTTGATTTATTCAAGCACAAGTTGTACAGTTGGTTATCGGTAAATCCTTCCTACTCACTTGAATGTGTGAGTATAAATATCACACTGATAACTGCTCAGTCAGTGTACCATAATTTCCTTAATGATTTCAATTTAAGATGTATTACACAAATAGTTTTAGCTTGAATATTTTACTTTGTGGAAAATCTGTTGGAACATACTGTTTTTTTAATTTTTGTAAAGTAATTTTTGTATACATGCTGTATACTTTTTAAACATTTGTAATTTGACTGTCTATTTCTGCAATAGCTAAATGACAATAAAATTCTTTTATTATTCACTATTTAATGTTGTCCCAGAGGAAAAAAAACCACTACTATTCCAAACTCCAAAAATGTTATCAAATAAAATTGCATAGAATTTCTCTCAAATGAAGAATGGCTAAAGTTACGTATTGTCCCCACCCCCTCCCCGAAATATTGGTTGTATTAACAGACTGGACCCGTTCTGTAGATTAATTTTTAATTATGATGATGGCAGACTAACATGCTAATACTGGCAATGAATTGTTCTCCTTGTGAGAATGATTAATTTACTGACTGGACAAAAGTATATACAAAAATTTGTCTACCATAGATCATACTTACTGATGAACATAAAAGACTATTCCCCTAATTCTATGAGACTGGGGTTTCACATAGAATTTGTGGTAACAAATTAATCTGTAGCAAAGCTGCGCCATATCGAAGAGAGCAGAAGGGGTCCAATACATAACATTTACCAACAAGATGTATGGGATACTGTGCATGAAATAAAAACAGAAAATAGAAATAAACATTTATTTCACACCATCTTCCCAAGCCTCAAACATTGAAAATATACAACCACAATATAATTTAATATTTTTTCAATCTTTTGTACACAGTTACTTTTTTAACAGCAGTTTCATCATTTCTCCTATTGGCGAAACTGTTTAGCAAAATATTTGTACAGCAAAACAGTATGCAATTCATGACTCAATCAAGTGAGTGTGTATTTTTATAGTGAAACTCATAAAAAAGATAGCTGGGAATATTGTGGGATGCTACCTTCACAAGTACATTTCTCCAATTTGCCTGTTCTAAAAATACAATTTCCTGGTCTTTCAGAATTTTCTGTAGAGTTATATAGACATACGTCACACACACTACTACATCATCTGCAGGATATGTCAACCCTCCTCTGTCTTTTACCATAATCAAATTATCACCCTGCTTCATTTCATCTGTAGTAAGGAATACCTTACAATATTCACAATGTTCCATTAAGTTTCGGGTGTGCAGGCGCAAGAAATCTCCTTCTTCTTCTAATATTTCGGCTGTATAACGTTCAGCCATCTTCAGAGTGAGCCGCAAGACTGCCGCTCCAGTGCTCGCTTCGTCCCTTTATACTCGTGTAACGCGCGACTGCGCATGCGGCCACAGATGCAAATGCGCCAGAGACGTTGGTCGGCGGAAGAGACGTGCATATGCGCGAGTTGTATCTATGACTCCGCAGTTGATCTGTGTTAGCATATCGATATATCATTGTGAGCTGCACTGTGACGACGTCTTTGCCAGTTAATTACAGCAAGTGCCGGATTACATGGTTTATCAAGATTTAAACCACTATCTCTATTAATTAAATTCGTCGTCAAGCGAATTTCAATTGCCTCCTTCACTATCGAGTCCCAAAAGGGTGATGTGGTTGCCAAAATTTCGACGTTGTCATACAACATACTGTGACCATTATCAATACAGTGCTCTGTCACTGCCGACTTGTTAGGTTGTAAAAGTCGTGTGTACCTCCGGTGTTCTGTACATCTTTCTTCGACAGTACGAGTTGTTTATCCGGTGTAAGAAAGGCCACATTCACATGGAATTTTGTGAACTCCAGATTTTCGGAGCAGCAAATCCTCTTTGACGGAGCCCATGAGTGCAGCTGTCTTGGGTGGAGGACGAAAAATCACTTTTACTTTGTGTCTGCCGAGAATACGTCCTATTTTCATTTTCAGTGCACTCTGTATTTGTTGTGGAGAGTACCCATTGTCTTCAAACACTCTTTGTAAGTGGGAAAGTTCATCTTGCAGACTGCTTTCGTCAGAAATAATATGCGCTCTGTGAGTCAAAGTTAGGAGAACACTCATTGTCTGGGCAGGATGGTGGCAGCTATTTGCACGTAAATACAGATCGGTGTGCGTCGGCTTCCTATACACTTCATGTCCCAAAGTGCCTTCCTCTCTGCACCGAACCAAAACATCCAAGAATGGAAGGCATCCCTCCTTTTCAATTTCCATTGTGAACTTTATTTGATCGTAGAGGGAGTTCAGATGTCTTAAGAAGTCTTGCAAGTTGTCTTCACCATGGGGCCAAACTACAAAGGTGTCATCAACATACCTCCAGAATACCGTGGGTTTCAAGTCAGCACATTCAAGCGCCTTCTCCTCGAAGTCCTCCATAAATAAATTGGCCACCAGAGGGGATAAGGGACTGCCCATGGCGACTCCGTCCGTCTGTTCAAAAAATTCGTTGTTAAATAAGAAATATGTGGATGTCAGAACATGTGATTTTTCGTCCTCCACCCAAGACAGCTGCACTCGTGGGCTCCGTCAAAGTTGATTTGCTGCTCCGAAAATCTGGAGTTTACAAAATTCCATGTGAATGTGGCCTTTCTTACATCGGATAAACAACTCGTACTGTCCAAGAAAGATGTACAGAACACCGGAGGTACACACGACTTTTACAACCTAACAAGTCGGCAGTGACAGAGCACTGTATTGATGATGGTCACAGTATGTTGTATGACAACGTCGAAATTTTGGCAACCACATCATCCTTTTGGGACTCGATAATGGAGGAGGCAATTGAAATTCGCTTGAGGACGAATTTAATTAATAGAGATAGTGGTTCCAATCTCGATAAATTATGGAATCCGGCACTTGCTGTAATTAACTCGCAAAGACGTCGTCCCAGTGCAGCTCACAATGATATATCGATATGCCAACACAGATCAACTGCGGAGTCATAGATACAACTCGCGCATTACGCACGTCTCTGCCGCCGACCAACGTCTCTGGCGCATTTGCATCTGTGGCCGCATGCGCAGTCGCGCAGTACAACAGTATAAAGGGACGAAGCGAGCACTGGAGCGGCCATATCCGCATCCTCTACACCTCCCGCTGCCTTGAACCCCCTCACCACCTGGCTGCTCCTCTCCTCTCCGATCCCCGCCCCCTGCCACGTCTTCACTGTTGTATCCTCCCTACCCTCCATCTCTACACCCTACATCTCCTTTCCCAAGGTGGCTTCCATCAGCTCCCCCTCCCGGATGGTGCCCTCTCTCCCTCCATTTATCCCTCCTATCAACTCTGATACTCACCCCCCTCCTTTCCTCCGTCCTTTCCCTGGGCTCCCTCTTCCTCCCCCCTTCCATCCTGCCCTCTCCCTATCTCCTTTCTCCCCCCCCCCCCCCTGAGTCCTTTTGTACTCCCCTCCTCTGCCTTCCCCACTCCCTGGCACGTGTGTTCAGCATCCCCCACCCCTCCTATGGATCCTCATCTTCCATTGGCTCCTTTCCCCCCTCCCCTTCACTTTTCCTCTCCTTCCACCCCTTTTTTTCCTGTCATCTGACCAGTTTCCGCCCACCTGCTCTCGGGTGTCGTATGTCCTATTTGTGCCAACTTTTTAGTGCAGTGTTTAAGTGAGTGTTCAGTGTTGTGCGTCTTTCCACAGTGTTGCGAACAGAAATCATGCTGTCACTGGGTGTGCATTTTATATCTCTTGCGAACAGAACCCAGACTGTCGCCGTGTTTTTTAATTGTCTGTCTATTATTTTTCTGCTTCCTGTGTATTTTATTAGCATCATCAACCCTGTGTTTTATGTTTTAAGCTCCAGAATTTTCTGCCATTTTACCTTTAAGTCACCGATTTTATCGCCAACTGTTATTATTTTTTATTATCTTCATCTTTTTAAACCAAATTCTGTCGGCTGAAGAGCGGCGTAATAAGATGCTGCCAGCCCACCTCCTTTAGGGGGAATCGCAACCCAATAAAGGAAAAAAAAAAACTGGAGCGGCAGTCTTGCGGCTCACTCTGAAGATGGCTGAACGTTATACAGCAGAAATATTAGACGAAGAAGGAGATTTGTTGCGGCTGCACACCCGAAACTTAATGGAACAGTCTTTGCGCCGCCAAAACCTGAAGATTCACGATATTCACAATGGTTTTTTTTAATAGTTTGGTGTGAGCGGTAACCTGCTATGTAATGCAACAGTGGCCAAGTATTCTCATCTATTCCATCAACGTCATTTTCATCTACTGCTATATTTAAAAATTCTGGTATTGATGTTTCTTTTAATCCCTGAATTTCAGTACGAGTAGAAAAAATATCAGTGGTCTTAATAACAACATCCCCAACTACTTTTGACCGAAGCACAAGGGAAAACATAGACTGTGCTCTTAGTTTTTGTTCAGTTCCAAAAACTTGTCTTAGAGAAACATGACAATTCCCGCCACATAGCTGGCGGTATTTGCCGAACCTGTCTTCTAAGCTGTCTGTCTGTACTTTTCCTAACAGCAAATATGATCTGTTTTTCTCAGAAAGCCAGTAGTCATTGAAGTCGATCAAAGCAGCAGTAGTGTGTTTCAAAGCGCTATCTGTCTCTCGAGTAAGTTTTCTTTCATCACTACAATCGTCCCATGAGATGAAGCACTGTAAGAATTCTTGTATGTGATGAGAATTACTAGTCACAGGTTCTAGGAAAATATTTCTTAACCTCTGTCCCTTGAGTAATGTTTTTACATTTACAATATCCAACCAACGATTTATTATTTTTATGAATGTTGCAGTATCTTCCCAGTGGCTAATTGCTTTCTTTGAACCAAATGTGTCCAAAGCAACAGCTGTCGTATCATTGAAAATACGCAGCACTAACTTGACATTTTGGCTCTCAATTGAGTTACAAAATAGAGACTTCAAAGTTAAGGAACTGCCATATTGCAGTAGTTCATCTTTTCCAATCAAGTGCAATTCTTTCACTGCTCCAACAGATGACAAACCTCCCTTCAAACTGTCACTGAAGTCAGGAAAACACAAGATCTGCTCCTTTTGGTTAAACCAGTTATTGCGGATGCACTTCAAAATATGGACAGTGTCCACAAAATAATACAATGGGCGATTTGGAGAAGACTGTACAGGATGATCATACTTTTTCACATCTGGAGGAGTAGAAAACTTAGACACTGCTTTCTTATTAATTGCACTATTGTCTGCTACTATACAAACCACCTGAAATCCAACTGCTTCTAATTTAAGAATGACTGCTTTAATATAAGAGAACAGAACATCACCCTAAATAGTATGAACTGGCAGAATAGATACCACATCTTTGTAAGGTGATAACATGCTCTGAACCATAAAAACATAGGCACTGGTTGCAAACAAACATTTGTCAGTGTTAAAGGCACATCCTATAACAGTTCCAGCTTTGTAATCAAGCTGAGACTTCAGATGAATTTCATCCATCAACAAGAGTACAGTTTTATCATCTGAGGATAAAGTACCTACTGTATTTGTGATGTAGTTCATAAACTGATCACCCTGTTGCTCAATGACAGGATTTGTTGAGAGTTTACTACAAAGCCTTCAAAGGGTGTTAGGACTGGGCATAGAAAAACTATCAGTGTTCCTCAAAAATTTGTAAGCGTGTGGGCTAATAGAATGTACTAATGACCACATTATCATAGAATTAGTATCATACCTGAATTGAGTTGAACTTCTGCACTTAAAAAATGAAATCTGTTCCTTCAAAAATGTAATTTTAGTTTCGTTTCCTGGAAATTTTTCTAATAAATTTTGCAATAACTGGTCAATTAAAGACAAAATGTAACCTACAGGAGCCTCAGAACTATTATACAGAAGATAAATGTTCTTAAGAACATCACTTACCACCTGTATGTTGTTTACTTTCATGGGAAATTTCATGTTTCCAATACATTTCACTTCAGTATCATTATTGAAGACACTGAGTAATAAACCACTGCCTATAACTACGGGGCAAAAAATTCTTGGGTAAGGATTATGCTTTAGTAACACTAGGCTCACACTGTCAGATTTATTTCTCACTACCCAGTCACTGTTCTTTTCGCATTCACTAAACTTTGTTTTCAGTTGTTCTAAACTATCGAACGATATCGCATCAATCATTTTCGCATGTGTGTCCACACTTTTTTTGATAGCAATTTGAAGAGCACGATTTCCTAAACTCCCCCTACGAATTTCTGGGTCCTCTTGTACTGTATTTTGATGACTCGACAAGTAAGATGGGCATCCAGGCAACTTCGATGGGATAGCATCTGAAAAACTAATAACGAAGTGTGAAACCGATCTCACAGCATAACAAGTGAAATAAAGATAGTTATTATGCCACTGTACTTTACTAAGAGCGTGTTTCATAACTCACCTTTTCTCAAGCGTCGACGATCCAATGGTGCTGTCAAGAGTGTACCAGTTTTCGGATCATACATGCTGATATTGTCATTGTTGAAATGCAGTTCACATATCTAAAAAACAAGCGTACAGTTCTCTTTAAAACATATAACGAAAATTAATGAGGTATGAGATTATAAATACATTCTTCTGTTTACTGTATTTTGTTCAGCTGGACTACATTTCAAGTAACTACGACACACTAACCAAAGAAACACACTGATACAACAGAGTGCTTACTCGGTGTCCAATCTTGTCTGTGGACAGCCGATAACCATTTTCGTTTTACATTCTCGTCAGATGGAAAATGAAATACACTGACTTTAGGTCCATTATCGTAATTGCCCTTGCAATTCGGCACACAACACCTTCGGGGCATTGTAACTGAGTATAGATCAAATAACCACTCACGATCAGCACAAAGTACAGTATGGGAACTCTTCGAATCACGTGTGTCGGTACCTAGCTTCTCAGACCCCTATCCGTGACGTCACAGGCTCCTTAGACTCACGATGTGAGGCCTTGTTCCTAGATGACGTTGCCTCAGTGCCGTATTCTGCCTGTTACATATCTCTGTATTTGAATATGCATGCCTACACCAGTTTCTTTGGCGCTTC
Source organism: Schistocerca cancellata (assembly GCF_023864275.1). NCBI lineage: Eukaryota > Metazoa > Arthropoda > Insecta > Orthoptera > Acrididae > Schistocerca > Schistocerca cancellata. Next base: position 38,101,313 of record NC_064633.1, on the reverse strand, counting down.
ATTGTATGTGGCGACGAACAGCATTTAGCTGAAAAGAGTGCAAGTTTGTTACACGTGGTTGTGTCCTTCTCTTCTTTCCGGATGTCCGTAGTTTGGATGTAAGAGTTGCACCATTGTCTTTCTCTTTCTCGAAATTTTCTCTCACCGTGTTTGACCACGCAAAACATGAGTAGATCGCTGAACTTTGCGTCTGGGAGCCACACTTTTTTGCACACTTCCACTACAACTTCCAGGCATTCTCTAGCGCAAAATGAACTCGCCGCACAGACAAACGAAGCACGCACTGAAACGAACCACAGCTGTCTACGTTACCGGCCGCGAGCGTCGTCTGCAACTGGCGACAATGGCCGCAACCTGCAGTAGCAGAGAGATCTGGCTACGGTGAACGAAACGGGAGAAGAGGCGAGGCCAACCGCAATCTATAATGGGCTGTTGCTGTGGTAGCAGTCCTGTGAGCAGATATATGTCAATCACTTTGTTATTCTGATCTGGGTATAAGTCTCCTACACTATGCTGCGTAACAAACTTTGCCATCTCTCCTCTAAAAATTTATTTATCCGCTAGCCAACCTCTATGTTTTCTAGCTTAAAAAACACAGTTTGGTAACAAACTCCCTCTGTCGCAAAAACAGACCAATGAGAGCAAGACCGCACATTCTTTTCTTGGAAAGTGTTGCCTTATCTCCAACTCTGTCTACTGCTTTAGGCACCATTGTAGTGTAACGACGTATAGGTTTGTTTATAAATGATTTTCTTTTTGATATATGACCATGTGCAGACTTTGTCACCTACGTCAGTTACAACCCACTTCAAAATGATTTATATTCTTTTTAAATTGTCACAGAATGGTTCTTGAACGAAACTGTAAAACATCAGTTGAGTCGTAAGCAAAGAATTTCGTCACTTGGGCCAATTGGTTTACGTAAACTCTTGCAATTTTAGACGTCGTTTGTTTCTCCTCAGAACTTATATTGATACACGTTATCTTGATTTAATCGAAATTAGAACCACACATTAAATAAACTTTTGAGATTCGAAGTTGCGATGAACGCTATCAAAATTCAATAATCTTGTCAAATATATTACGAATCAATTCACATAATTCTTCATAAATAATTCCTCAGAACACGTGTTTCAACTTTAGTAGCATCCACTAATTTATTAGCTTCCTACATACAGTTGTGAACTTGACCGTTGACAAACTAAGACTGACATTTTCAATAAGATTAAGCTCTCTATGACGTCATTGTTATACAAAAAGAGTACAAAAAATTCATTTTCAATTTTTAGAAGCACGACGCAACAACTCGGTGTCAGGATCTTCTGTTGCTCTTTGGTTGTCGACCCGCGACGTATAGTGGCCAGCAATTTCCTCTCTGGTCGCGGCAGCGAAGATGCTGTCTCCGTTCGTTGCGCCGCCCTCTCCGTACATGAAACATACAAAAAAATACAAAAAACTTTAGATAATTCACAGCTATTACCAAAAAATATTACAAAAATACATAAACAAACTAAATTAAACTTATATTCACCTGCAAACTGGGCTGACACTGGTGGATGGGTGACGCTTCAATTTCGCGTCCCACTACACCATCCAATCACCGTGTGTCCCACTCTGATCATCTAAAGTTGGGTCAACAACATCTATGTCCCTGGCGACAGAAACTGGATCCAGATTTTTTAAAGTGGCCCAGCATTCGAGGCGTTTTGCCGTCCTGCTGCCGATACTCTGTTCTTGTATGAGCAGCATCCTGCCTGTGGCTGTCAAGCACTGCAAGGGAAATTTAGTTGGATAGGATGATGCGTAAAGAAGTGCACCCTAAGTTGCAGCTACTTCTTTGTTCCGCAGTGCCGCAAGCTACTTTTTGTGCCCCACCTGCCAGGAACCTGTAAAAAAGTCTCCCTGTTCTGCCTACGCGGCACCTGCAGTAAAGCTGTCAGTGGAATGGCTACTGGGCCCACCAGGGTCGGGGAAGAAGGCCTGTAGCCACTGCACAGAACTCGTGGTAGGAAGTCCCTAGGGGGCCTCCATCCTCCTGCGAACTGGAAGCCCGTTGCTGCATTACACTTGTCTACATTGAGATTCAATTGCCATTCCTTGCACCATGCGTCAATTCGCTGCAGATCCTCCTGCATTTCAGTACAATTTTCCATTGTTACAACCTCTCGATACACCACAGCATCATCTGCAAAAAGCCTCAGTGAACTTCCGATGTCATCCACAAGGTCATTTATGTATATTGTGAATAGCAACGGTCCTATGACACTCCCTTGCGGCACACCTGAAATCACTCTTACTTCGGAAGACTTCTCTCCATTGATAACGACATGCTGCGTTCTGTTATCTAGGAACTCTTCAATCCAATCACACAATTGGTCTGACAGTCCATATGCTCTTACTTTGTTCATTAAACAACTGTGGGGAACTGTATCGAACGCCTTGCGGAAGTCAAGAAACACGGCATCTACCTGGGAACCCGTGTCTATGGCCCTCTGAGTCTCGTGGACGAATAGCGCGAGCTGGGTTTCACACGATCGTCTTTTTCGAAACCCATGCTGATTCCTACAGAGTAGATTTGTAGTCTCCAGAAAAGTCATCATACTCGAACATAATACGTGTTCCAAAATTCTACAACTGATCGACGTTAGAGATATAGGTCTATAGTTCTGCACATCCTTTCGACGTCCCTTCTTGAAAACGGGGATGACATGTGCCCATTTCCAATCCTTTGGAACGCTACGCTCTTCTAGAGACCTACGGTACACCGCTGCAAGAAGGAGGGCAAGTTCCTTCGCGTACTCTGTGTAAAATCGAACTGGTATCCCATCAGGTCCCGCGGCCTTTCCTCTTTTGAGCGATTTTAATTGTTTCTCTATCTCTCTGTCGTCTATTTCGATATCTACCATTTTGTCATCTGCGCGACAATCTAGAGAAGGAAGTACAGGGCAGTTTTCCTCTGTGAAGCAGCTTTGGAAAAAGACATTTAGTATTTCGGCCTTTAGTCTGTCATCCTCTGTTTCAGTACCATTTTGGTCACAGAGTGTCTGGACATTTTGTTTTGATCCACCTACCGCTTTGACATAAGACCAAAATTTCTTAGGATTTTCTGCCAAGTCAGTACATAGAACTTTACTTTCGAATTCATTGAACGTCTCTCGCAAAGCCCTCCTCACACTACATTTCGCCTCGCGTAATTTTTGTTTGTCTGCAAGGCTTTGGCTATGTTTATGTTTGCTGTGATGTTCCCTTTGATTCCGCAGCAGTTTTCTAACTCGGTTGTTGTACCACGGTGGCTCTTTTCCATCTCTTACGATCTTGCTTGGCACATACTCATCTAACGCGTATTGTACGATGGTTTTGAACTTTGTCCACTGATCCTCAACACTATCTGTACTTGAGACAAAACTTTTGTGTTGAGCCGTCAGGTACTCTGTAATCTGCTTTTTGTCACTTTTGCTAAACAGAAAAACCTTCCTACCTTTTTTAATATTTCTATTTACGGCTGAAATCATCGATGCAGTAACCGCTTTATGACCGCTGATTCCCTGTTCTGCATTAACTGTTTCAAATAGTTCGGGTCTGCTTGCCACCAGAAGCTCTAATATGTAATCGCCACGAGTCGGTTCTCTGTTTAACTGCTCAAGATAGTTTTCAGATAAAGCACTTAAAAAAATTTCACTGGATTCTTTGTCCCTGCCACCCGTTATGAACGTTTGAGTCTCCCAGTCTATATCCGGCAAATTAAAATCTCCACCCAAAACTATAACATGGTGGGGGAATCTACTCGAAATATTTTCCAATTTATCCTTCAGGTGCTCAGCCACAACAGCTGCTGAGTCAGGGGGCCTATAGAGACATCCAGTTACCATGTCTGAGCCTGCTTTAACCGTGACCTTCAACAAAATTATTTCACATTTCGGATCTTCGTCAATTTCCTTCGATACTATTGCTCTTCTTATCGCTATAAACTATTAACATTTTCTATGGTCATATCACCTCCCTGAAAATGTACGTTAATGTGCACTATCCAAAGCACTGTTATACATTTAAAATTTTTACATCAGTTTTCCTTTACACTATACCTGCAAAAATATCTAAACTTAGTTACAAAGTTTTTACATGCCTTTGGCTTTGTACGATACCTGAACGACAACATGTTACTGTAATTACAAAGTTGTATACATTCGTCTGACCTTATTCTGTACTGGAAAGAAAACATTTTAATGTATATTTGTAATTAATACTTGGTCATCTGTTTTTTCATATATAACCATTTCTTTGTCTCTCTCTACTGATGATAAGGGTATTATAATTATTGCAAACAATGGAAAGTCCAGGATGGAATGTGACAATACGAGAGAAGGAAAATTGCTACTCACCATATAGCGGAGATGCTGAGCCGCGATAGACACAATAAAAAGATTCACACAATCATAGCTTTCAGCCATTAAGGCATTTGTCAGCAGTAGACACACATACACACGCACGCACGCACACACACACACACACACACACACACAAGTGCAACTTGCACACATATCTGCAGTCTCAGAGAGCTGAAACTACGCTGCAAGCAGCAGCATCAGTGCATGATGGGAGTGGCGACTGAGTGGGGGTAAGGAGGAGGCTGGGTTGGGGATGGGGAGGGATAGTATGGTGGGAGTGGCGGACAGTGAAGTGTTGCAGTTTAGATAGAAGGTAGGAGAGATGGTGCGGAGGGGTGAGGGGGTAAGTAGCGGAAAGGAGAGAAATAAAAATAAAAATAAAAGAAATTAAAAGACTGGGGGGTGGCGGTGAAATGATGGCTGTGTAGTGCTGGAATATGTGTGATAGAATTAATATTAAAAAAATTCAATTTGGTGCATCAGATTCAGTGGGGGATGATCATCCTTCATGAGATTATTAAATAAAATGCATATAATATTTTACATTTTCTTCAGTGTTGGATGGTCATCCAGCACTGGATTACTGGGAAGAAATCAGAGCAAAACTTACATATCTTGAAATTTATTACTGTTATTTTTATGTTTCTTTGGTCCTTTATATCACACTTTAATAGCACTTCCTACAAAAATTGAACACCCTAACTACTAATCAATTTCAAATATATCTCTGAAAAAAATAATTTTAGATTCATTATTCAGTTCCAAGCATATTGTATCTTCACATCTAGCATTAGATATTCACAACTGGTAACATTATATTAAAAATTATTTGTAGGTCACTAATATTTCTAAACAAATTAGTGTTGTCAGCGTTGTTTAGCTTCTTCAGTAAAGCTTCGTTTATATGGAATAAAACAAATAAAATTTAAAAACTGTTTAGTACTGTAGCATATTCTATAATGTATAATAATATTTGTTTATCATTCTGTCATTTAATTTTATTAACTGTTTTGTTTATTGAAGTTTTGTATTTACATCACTAGCTATTTTGTTGTACTATAATAGTTTATTTTCTTTCAATTCATCCTCAATTAATCTTATCACAGATTTTCCATTCAGCTTTTGAATATTCTTATAGTTTAAAGTGAATCCTTTTATTTTCATTTCTGTATTTTTGTTATTTTTCTCATGAAGCCCAATCTGTAAGCCAGTTATTTCCTAATTCATTGGTCCATTCACATAGTATACAATCTGTTTCCACAGTACTTCCACCATTATCAATATGTACTATACTGTCTGTATGAAAACATATAACAACTTTTCCTAGCTTATCTAACATTTCATGTGATCTGAGTCTTGCATTTAATGTACTGAACGCTGCTATAAAAATATTTGTAACTGTGTTATTTTCCACATAATAATCCTTGAAACCGTACTTCATACAGGTAAGAAAATCACTTCACTTTAGTTTACTTTTGAAAACAATTAAATAATAATAATAATAATTTTAGATCTTTAATTCTAGCTACTCTTACAGAAATCTAATAAAAAAATTTCTTTAAAATTGGAGCTAAAAATAAAACGTTTAATGCAAACAAACAAAAATATTCTATAACAGAAGTACCTGGCATAAAAAAACCGCTAGTGAGACATTCGGCTTGTGACTATTTACAGAAAATAGAAATAATAATAATCTTATTACACATGTAGGAGATATTATTTATACAAATGGAAATAAAAATTAGAAGAATTTACACCAGTTACAAAACTGATTATGGATTTCATTAAAATTAAAGATTTTATGCACTGTACAAAAGATGTATACAAATACCAAATTTTTGTTAAGAAAGAAACACATGGATCATTTAATAGTTTCTTACAAGGAGTATTCCCTAAATGTCTGCAGAACATGTTGTTAAACCTGAATTGCCTTTCTTTTAGATTCGAATACAAAAACAGTTAAAGGAATTACACAAGCTAATAAGGGAAGATGGAATGCCCTATCCCGACAATTTTAAATTTAATGACTTGGCTTCCCTGTATGCCAGGAACCACTGTAGCCATTGATATGAAACTTTTACAGGACATTAAACTGTATGTTCTGAGTCTACTGAACTGCAATAATTGCATTTCAGCCAGTGCTTTCGAAAATACAATTTTTTAATTACATGATTAAAATTTTGTGTACTTTTTTGTACGTTATCCTAAATAATTTTAATTATACATAACATTATGTTCTTCTTTTAATCCAGTAGACTCAGGATATGTATGTTATTACTCCCTGAAAATTTGAATACTCTACTCGAAGTGGTTTCAGAGATTTATGGAAAAATGCAACAGAAAATGTCAATTTTCAGGAACGGTTTCTAAAGTTTCAAAAGACTGTAACTCAATATAAACTTAATTTTTTATTTTTAGTCTCTCAGAAGCACCCTGCACCATATTGTATATCATACTCTTGATCTTTTTCCAAATTTTTTGTTCTTTTATTCTTTCTGGATTCCTCAGTGGCCAACTGTGCTGCATACTCTGCTTTATCAATACAAACTTTGTCCATCCATTCAAATTCTCTGATGCACTTTGCTCCAGGGTTAATTCCCATATGCTGTACCCCTTTCACCCTCCCAGTGTTGCCATCATTAAAAGCAATAACAGCATCACTGACACCCCACTTTAGTGACTTCATCGCAACAAAAACAATTTTTGGTAAGCGAGTCCATATAAGATTATTGAACGACTCATTGGGATTTTGAGTCTGACCATGCAGATACTTCTTCAGTAATTGAGGATATGCTAGGTCTCTGTAAATAGGTTTTATCATATCAATGACTGCTGCTGGGATGGAATGTTTATGGCTGCATGAACTGTTTGAGTACTGTGCATTGCGGTAACTGCACCATGAATCAGGTCCAAGAGGGCAAAGGTGGTGTGCTGGTTTGACAGTCTGTGGAAGAAGGTAGCCCATACTGCCTGCTGCATTTTCAACAAATTCTCTATATTCTTTCTAACGGCCATCCCATAATACTGCTGTAGTTCATCAATCATTTTGTCTGTCAGCCTGCCTCTTATGATTTTACCATCAGAAAGTTTCTTGTCTCTCAAACTTTGCTTCAACTTCCTCAATGTGTTGCCCATCCTCTTCTGGACATGACCAACACATTCCAGTTTTGTGATAATCTTTTCACCATGAGGCTGAGCGGCTACTACACTGTTATATGCTTTTGAACCTCCATCACCTAAGAACTCAGTGTAACACACTCCCCTTTCGTTCACAGATCGATAGCTGCAGAGGCCTCTATAACACCACTTCTTCCTTCATAATGTATGTCACAGATATGCCCTTCTTCGTTCCCTGAATTACTCTTATAACAATGTTTGGTAAAAATCTGGAATTCTATTACCTTTCCAGTAGCAACATAATTCTTAGAACTGTAGCTGCACTTCTGCCAAGTGCAATCAAAAGCTATTGGTATGTCAGTCATACCATCATTTATTTCAACAGCTTCGTTTGCTGCACCCTTCATTGACTAACATGCAACAGATTAAACAGCAGCTCCAATAAATCCTGCATACTTGTCGGTTTTACAAGTTGGGTGTGGTATATTCATCATGGAGCACATTGTATCTGCTGCAGTGTGTCCTTGCCAGAAGCTCTCAATCCATAAAACCACCTAACATTTACATCAAAATAAATGAGTACTGGCACAATTAATGATAAGTTTCCTGGATAGTCCATTTAATACCTCGCTGTCTTCATGTAAACTAACTGGCCCTCCACATATTTTAAACACACACATTCACCTAACTTCGTTGTTAGGATGTGTAAATCTATCAGAATAAAACCTAACCTACCATTTACATCACTTTCATTTTGAGAAAACTGTGTATCACAACTTTTTATTTTAATCTTCGAAGTGCGAGTAGGTGTTTCTCTAGATACTGACAAGTTTGCCTGTATTTCATTGTCTGTATCTTCACATGCCACATGTTGAACACAATGTTTCACTTTATTCGAAAATCTATTACCATGAAACCTACATTTCTCAAAAATACTTCGTTTTGGTATCATACTTTGATTTTTGAGAGATTTATCAATCAATTCGTCATTTTTCCTTAGAAAAACGTTAGCACTGTAGCAGCAACTTCTGACACCAAATGTAACAGCGAAAACAAATGTAGCGGGAAGAGGTAGACGACACAATATTAAGACTTGTCCATGCTTTCCAAGTGATTTATTGTTTCCAACTACAGTGCCATGTTCCCCTCAGTCTGCATAACTGGGTCCTGCAATGCTGAGGACGCCACCTCAGTGACCAGTCAAGCACTATGCTAATGTATCGGCCTTGTATGGCCATGGTGATATGACTACGTCAGGGAAGCACAAACAGCCGACTCAGCAGCCCTCGTCCTGCGCTGCCTCACTGCTGCCCACTGACAACTGCAATGTAACCCGCGCCATGTGTCCTCACCGGCATGGCTTGGTCGCTGCACCCGTGATCCATCAGATGAATCTGCGGCCTTTGCCCTGAATATCTCTGGTGCATGTTGGGTGCCAAGACGACTGCCCACAGTAGGGAGCAGTGGAGTGGCAGGTCACTGGCTACCTACGGACCATGCATTGGCCTCAGGGAGTCAAACCAGCGACCCGCAGTGGACTGGGATGCTTGCGCCTCATCTGCTGCGGTGTGTAGCCGGTGGTGTGACATGCCCCACCGTCCAGGAGAGCTGTCACACTTGAATGCTTTGTTAGTGAACCAGCACCTATTTATATGCGGTTGTGCACCTCTGTTTTGCGAAACGCCCTGCTCCAAGTCACTTACTCATAACACTTAGGTTGGCCAGTGGGCCCCTTCTGCCTGTGCCTTGCATGATGCAAATTGCTGCATGTACTTTTTTAGGCGGTTCTATGCCCCTGTCGCCTCTATTTTACTTCGCAACTGCTGGTGCGCGCAACTCACTGTAAACAGGCCCGCACCTGGCTGTAACTTCCGCACTGAGAAATATTGCACCAAAACTGACTTTCCCTATCCCAAACGGTAATGCCACTACAGCACTTCGACATACAATGTGTGTTTGTACTATGAAACAATACGATACTGTTTTTGACAGTACTGCAAATGCAAACATGTAATTTAACCTTTATGACACAGCAATCCACAGCATTCTATATAAAAAAATATTACTGATTTTATTAGATCTTGAAGTAATGCACACAAAAATTTTAATATTTTCAGCTGGTGAAGATTATATTTAAAAAATAAAATAAAATACTTCCCATGATGTCTTGAGTAAAATTTCCTATCTTGAATCCCATTCCTTCTAATACTTCCCATGTTAAGTGATATGCATATCATTTTATTTGGAAACTTGCAAATTTTATAATGAGATAAACATCTGAAAATGTGAAAAAAAATTTCCCTTCTAACTTCCCTTAAGGGGGGACTTTGAGGAAAAACACACTATTTCAAAAATGCACCAAATCCACAGTTTTGGAGATATGGTAATGAAATTTTGTACCACACTTTACATGAAAGTAAAACATTTACATTTAAAATCCTTTGCTTATATATGTATATATTCAGCCAGCCAAAGTGGCCGTGCAGTTCTAGGCACTTCAGTCCGGAACTGCAGGACTGCTACGGTCGCAGGTTCGAATCCTGCCTTGGGCATGGATGTGTGTGATGTCCTTAGGTTAGTTAGGTTTAAGTAGTTCTATGTTCTAGGGGACTGATGACCTAAGATGTTAAGTCCCATAGGGATCACAGCCATTTTTGAGCTTATATATATTCAACTTTTTTTAATGAAATTTGAAGTTTTATTTTCAAAACATAATGTAAGTTCCTTTTTCTCAGAAAGTATTCAAAAAATTTCTTCAAAAATTTCTCTATTTCATCTCTTAATATGTTGTAAACTTCTCTCATGAGGTTTTCGGAATAGGTCAAATAGGAAAATTTTCATAATTTTTAATTATAATTCCACAAGTACAATTATAATTTCATGAAAAATTCCAAGTACTTTTCCCAATATCTCGGCTTGTAATCAGAATTTAAAAATTTACTCTTGAAATAACTTTTATTAGGTTTCCAGAAATGTGTGTACAAAATTTCATAATTCTAGCATTCATAGAATCTGAGGAAAAGGTACATAAACTATTCAGGAAACGCAATTAAAAGTTCAACCTAACCTTTTCCTCATGCCACTTCTTCAGAAGGCACCACATTTGTACTCTGGGTCGTCTTTCCCTTCAAGGCTCCTCTTCTGGTTTCTTGTTGTCTGTCTTCTTTGCTTTACCAGGTCTTCAACTGACATTTCAGCTGCAGAGACGCACTGTAAATCTATTTTTCTCAGGATGTCTTGAGTAAAATTTCCTATCTTGAAGCCCATTATTTCTAATACCTTCATCCTCCCGACGTTCTCATCATTAAATACAATAACTGCATAATAAGTTTCAATTCTGACAATTGTAGCAGATGCAAATTTGTTTTTAGGGCATCGTTTCCATATGAGTGAATTTAGAGACTCATTTGGATTTTCGGTTTTGCAATGAACACACTTTTTGATAAGTGCAGGATCGGCCAAAGATGATCTATAAAACTAAAGAGTATGTATCTCGGCCTTCTACATACATCCTGCGCATGTTTGGTTGAAAGTAATACACAGAATCGCTGTTCACTGAGCTGGTATTAAAGGGATGCTTTAAAATGTGGGTGTGGCAGGTAGTCCGCATCACACTTATAATTAATTTTCAGGCACTTCTGATGCGATTTCAACATTGAAAATTTGGGAACTTATTGTCCATGAGTTGTACTAACAAATAAAGTATAAATCGAAAATTGACATTTTTGGTCAATTTCATCAATGTCCGCCCTTAATGTAGACAGGGATATTATAAGAAATAAATATACTGATCCAGTTACTATTCCTTACAAGATAGAATTAGCAGGTGCAAATATTGATACATTATTAAAAGAACTACCACAAATATCACAAGAACTTAGTAACGAACATTGTTACCAATAGATTTGGATATAACACAAGAATTGCTGTCACTTTTAATAAAGAAGGAATGAGTGAATATTTAACACAAAATTTTAATTTCTGTGAGACTATAAAGAAGAATGTAATGTGATTGTTAACAATGGTAATACTATAGGAAAAGATTGTTTAACATGGATGAATTCTAAGTCTACAGAAAAGATCTACAAATAACTTGCTTGCCAAATAACAAGTCCAGGGGTTAACAAACAATTTGGCAACCACATTACAGGTTTATTAAAGTGTTCAGGTAGAAGATTAAAGGAAACATTAGCTTCTAAATTAGCTAAAAAATGGAATTACAAGACTGGAAGGAACAATTTACAATTATATGAACCCAGAGTTCCAAAAGGAACAGGAATTTGATCCATTAACAGACTGTATAGAATTAATAACAAATAACAGCAAACATTTTATTCTGTTCCTTTATACAAAAATGTGACAAAATAGTTGTTGTCTTATTTGCAACAACCTCTTGCAATATGTCTATTGGGCCATCAGAAACACGAAGAAACTAACAGGAATACAAATAAAAATTGTAACAGGTAATAAAGATAAAAGACAGAAATTGATTAAATTTATTTTATTGGCATATGGTTTTAATTATTTGCTTAGTAACTGTACAGAAATTTTAAAGAGAAAGAGGATGTAATTTCTGTAAAACAAATATGCTTTATAAAATTTTGAGATACATATTTTTCTAAATCCAACAGTTTATTTTCTACAATATCAAGAGAAATAAATATCAAAGAATTAGGATTAATAAAAGGAAATGATATTATTCTATTTGTGTCTATAAAAGAACAAATAACACCAAAAATATCTATCCTTGTCCAATTAAATAAATTAAACCAATTAATTGTTATATTTATAATCTACTAAAAAACAAGAACAAGAATTAAAAAATGAAAGTATACAAGGAAGAAAATTACAGTAATTTAATTAGTGAAATGATAATTACATAGCCTAAGATCTCATTATTTACGAGTGCATCAAGAGCCACAATTTTTATTTGTACGCATCCACATACTTCCACTAGAGATATTGGGAATTTTATATTGTTCTAAGTTATTCGTTCCGTTTTTGAGCAATTTCTCACTGGTCGCAATTGAATCTACAATTGTGTTCAAACCTGACAGTATGGCTCTTACTAAAGACACTTCTTCTTTGAACAATTTCATCAGTTGTTCTAATCTCCAGACCATACATTGCATGCGCGTTTTGTAATAAGCAGCATCTGCCTCCTCCAAGGTTTGGAATAAAAGCTTACTGATTTCCCCTATAAAGTTAAGAATTCCTCTCTTTTGTCTCCTCACTCATCTTGTTTATTGGTTTATAAGGGATGTGGTCTCTTGCAATCGTTCTACACTGATCATAAACCCGTAAACTAACACACTACATTCTACTCAGCTAATGTTACTCCAATCTCTCTTGATATTGTTGTACCATTTTTAATCCTACCCTTCCTACAGTGTGAAGTTTTTAGTCCTGTGATCACACATTCAGATAGGTTACAGATTTCCATGTTGTACTGGTTACTTTTACGAAGTCTTTGTAGTGGTAGTGTAGCCCTGGTGATGACCTTATGGTGTGTATCTCTACTATACCATTCATATCTCTTTACCCTCTCTAACTGTAGGTCCACCATTCACCAGTGATAATCAATATCTACGTCATTCACGACAATGACGTCATGATGGATAACCGAAATTCTGATCTTACATTTCTGACTTCATCTGACTAATAAGATTACAGTGTATTATCGTGTACTTTCCATTCTTGTCTTCTATTTTTCTTAATTGCTACATTAGACAATTCAAATTTTACTACTTCACATGAGCCTCTAAACTAGGAATCGAAATATTTTTAACTCCCACATCTTATGACCTCTTTATGCAGTATTACTCTCTTTCCTACTGATGCTGCATCTTGTCATTATGAACCTTGCTAGCTTCTTTGACCTCTTTTATTTTGTCTTTCACTACTCTATGCACTTCTTGCATCCTAGCTTTGAACTACTACACATTATTCTCATAATCACATCCTATTGTGGCTGTATCGTTCGTAATATTCTGGGCAAATTCACTGTTCTTCCGATATTAGCTCAAAATATGTATACTCTGTGCTGCAGCGTGGTGTAGTATTGAAAACAAAAGTGCCATATGGAACTCACGTGTCCTAATTGCTAATATCTTCATTTATAAATGTCTCAAATACTCCACCAGCGTCCGAAGCATACTTTTCAATGATCCATTAGTCTGTGAGTGGAATGCAGTTGCCTGTATCTTCTTTATTTTTAATAATCTGCATATTTCCTTGAATACTTGGCTTAGAAAATTTAAACTGGATTTGTCAACGTTATTGTAGGAATACCATACTTTAATACAATTTTCTCACTGTTCTTTTCAGGTATTGTGACTGTTTCTTGTTTCTCTATCGAAACTGCACTTCCTATGTGTCCTTTCGAATGATCCATTCGTCTGCAGGTGGTAGGCGGTTGTCTGTATCTTCTTTATTCTCAATAATCTTCATACACTCTTGAACGCTTACCTTAGTAAATTTTAAGCTTTATCTGTCAACACTATTGAAGGAATATCACATTTTAATAGAGTTTCTTCAATGAACTTTTATGCAGTTGTGCGTGTGTCTTGCCTCTTTGTCGGAACTGCTAGAGTAAACTTGCTCAGATCATCTTCTAAAGTTTAAAATGTTTCTGTTGCCTTCCGTAGTTACGTTTAATGGACCAAGTATATCCATATAACATTTGTCAAACATGGTGTCTGCTATGCACATAATAAGTAGTAGTCTTGCTCTGAGTGCATTTATTTCACTGACATTTATCATACGTTCTAAAGCATTTCTCGACATCATTCCCTTCCATGCATCGCATCTCTTTACACGATACAGGGTTGTGTGAACCCTTGATGTCCACCCAACTGATTATCATGTACTCAGTAGTCTCAGTTATGCTTGTAATTGGCTCTGTGTTTTCCATTAACTGTGCATAATGTCGTACGAATATTCTTCAAGTTTCAGTCTCCATTTTAATAAACTTGATGACAGGTCCTTCACGCTAAAAATTCTCGTTAATGCCTTGCTGTCTGAGCCGCGCTCTCTCCCAACTATGCGTTTTCGTGAACTTCGCTGTCTATCTGTGTTTGGTTTCCCGCCCTTGTCGCGGTTACGTCGTAGTTCTTCTCCCTTCTATTGGCAGCAGTGATGTGTATCGATAGTTGCGCCGTTTACCATCTTTGGTTTGGTGCATATACACTCCTGAAAATTGAAATAAGAACACCGTGCATTCATTGTCCCAGGAAGAGGAAACTTTATTGACACATTCCTGGGGTCAGATACATCACATGATCACACTGACAGAACCACAGGCACATAGACACAGGCAACAGAGCATGCACAATGTCGGCACTAGTACAGTGTATATCCACCTTTCGCAGCAATGCAGGCTGCTATTCTCCCATGGAGACGATCGTAGAGACTCTGGATGTAGTCCTGTGGAACGGCTTGCCATGCCATTTCCACCTGGCGCCTCAGTTGGACCAGCGTTCGTGCTGGACGTGCAGACCGCGTGAGACGACGCTTCATCCAGTCCCAAACATGCTCAATGGGGGACAGATTCGGAGATCTTGCTGGCCAGGGTAGTTGACTTACACCTTCTAGAGCACGTTGGGTGGCACGGGATACATGCGGACGTGCATTGTCCTGTTGGAACAGCAAGTTCCCTTGCCGGTCTAGGAATGGTAGAACGATGGGTTCGATAACGGTTTGGATGTACCGTGCACTATTCAGTGTCCCCTCGACGATCACCAGTGGTGTACGGCCAGTGTAGGAGATCGCTCCCCACACCATGATGCCGGGTGTTGGCCCTGTGTACCTCGGTCGTATGCAGTCCTGATTGTGGCGCTCACCTGCACGGCGCCAAACACGCATACGACCATCATTGGCACCGAGGCAGAAGCGACTCTCATCGCTGAAGACGACACGTCTCCATTCGTCCCTCCATTCACGCCTGTCGCGACACCACTGGAGGCGGGCTGTACGATGTTGGGGCGTGAGCGGAAGACGGCCTAACGGTGTGCGGGACCGTAGCCCAGCTTCATGGAGACGGTTGCGAATGGTCCTCGCCGATACCCCAGGAGCAACAGTGTCCCTAATTTGCTGGGAAGTGGCGGTACGGTCCCCTACGGCACTGCGTAGGATCCTACGGTCTTGGCGTGCATCCGTGCGTCGCTGCGGTCCGGTCTCAGGTCGACGGGCATGTGCACCTTCCGCCGACCGCTGGCGACAACATCGATGTACTGTGGATTTTTTTTTTTTTTTTTTATTGTGATGATGATGATGTTTGGTTTGTGGGGCGCTCAACTGCGTGGTTATCAGCGCCCGTACAATTTCCCAATCTTTGCTCAGTCCAATTTCGCCACTTTCCTGGATGATGATGAAATGATGAGGACAACACAAACACCCAGTCATCTCGAGGCAGGTGAAAATCCCTGACCCCGCCGGGAATCGAACCCGGGACCCCGTGCTCGGGAAGCGAGAACGCTACCGCGAGACCACGAGCGGCGGACAATGTACTGTGGAGACCTCACGCCCCACGTGTTGAGCAATTCGGCGGTACGTCCACCCGGCCTCCCGCATGCCCACTATACGCCCTCGCTCAAATTCCGTCAACTGCACATACGGTTCACGTCCACGCTGTTGCGGCATGCTACCAGTGTTAAAGACTGCGATGGAGCTCCGTATGCCACGGCAAACTGGCTGACACTGACGGCGGCGGTGCACAAATGCTGCGCAGCTAGCGCCATTCGACGGCCAACACTGCTTTTCCTGGTGTGTCCGCTGTGCCGTGCGTGTGATCTTTGCTTGTACAGCCCTCTCGCAGTGTCCGGAGCAAGTATGGTGGGTCTGACACACCGGTGTCAATGTGTTCTTTTTTCCATTTCCAGGAGTGTAGTTTCCGGCAGTGATCTCTATACGACCTGGATGTAGAAGTCTGGTCTCTGAATATAGAACTGCAGCGTGTCTGCAAATACACGTGCTTTGCATCGTCCGCCATTTTGTAGTTTGGCAAACAAATTTCCATCTGTCACTATGTGAGAAAGAATTGCAGACTGATTTCCTGTTTTGAACTTTATGTCAACACATGAAGTAATAGGCTAATGAGGGAGAGGAATTGAAAAGTATTTTCTTCTTGTATTCTAGTGACATTTCCTAGCAGCCATGTTGTAGTTTGGCAAGAAACTAAATATGAGCATCTATGGCTGGCACGATAGAATGGCTGAAGTTCAACATCCAGGTAGCTTAGAGATCACTGGCTTTTGCCAAAGGGGCCTGGAGTGAGTCGGTCGGTGAGTCGGTCGGGTGTTGCAGACGAGGGAAGTTATCTCCGCGAGCTGCAGCCGGCTTGGGCCGCTGGCAGTTCCTCGCAGTGTCCTGTCCGATCGCTACGAGCTTCGTGGTTCGCCGACCCGGGACGTAAAAGTTGAGTGGTGGTTTCAACTACCCAAGCCACCTCTATTCATGCTGTGGTGGCTAGCTTCGGTGGTTTGCTGTTGGGGAGGTTTTCCAGTGAGCAACACCGAGTGGTTCCATTGCTGAGATTTAGCAGCCAGGCGGTGCATTTTAACTATTTTGGTTGACTAAGATTTGAGTGCACCAGTGGAATTTCCTGTCTTGTGGCCGTTAGTGTTCTGGTTACCTGCCCTGTGTCCAGTTCTAGCTATGATCTAATACATAATTAAAATTATTAACATATTTTGACATGTCATGTAATTAAAATTATTAACATTTTGCATGGTCATGACAACATGCTGACTTTGCATATAAAATTGTATGCACATAGCATTCAAGCCTTAAACATTTTGACTCATACATTAGGGGTAATTCTGTGGATTGGATGCTCTCTGAGCTTGTGGACCTAGTAAGAAAAGATGATGGTAATTATGATAACATTGTTCCTATGACTGAAACACAGGAGGATAAATTGTTGTTCAAAGTGCACTTGATTGTTATATTAATGGGTAGCTGTTAGATAAAGAAGCAGAAACACCATGTAGGTGTCATTATCATCTAACCAGCAAATGTTGTGATGCTGTACACTTGAATCACAAATTCCCAGTACATATACCCATTTTAATCTGATTATAGAGTGAGAAGAGATTGGGTTAAAGTCTGCTCAGAACCAATGAGAGATACACTTCCTTTTCAAAGGGAATCACTAAGGAAGTTAAACTGAGATTCCTCAATTCAGTGAGATTCATGCAATCACCACTGTAGAAACTTGCTGAAACGATGCACCAGGATGTCTTACATCTCACTCAAGCTGCATTTCCTGATAACGCTACGTTTCATTTCGTAGTGAAGAAGGGGGATTTTCAGTACGGATATCTGGATACATGGGAGGAGCTCAACAAAGCCACATTGACTGACATAACTGCATTCTCCAGCAAAATTTCAGGGCAAAGAAACGACAAGAATCGACCAAGCGCTGATAGAAAGCACTAAAGCTTAAATGGTTATACGAATAGAAAGCTAGCTAAAGCTGGAGATAAATTCTGCCGAAATTTTTACACAGACGCAAACCGTGTTCAGAAAGGATTGATTAAATAAAGAAGGTGGTGGTGTGTTTGTGTCTGTTGGTAGTAGTTTATCTTGTAGTGAAGTTGAAATAGATAGCTCCTGCGAATTACTACGGGTAGAGGTTACACTCAACAGCCGTACCAAAATAATAATTGGCTTCTTCTACTGTTCCCCCGACTCAGATGACATAATAGCTGAAAGATTCATAGAAAACTTGAATCTCATTATAAATAAGTACCCCACCCATACAGTTACAGTTGGTGGAGTTTTCAATCTACCCTCGATTTCTTGGCGAAAAGACATGTCCAAAGCCGGTGATAGACAGAAAACATCTTCCGAAATTGCACTAAATGCTTTCTCTGAGAATTACTTTAAATAATTAGTTCATGAGCCCACACGAATTGTAACAGGTTCCAAAAAAACGCTTGACATCTTAGCCACAAATAATCCTAATCTATAGAGAGCGTCATGACGGATACAGGGATTAGTGCACACAAGGTAATTGTAGCTAGGCTCAAAACCACTAAAAATAAACGCAAAATACATCTATATGAAACAGCAGATAAAAATTCGCTTGATGTCTTCCTAAGAGAGAGTCTCCATTCCTTCCAAGCTAATTCTGTAAGTGTAGACCAGATATGGCTCAAATTCAAAGCTGCAGTATCGTCAGCAATAGATAGATCCATACCGCATAAGTTAATAAGAGACGGGACTGATCCACTAGGGTACACAAAACACGTCAGAACACTGTTGCAGAAGTAACGAAAAAAGCATGCCAAATTCAGAAGAACGCAAAATCCCCAAGACTGGCAAAGTTTCACGGAAGCTCGAAGTTTAGTGCGGACGTCAATGCGAGATGCTTTTAATAGTTTCCACAATGAAACATTGTCTCAAAATATGGTCCAAACCCAAAGAGATTTGGTCGTATGTAAAGTACACCAGTGGCAAAAAACAGTCAATACCGTCACTGGGCGATGGCGAAGGAAATGATGCCGACGATGGTGCCACTAAAGAGGAGTTACTAAATACAGTTTTCCGTAATTCAAAAAATGGCATGATTCAATTGGCTCTGAGTACTATGGGACTTTACTTCTGAGGTCATCAGTCCCCTAGACCTTAGAACTACTTAA
Organism: Schistocerca cancellata; assembly: GCF_023864275.1. Lineage (NCBI taxonomy): Eukaryota > Metazoa > Arthropoda > Insecta > Orthoptera > Acrididae > Schistocerca > Schistocerca cancellata. The sequence goes on along the minus strand of NC_064633.1, from coordinate 38,082,169 downwards.
ACCTAACTAACCTAAGGACATCACACACACATCCATGCCCGAGGCAGGATTCGAACCTGCGACCGTAGCGGTCGCGCGGTTCTAGGCTGTAGCGCCTAGAACAGCTCGACCACCCCAGACGGCTTTCCGTAATTCCTCCACGAAAGAAGACGAAGTAAATATTCCAGAATTCGAAACCAGAACAGCTGTTAGCATGAGTGACATAAAAGTAGATATCTTAGGTGTTGTGAAACAGCTCAAATCACTTAAGAAAGGCAAGTCTTCCGGTCCAGATGGTATACCAATCAGGTTCCTTTCAGAGTATGCAGACACAATAGCGCCTATCGTAGCAATCATATACAACCGCTCCCTTGACGAAAGGTCTGTTCCTAAAGACTGGAAAGTAGCACAGGTCATACCAATATTCAAGAAAGGAAATAGGAGTAACCCATAGCACTGACCTCAATTTGCAGTAGGATTTTGGAGCATATACTGCACTCGAACATTATGAATCACCTTGAAGGAAATGTCTTATTGATACATAACAAACCCGGATTCAGAAAATATCGTTCTTGTATAACACAGCTAGCTCTTTATTCCCACGAAGTAAAGAGTGCTGTCGACAAGGGATCTCAGATCGATTCCATATTCCTGGATTTCCGGAAGGCTTTTGATACCTTTCCTCACAAGCGACTATTAATCAAATTGCATGCATATGGAGTATCGTCTCAGTTGTGTGACTGGATTCGTGATTTCCTCTCAGAGAGGTTATAGTTCGTGGTGATAGACGGTAAATCATCGAGTAGAGCACAAGCGATATCTGGCGTCCCCCAAGATAGTGTCATGGGCCCTCTGCTCTACCTGATCTACATAAATGATCTGGGAGATAATCTGAGCAGCCCCCTTAGATTGTTTGCAGATAATGCTGTAATTTAACGTCTAGTAAAATCATTAGACGATCAATTCCAATTACAAAATGATCTAGAGAGAATTTCTGTATGGTGCGTTAAGTCGCAATTGGCACTAAACAAAGAAAAGTGCGAGGTCATCCACATGGGTACTAAAAGAATTCCCATAAATTTTGGGTATACGATAAATCGCACAAATCTAAGGGCTGTCAATTCGACTAAATACCTAGGAATTACAATTACGAGCAACTTAAATAGGAAAGACCACATAGATAATATTGTGGGGAAAGCAAAACAAAGACTGCGCTTTGTTGGCAGAACACTTAGAAAAAGCGACAAACCCACTAAAGAGACAGCCTACATTACACTTGTCCGCCCTCTGCTGGAATATTGCTGCGCGGTGTGGGATTCTTACCAGGTAGGATTGACGGAGGAGATCGAAATGTGCAAAGAAGGGAAGTCCGTTTCGTGTTATCTCGCAAGAGAGGTGAGAGTGTCACTGATATGATACGCGAGTTGGGGTGGCAGTCACTGAAACAAAGGCGGTTTTCTTTGCGGCGAGATCTATTTACGAAATTTCAATCACCAACTTTCTCTTCCGATTGCGAAAATATTTTGTTTACACCCACCTACGTATGGAGAAATGATCATCATAGTAAAATTAGAGAAATCAGATCTCGAACAGAAAGATTTAGGTGTTCCTCTTTCCCACGCGCCATTCGAGAGTGGAATGGTAGAGAAGTAGTAGGAAAATGGTTCGGTGAACGCTCTGCCAGGCACATAAGTGTGAATTGCAGAGTAACCAAGTACATGTAGAGGTAGATGACGTATTGGATGGGCAGGTAGTGAGTGTTTGGCATGAGGCTGACATCCCTAATTTAAAGGAATATGGGAAACTCTATATGGACACAGATGTGCACTTACTTCAGACATTTTCTAAAGATTCCTGAGTGTAAGCCTCGACACATACGATCTGGATCCTGCCTAACACGGCGCTAGGGCTTTCATGGGATGCTCTGTTGAAAGAGATGCTTGTCTTCATTGTTGTTTTTCGAACGAGGAATTGGATGCGGGCTTTGTCAATGTGTCCATAGTCACACCAAGAGAAACAACCCACAAAAGCGTGGACAGTTCAGTGCATCTGGTGATTTATGTTTCATCATTTACTTAGATGCAAACAGCTTATACAGACAAGTCATGCAACAGCCTCTAACTCTTAAAGGGTTTTGGTTGCTGTCTGATAAGCAAAGCACCAGACTGTATAACAAAATAGAACATGTGTGGATAGATTCTGAAACAGGGTAAGTTCTAGAGGATTGATTTAACATACCCATCTGTTTGCATGATGAGTACACTCATTTATCCAGGGCACTAAATTCTGGAAAACTGTCTCACCCAAGTTGATGAAAATTCTGGAGGGAAAAACAAGGTACACACTACATTATCACAATCTCCAGCAATGTCTCAAGCTGAGAATGAAACTGGTAGAGTCATCTACACTATTTCCTTCAACCAGCATCTGTGGTTGAAGGAATACATTGCCCATTCCATAATCAACCAAATGCTCGAATAGGGAGTATGTAACATATGTGCTTGGATTAAAGAGGTTATGTGTCCTGGGAACTGGTAATTTGAACACCAAATAGAGGGCTCTCTGGTGTGAACATTTGAAAAAGAGTTTTACAGATTATGAATAACGCAAATGTCGGCAAAAATATGTAAAATGTCAGAGAACATCACTTAGTTACCTGTTGGAAGGGGCGTTATGGGGCAGCATATTACCCACCAGGCCAAATTTGAACTGGACCGCAATCTTTAATAATGATTTCGTTGCTCTGGAAATGGCTAAGGATGTGGTAGAGTTCACGAAACTTGTTAATGCGGGTAAGTGCATATTAGATGTATCCAAACTCCACATGTTCCATTATAAGTTTGCAAAAAACTCATTTCGTAAATCCAAAGTTATTTTACATGTATACCGACAGCTTCATCTATTGGATGAAGGGTTGCAATCCATATGAAGTAATGATGTGCTACTCCGATGCATTCGATACATCTAGATATGCAGTCAATAATCCTAACGACATAACACTTGCCAACAATAAGGTTATTGGCCTGATGAAAGACAAGGCTAACGGTTCATCTAATGTGGATTGTGTAGATTTCCATTCACAAATATATGCATACTGTACAGACAATGGTTCAATCCTTAGATGGGCTAATGGTGTGTGGCATCAACAGTTCTCAAGGTTGAAGACTACATCATGACGTGCCTGTGTAATGGTGTTGGCAGTGCTCCATCCCCACTTCATATGTGGTACAACAGTACAGTATTCACTAACAAAGAAGAGTTGCACACTGTATTGGAACTCACTGTCTCAAAATGACAATAAGTGAATCATCTGTGCTGATGGGCTCAAGACTGTACTGTATAGACGCTATCCACGTGGGCAATAAAGTGTGCATGTGTTTGTGTTTTGTATATATAGTGAAAGAAATATGTGGGTCGCTTATCAGAATGCATGTAGGTGTACACATATATTTGTGAGTGCTTGTATGTGAAATTGCATAGTGTGCATGTGAGCTAGTATTTTTTTTTGTTAATTTTTTGTTTTTTGCACAGCATTTGTGTGAGTTATATTTTTCTGCACATCATGTGTGAGTCATATTGTTTTTAGCACACCATGCAAGTATTGTCTTTACAATAGAATAAATTTTATTGCTGCTGGCGAAAGCAAATGACATCACACTTAGTTCAGTGTTACGTTTCATATGGGATTTGTAAATAAATATTTCATGTCAAGTATGGTTACAGTGTACAGCTCTTTCAAATATGCTACGTTTATTCCAAGCTGTTGGTCAGGGAAGCTGTTAAATAAATATTTTATGTCAAGTTTAGTTAAACTGTATAAGCCTGTCTTCTGTGCTATGTGTATTCCAGGCTGTTGGAAGAATAAAAGCAGCTGAAAACTGTAGAGGAAAAAATAACCAGTGGCGCATATTTTGTAACACAGCCATCAGTTGTCCTTTCCTTTCAGGCTTTATTAAAACAGATCTAGATTTCGGTTAGCACCTAGCCATTATAAGTGCACTATTTCATGGTTTCAATACATTTCCTAGTACGGAAGTCCCCTGTTGTTCGGGCTTCTGTCACAGTTAATTCAAGAACTGAGTCTCAGTTTATCTCTTCAAACCAATAAGCTAAGATCATTCCAGATACCGAACAGAAATTTTTAAGATGCGTAAAAGACAGTTTTACAAAATACACGGTACTTTTGAGCAGCATGTTTCTGTACCAGCGATGTAATAACGTTCAAAATCGATTGGGTCCTTACGGACAAAGTTTATACGCCGCACAGCAGTCTTTTGGACTCGAAGTATGCTGGCGACAAAATTTCCGTTCTGCGGTTCTGGATAATTGCTCCATAGATATTCCTGCTATACTATGTTTCTCTTCACAGCTTACTCAATGCACAGATTTAATAACATCGGGAAATTATCTTTAAAGTTTGTTGCAAGTCGCTAAGTGCTCTTATTCTGAAATGTTGGATGCATATACAGGGTGTTACAAAAAGGTACGGCCAAACTTTCAGGAAACATTCCTCACACACAAATAAAGAAAAGATGTTATGTGGACATGTGACCGGAAACGCTTAATTTCCTTGTTAGAGCTCATTTTAGTTTCGTCAGTATGTACTGTACTTCCTCGATTCACCGCCATGATTTCATACGGGATACTCTACCTGTGCTGCTAGAACATGTGCCTTTACAAGTACGACACAACATGTGGTTCATGCACGATGGAGCTCCTGCACATTTCAGTCGAAGTGTTCGTACGCTTCTCAACAACATATTCGGTGACCGATGGATTGGTAGAGGCGGACCAATTCCATGGCCTCCACGCTCTCCTGACCTCAACCCTCTTGACTTTCATTTATGGGGACATTTGAAAGCTCTGGTCTACGTAACCCCGGTACCAAATGTAGAGACCCTTCGTGCTCGTATTGTGGACGGCTGTGATACAATACGCCATTTTCCAGGGCTGCAACAGCGCATCAGGGATCCCATGCGACGAAGGGTGGATGCATGTATCCTCGCTAACGGAGGACATTTTGAACATTTCCTGTAACAAAGTGTTTGAAGTCACGCTGGTACGTTCTGTTGCTGTGTTTTTCCATTCCATGATTAATGTGATTTGAAGAGAAGTAATAAAATGAGCTCTAACGTGGAAAGTTAGCGTTTCCGGACACATGTCTACATAACATATTTTCTTACTTTGTGCGTGAGGAATGTTTCCTGAAAGTTTGGCCGTACCTTTTTGTAACACCCTGTAGACTGCGTAAGTTGCGAGACATATACACAATTTCTAACTTTCAATACTAGGCTTGTCTTTAACGTAAGATTATATCTCTCAATGAACAAATTATGAACTCGCAGTCCATAATTATATGAAATATTGAAAAGAAAATTTTGGATACACCTGGAATCCGTTAGATAGGCAATCAGGTGAACATTCTAGGTGTTTACTAAAATAGATGTTAAAAATGTACTAGGATTCCAGAGGGGGGGGGGGGGGGAAGTGACTTCTGTGGCACCTCCTCCATCAATTCTGCGAACGTCTATACTTGGCGCTAAGTTTCTGTAGTGAATGAGGTATTTTGTGGTTGTAGCAGCTCGCCAGCCACTGCCGTATGTAGTAGACTTGGCCACTGTTTCTATGTTTCGATAGAGTGTGTCGATACCTGGAACTGTTTCAGTGTTTCGGAACGGCTATGGTTCACTGTTTCGAAACAGTGGTGTTTCATTCCGCCCTTGTCTCGGATCTCGAGCCAGACACAGAAACTGTATCGTTGTTTCAAAATAAGACTGTTTCAGTCCACATGCGCCTGGAACGGACTAATTGTATCGAAACAGTGATGTTTCATTCCGCTCTGTGTCGGACGAGATTCGGGTTCGGCACAGGTACTGGAACACAACATACCACTTCATGAAACACTTTCAAGAGTGTCCAAATCTTTTGACAAGCAATAGCATGAAGCTCAAGATATCCGAAAATAAAGCTTCGTTTCTAGCTGACTGTCCTATTCCGAAATGGCGTAACATCTGCTTTATAAACGCTAACCAAACAATAAAACAACGCATACTATTCGCATTCAAAATAATAAATATCTGAAAATAATTCAGTTAAATTACACTTTTTTTTATAACATACGCTTCTCTGTTTATGTACAGTAATCATATTAAGAAACGCAAGTAAGACTACAACATTTTAAATAAAAAAAGGCGTAGAGTGACAGTTATTAGACATGTATATAAATTTGATGTAGGTATAATTGCAAGCAATCTGTTTGACGTATCACTGATAGTGTAATGGTGAACGGGAAGCATCGTAAATTCATAGTAACGGTTCGAAACACCTTCAAACACATTTTTTTCTGTTATATTTTGTTATTTATTCGAATTATTTGGCGTTATTTGTGAGTCTATAGTCACTGTGTCTATTATCCACAATGATTCCCTTTGTGTGCATGGAAATTATCGGGATGGGTATATTAGCCATGCTAATGGAATGTGGGAATCCCAGTAGCATATCTGTTGTTTCTGCAGTTTGCTCCCACCTCCAGTTCCGTTCGTGGTGGTTCTTCTGTCTTCAGCTAAGGCTTTCCTCAGCCAATTGAAAAGTATGAAAGTCACATGACACAAAAGCAGCGCATTTGCCGCAGGAAATACGAAACTGCCAAGACGTGATAGTTTCATACTTTCTGCGATATGATTAGCGCTCTCGCACCTCATTTGTGTTTATATGGACATACTTATACAGTAGACATTCAAGATGATAAAATGTGTAGGTTTATTAGATTACAAAACAAACTATTTCACTGTTTCGAAACACCGTATCGAAACATTACATTGTACTGTTTCATTTGTTTCGAAACATTTACGTGTTTCAGTTTGCCCATCTCTAGTATGTAGGAAGTACGTTGAGAGAAGACATCTGCAGCGACCTCGCTGGCTGTGGTGGCATCACGAGAAGCGACTGTAATAACGGCCAGAGAAGTGCTGTGCCGGCGAGGCCCGAGTTTCTTGCCGGGCAAGCAAGTCGTAACTCGGCGGCAACCTCTGGAGTTCTCCGCTAGGCCCCGTGAAAAAGGTTCAGACTGCGATTCCGCGTCTTGTGCGGGCAGGCCAAGAACTAGTCCAGTTAAACGAACAATCGCAGTTTAACGAACACATCCACGAATGGAGGAAAACTGACGTATCTGCTGTTTCTACAGTTTCACAGAGAACTAGGTTCAGTAAAATGCCGACTACTGATGAAAGAAATAAGTTCAGATAGCATACATCAGCCAAATTTGCAACTAGACTGAGGAGAATAACCCAATGGATTATTCTTTACAGAGGTCATAATGTATAGAAAGAACAGTGCGATAGAAACCACTTAAAGTAGGTACATATTTCTTTGGAAACACAGTGACGATCTTCTAGCATTTTTTTATCATGTAAGGGAAAAAATACAGAAATTACAAGCGGTTAGAAGTAATATGTAGCAATAACTAAGTAATAATTGCAGGTAATGTAAAAGATAGTCCAACTTATTTCTATAAATGTTCTACAGTATATGACTTCCCTTGGCCACATGACAACATGTAAGTGACAATCCTTTGCACGCCATATATTCTTAAGAATATGTGCAGTCACCGACGAGAGAGAAATTTCGTATTTTGCCAAAGGACGCACATGCACAGGCACAGTGTAGATCTACTCATATATCTAGTGTATATCTGCATCACAACTCTGCAGTTCTCACTTAAATGGCCTCATCGAACCACTCCCACACCATTTCTCTACGTTCAACTCTCTAACAGCGCACGGGAAAAGAGAAGGCGTAAATCTTTCCATTTGAGCTGTGATTTATTTTATTACGTTGATCATTTCTCCCTCTGTAGATCGCCGTCAACAAAATATTTCCACATTCCTAAGAGAAAGATGACGATGCAAATTTTGTGGAAAGATTTCTCCGGAACATATAACTTCTTTGTTTTAATGATTGCTCCATACACCCCCCCCCCCCCCCCCCCCAATTCATGTGTCACTTCCGTGGCACTCCCTCGCCTGATTCGCGATAATACAAAACGAGCTGCCCTTCTTTGAACTTTACGATGTCATCCGCCAATTCCATCTGGTAAGGGTCCCTTTCCTCACAACAATACGGACAATGAAACTTCCTGGCAGATTAAAACTGTGTGCCGGACAGACTCGAACTCGGGAGCTTTGCCTTTCGCGGGCAAGCGCTCTACCGACTGAGCTACCCAAGCACGACTCACGCCCTGTCCTCACAGCTTTAATTCCGCCAGTACCTCGTCTGTTACCTTCCAAACTTCACAGAAGCTCTCCTGCGAACCTTGCAGAACTAGCACTCTGGAAGAAAGGATATTGCGGAGACACGGCTTAGCCACAGCCTGAGAGATGTTTCTAGAATGAAATTTTCACTCTTCAGCGGACTGTGCGCTGATATGAAACTTCCTGGCAGATTAAAACTGTGTGCCCGACCGAGACTCGATTTCGGGACCTTTGCCTTTCGCGGGCAAGTGCTCTACCATCTGAGCTACCGAAGCAGAGACTCACACCTGGTTACACAGCTTGAAAGGTCTCTGTTGGATTCCTTTCATGTTTGATTTCTTAAATCTGTTGTCATTTACGGCATAAATTCCTCTTCTAAATTTACTGTGGTATTTCTGACTATCTAGGAGGAGACTGAGCAGTGGAACGTGTTACTTTTACACATAAACAAGAACGATGTGTCACACTACTACACTTTAAAACACAGTTTATATGTAATTCATGTCACACAGTCTCATACGGAACCGACATCCGCTTTCTTTTATATACTGTATATGATAAGATACTGTCATCCCCCTTCCCTTCTGTGTGAGAGGATGAATGAGCAAATGTATTTCTAGTTGCATGCTTGAGGGTAGCAGACAAGGCTGTCTGCTAGAGAACAGTAGGACCAACGTCGGAACAGGTAGCTACGCTTTCTAAAAGCAAAGAGGTTTCTATCCTTAGTATGGTCCTGTCCGTACGTTGTCATGTTGGTATAGGAAACTGCCCCTCTGGCCACTTCCGTTTGGTATTTTGGGAAGGACGCTCGGTAGGAGCGCAGGTCAGTGGGTCCGTGGCGAGCGTCTGAAGTGGTAAGATCTCCGGCTAAGCGCGTGTCTGCTAAGTCCGTAGGACAATGGATTTCTTAAGTTCAGCCTAACTGAAAATTTAATCACCTTTATTTCAGGTTTAGCTCTAAAATATCTAATGTTATCTTAAATTGCAGCGCAGTGTAATTCTCGTGTGAAGTTCAGAATATATTCCGGTAGTTGCTTTGTCACTACTTTGTGAGTAAAGTAGAACCACGTGTTGATCAGGAACTCTAACTAAGTTCATCAATCTTAAATGCGAATGTGCGTGAGATTATAACGTCTCGTCTTGACAATATTTTTCAATATAGCAACTTTTCTTTATGTTCAACCCACGTGGGGTGTACTTTGTGAAACCAGTACCACGTGCTTATACAGTTGTTTGACCCATCAGGTTAATAGTAAGACGATAGTAACCAGTTCGAGGTTTTTCTTTTGTAAATTGCTTTTCGATCTAATTTATTTTAATAATCAAAATTATTGTGGAGTTACACTCTTTGTGTAAACCAAGTTGACCACGTGAAGCATGTGGTGTAATCATCAAAGTAGCCCTCAGCTATTCTTTTCGGGAAGATTTCACAGAGAGTTAATATGAATTTAGTATACCAGTGTGTGGTAATTACATGACGGACAGGATTGTGCTACGAACGTAATTTCTTTGGGTGAAAATTGAATCGGTTGGTAGTGGTTAATTTTCTCTTGCATATGTTTCAACGTTCTTTGTGTGTTGTTTTATGAATGCAGTGTTGTATGCAGTCTCCCAATCTTGGCTCTATATTTGATGTGTTCCGTAAGATTACAATCTCACATTTTCACAATCCTAAATAAGGCACCAGTTTAGTTAGGAATCAAGTTTAATATGCTGAAATTTCAATGATCAATGTTAAAATAAATTTCCAAATATAAACTGATTTATTTCTTTTTATCTAAATTCTCTTTTATATATATATCACCGGTTGTCGTATGACTATTAAAAGACTATAATTAATGTTAGTCTGGTTGGGAATTTGGTAAGCTAGACTGGATACCTGGTGAAACAGTTGCTCAGTAATGCAAGGTTAACTTCCCCAGACAGCTCACAGCTTTTAAACCGCTTTTATTGTCTATCAGTTCCGCTAACACAAAAAAAATAAATAAAGCAACAACATTATAAGCTTTACTTCTGCCAGTATCTCGTCTGCTACCTTCCAAACTTTACAGAAGCTCTCCTGCGAACCTTGCCCGCGAAAGGCAAAGGTCCCGAGTTCGAGTCTCGGTCCGGCACACAGTTTTAAGCTCCCAGGAAGTTTCACATCAGCTCACACTCCGCTGTAGAGTGAAAATTTCATTCTAGAATACGGACAATGATTGTGTGGCGAGTCTCTTCAGTGGATTCGTTGCATCTCCTAAGCGTTCTGCGAATAAAACGCAATCTTTAGTTCGCTTTATCCACATCATTTTCTATGTCATCGTTCCAGTTTGTGTTGTTCGTAATTGTAATCCCTAAGTATTTAGCTGAGTTCACAGCCTTTAGATTTGTCTGATTTATCGTGTAACGAAAATTTAACGGACTCCTTTTAATACTCATGTGGATGAGTCACACCTTTCATAATTTACAGTAAATTGCTTCTTTACACACCATTCATATATGCTTTCTAAATCGTTTTGTAACAGGTTTTGTTCTTCCGATGACTTTATTAGACGGTAAATCACAGAATCATCTCCAAACAGTCTAAGAGGTGCGGCAAGGAGGGTCGATCTCTCACTATTCTTTTCACAATCTGTCCGCTTACTTCGATAGGCCTCCGGTTGTCTGCCCCTTCACTCGGCGATGGCAGATACTGGTTTAGCCGACGAGAGCAGCGTTGAAGAAAATTCGATTAAATACCTATCACCCAAAGCCCGCACAGCTCCAGTCTATGGGTAGTAGTTGAATATTAGTTAAACTATCGAGTGTTCGGAATTCCTGCATGAGTTGTCTTAAAAAACGTCAAAAATTTCCTTTTTGTTGGTTTTTTGTCTTTAACACTAGGAAAATGATTATCACGTTGTACTTAACATCCTGACATGCAATGATACTGACCGTCTCTGTAACAAGTCCACGCCCCAAAGCAGTAAGAAGTTATTTATTCGGTCCTAAACAGCCAGTGACGCACGACTGCTGGTGTGTTAACACATTCAGTCGTTCAGCAGGCTTCTCGAAAAGAAGTGCTCGCCACAAGGTTTCGTAATGTGTACTAAGCACGCCACGCGGAGTTTATGTGCGACGTGAAATGTTCACAAGCGAAAATATCCTAAACTAAACTACTCACAAAGTTCAAACTTTCACAAAATACTCAACACTGTTGTCGCTTTTCGTCAGCGATACGAGAACCGATCAAACGTGCGACTTTTCTCATTTTGGTACAAATCTGATCAGTGCGATGTAGCATAGGTGTTTACCAGACGGCTCCCGAGCGACTATTTCGATTCATAGATCTGAGGCACAAATCCTTACTCAAACGCGCGGGAAAATGTTGAATTCTTATTGGCTTGTATGTTAAGCAACCAATTAGATCATCTCGAGCACTTCTATATTCGCGGTATTGCTAATGTCAGCTACAAAGATTACCGCAAGTACTTTAGACTAGAAATCTCTTAATTCCGAAAGTAAATAAAATTTAATGAAAGAATTACGATTCCTTTCCTCAGAATAAGTTATTAATAAATTTTATACTTAATGCCCCTTGTGGCTGCCACTTATACGATCAGGGTCACTCGGACGTTCGTCACAAATTCTCCCATCACACAACAACTTTCTCACGCTTACATTTACACATTTACAAAAAATTGTTCAAATGGCTCTGAGCTCTATGGGACTTAACATCTGAGGTCATCAGTCCCCTAGAACTTAGAACTACTTAAACCTAACCAACCCAAGGACATCACACACATCCATGCCTGAGGTAGGATTCGAACCTGCGACCGTAGCGGTTCCTGACTGTAGCGCCTACAACCACTCGGCCTCTCCGGCCGGCTACGCATTTACATACCGTAGTTTAAATAAAATATCACATTCTCACTTTACTATGTCCTCCACTCACTCCCTCAGTCTCTCCGAAACATTCACACAGCCAAAACAAAACCCAATAATTATTTTCCGATATTAATTACGTCAGATATCTGTGAAAATGAAACTAAAGAAAATTCCAGAAAATTAGATTGTATGAACCTATCCGCTTGGGTGTAGTTTCAGTTGATACTATAGGTGAATACGCTACAGCCCCTACTGGGGTTCACAATGCCACCACGGTTATTATGTGGTTTAGGTAAAAAATTTATATCTTTAAAAGTATTGAAGTTATTGATTTGAAATTTTAGCAACGTGGTTCTGTTACCCATAGAATTCGGTACACTACGTATGAAAGAGATCGATTAATATTTAATAGCACTCCTTCAGATTCACGGAGATTATGTGTAACATACTGCACGCAGCGTTAAGCAAGTACACCGCTCGCTGGGCCCAGTAGCCAGGGTCAGCCGTGCCACCGTGAGAACCAAACATCTGCTCTCCTCCCGGCTCACGGCAAGCTACGCTTTCATTGCAAGGTGACAGCTCGTAATAATTTGCTACGTTACAGAGAGTCGCTCATATTCTCTCCTAAATCGTATATACACTACTAGTGATTAAAATTGCTACACCACGAAGATGACGTGCTACAGACGCGAAATTTAACCGACAGGCAGAAGATGCTGTGATATGCAAATGATTAGCTTTTCAGAGCATTCACACCAGCTTGGCGCCGGTGGCGACACCTGCTGACATGAGGATTTCTCATACACAAACAGCAGTTGACCGGCGTTCCCTGTAGAGATGGGTCGTACTCGTTCATTCCAGTGAACTACTTCATTCATTTCACTCTCTCCCGTGAAGCGTTCAAATGAAGTAGTTCATTCGTGAAGTACGGAAGCCTGTCGAAGTTGCCCAGTTCGCCGCTCAGCCGCTGCTACGCACGCTTCGCTTCGCTCGTACAATAAAGCTTCGTAATACTTCATAATTTTACCAACAGATGGCCGAACTATGCAGTAACGTGCACGCAACGTTTTACGCTCTTACAGCGTCTGAGTTAACTTAGAGCATGGTCGAAGGGGACAAAGGAAAGATAAACAGAGAAGCCTGTCACATAATCTTGCTCGAAATTTTCTCATGAAGCGTCCAAAAAAGTCTTTATCTGCCAAATGAAATATTGTTTGTTGTATTCATCAACTGAAAAATAGTGGTCTACCGGTTCTGGCGCTGCAGTCCGGAACCGCGGGACTGCTACGGTCGCAGGTTCGAATCCTGCCTCGGGCTTGGGTGTGTGTGATGTTCTTAGGTTAGTTAGGTTTAAGTAGTTCTAAGTTCTAGGGGACTTATGACCTAAGATGTTGAGTCCCATAGTGCTCAGAGCCATTTGAACCATTTGAACTGAAAAATAGGGCTACCAACGAAATGCAGTCCAATTTTATGTTCCTTGTAAAATTTAATCCAAAATAGAATGAGTATGTGTACCACTGTCACAGTCTATATACCTACGTTAAGTAATTATTCACAAGTTTTCCTGTACATTTTATTTTTGTTGAGAATAATAACCCTCCAGATTCAAAACGTAAACTGTCACCTGTAGTCATTGGTACGATTTCAGGTAAAATCCCTCATTCAGTGTTATTAACAAACCTTTTATTTTCATGTTGGCTGTGCGTGCTCACACAGCCAGCCCCTTCGTTTATATCTTTAATATTCATTTGTCTGCAAGCGCTGCCAACGGTAGGCTACCCGTAGACGCGTAGTATAAATACACAAATAGTCACGAGTAATGTCAGCACTGCACTTAGCAGCTGACGCTGCCTTCCCCTCACCCCTCACCTCACCAACCCATGGTAAACCTATCTTTCCTCACAAACCCCGCGCGATTCGTCAACAGGCAGCAGAGGGAGGACTGAAGTGAAGGGAGAATGAGTGACGTAGCGCCGATGTAGTGGGAGAGGGAGAGGAGAAGAGAGTGAGTGAACTAGAAAAAAGTGTGGAGTGTACTATCTGTGAAGAGTTTGAAGTACCAGTTCATTGAAATTGAGTGGTTAGTCCACACTTCACTGAAGTGAAGCGTTCGTTTGAACGACTCATTCACGAGCTCCCCATCACTAATTGCCTGGTGAAACGTTGTTGTGATGCCTCGTGTAAGGAGAAAAAATCCGTAGCATCACGTTTCCGACTTTGATAAAGGTCGGATTGTAGTCTATCGCGATTGCGGTTTATCGTATCGCGACATTGCTGCTCGCGTTGGTCGAGATCGAATGACTGTTAGCACAATTTTGAATCGGTGGGTTCAGGAGAGTAATACGGAACGCCGAGCTGGATTCCAACGGCCTCGTATCACTAGCAGTCGAGATGACAGGCATCTTATCCGCATGGCTGTAACGGATCGTGCAGCCACGTCTTGATCCCTGAGTCAACAGATGGGGACCTTTGCAACACAACAACCATCTGCACGAACAGTTCGACGACGTTTGCAGCAGCATGGACTATCAGCTCGGAGACGATGGCTGCGGTTACCCTTGATGCTGCATCACAGACAGGAGAGCCTGCGGTGGTGTACTCAACGACGAACCTGGGTGCACGAATGTCAAAACGTAATTTTTTCGGATGAATCCAGGTTATGTTTACAGCATCATGATGGTCGCATCCGTGTGTGGCGACATCGCGGTGAACGCACATTGGAAGCGTGTATTCGTCATCGCCATACTGGCGTGTCACATGGCGTGATGGTATGGGGTGCCATTGGTTACACGTCTCGGTCACCTCTTGTTCGCATTGACGGCACTTTGAACAGTGGACGTCACATTTCAGATGTGTTACGATCCTTGCCTCTACCCTTCATTCGATCACTGCAAAAGCCTGCATTTCAGCCGGATAATGCACGACTGAATGTTGCAGGTCGTGTACGGGCCTTTCTGGATACAGAAAATGTTCGACTGCTGCCCTGGCCAGCACATTTTCCAGATCTCTCACTAACTGAAAAGGTCTGGTCAATGGTGGCCGAGCAACTGGCTCGTCACAATACGCCAGTCACTGCTCTTGATGAACTGTGGTATCGTGTTGAAGCTGCATGGACAGCTAGCTGTACCTGTACATGCCATCCAAGCTCTGTTTGACTCAATGCCCAGGCGTATCAAGGCCGTTATCACGGCCAGAGGTGGTTGTTCTGGGTACTGATTTCTCAGGATCTATGCACCCAAATTTCGTGAAAATGTAATCACATGTCAGTTCTAGTATAATATATTTGTCCAATGAATACCCGTTTATCATCTGCATTTCTTCTTGTTGTAGCAATTGTAATGGCCAGTAGTGTATGTATTGGGAACAGCAGAGGGCGTATAACACTTCACTGGGGTACACCAGATACCATTTCCGTTTCACTCGACGACTTTCCCTCAGTTATGGCGAACTGTGACATATCTGACAGGAAATCACGAATCTAGTCCCACAGCTGAGACCATACTCCATAAGTAGATAATTTGATTACAAGTCGCTTATGGGGAATGATACCAAAAGCCTTCTAGAAACCTGGAAGTATGAAATCAATTTGAGATATCTTGTGGATAGCACCCACTAATTCACGAGAGTAAAGAACTAGTTCCTCTGGAAGCAAGCGATATTTTCTGAATCTGTTCTAAGTTAGTTAGTTACTTAGTTATCTGTCAATAGATCCATTTCTTCGAGGTAATTCATGACGTTCTAACACAATATGTGTTCCAAAATACTACTGCAAATCGACGTCAGTGATACGGATCAGCGATTAAACAGATTACCTCAGTTTCCTTTCACGAATGTTGGTGTGACGTGTGCAGCTTTCCAGTCTTTGGGTACTGATCTTTCGTCGAGGGAGCACTTGTACAGTATACGGTTGCTAGGTATGGAGCTATTACATCAGCGTATTCTCAAGTGAATCTACTTTGTATACAGTTTGGAGCAGGAGACGTGCCTTTATTATATGACCTGAGTTGCTTCGCTACACCGAAGATATCTACTTCTAAGTCATTCATGTCGGCAGCTGTCCTTGTTCGAGTTTTGGAACATATACTTTGTCTGCTTTGGTGAAAAAAGTTCGGAAAACCAGATTTAATAACTCCGCTTTAGTGACGTTCTCATCAGTAACATCACGATCGATATTACGTAATGAGCGTGTTGTGTCTTGCCACTGTTGTATTTTACATACAACCAGAATCTTTTTGGATTCCATGCCACATTTCTAAACACATTTTCGTTGTGTAACTTATTAAACGTCCGCGCTAAATTTCGAGCATTTGTAAAATTTCGTCAATCTTGTAGAGCTTGAGTTCTTTTATATTTGTCTTCATTCTTCCGTTGCTTCTGCAATAGTATTCCAACCATTTTATACCATTTTATTTATTTGATATAAATCTCTCAATTGCTGCCGAAAAAAGTCGCACCTCATCTATGCTTGGATGGAATGGAGACTGTCTCTCAAGAAGACATCAAACCAGTTTTTATATGGTTTTCTAAACAGATATAATTTGCGTTTATTTTTGGTGTGTTTGTATGTTATGGTATTCAGTTTCGCTTCAATGAACTTGTGTTCACTAATTTATGTACAGGTCAGCATGCTTCTATTTAGTCAAGGTTATTTGTTACTAAGAGCTCAAGTATGTTTTCGCAAGCATTTACACTTTAGGCGGGCTTTTGGACTAACTGTTCGAAGTAATTTTTGGAAAAAGCCTTTAGTAGAATTTTCGACGATGTTTTACTCCTACTATCGGCTTTAAACATATATTTTCACAAACATATCGAGGGTGGATTGAAGTCATCACCAACTTTAACTATCAGTATGATACCTACTTGAAATAATACTCAAGTTTTCTTTGAACCTTTCATCAGTTGTATCATCTGAGTCAGGGGGTGGGTAAAAGGAATTAACACATTCCGGTGTCAAGTATAACCTCTACCCATCCTAGCTCATATAAACTATCTATTGCCGGCCGCGGTGGTCTAGCGGTTCTGGCGCTGCAGTCCGGAACCGCGGGACTGCTACGGTCGCAGGTTCGAATCCTGCCTCGGGCATGGGTGTGTGTGATGTCCTTAGGTTAGTTAGGTTTAAGTAGTTCTAAGTTCTAGGGGACTTATGACCACAGCAGTTGAGTCCCATAGTGCTCAGAGCCATTTGAACCAACCAACTATCTATTTCAATGTCACTGCAAAATCAACTATTTCTAAGAGGAACAACTTTATTTCAGCTATCCTTTCTGAACACCGTAAGAGCCTTTGTAAAAATATCAGCTGAGCGTATC